>NC_084621.1:45271977-45644477 GCF_033978795.1 Nerophis ophidion | reverse complement strand
ATGCCCCATAACAAGAAGATAGAGAAAAAGAAGAAACTTATTGATTACAGCATTGGCAAAGACTACAATGGTGGAGGCTCGCAAATTTTCAGGACTTATGCAGATCCCAAATACACATCAGCCAACACCAGCAGGTGACAAAAGTTGGTTTTACATAACATGGCGAAACAAAACGCCAGATAATGTCTGCTAAAAGGTGCCATTTTGCGGTCCTTATACGCACACTATAATACCCGTATGTTGAAACACAGTACGTCTGACTACGGTAGCCGTAATGCTCCGACAACTCATCGAGCGGTGCGGCTTCATAGCTTCCCAAAGTTCTACTGAAACATTTTGACAGATTTTGGAGCACTGTGTGTAATGTTCTATATTCCCAATTGAACATTTTAAGTTTCTGTGTTGTTTACTGGTGTCATCTTGCAGTCTAGATGTATCTCTTATGTTTGACTGCCTTCTACTGGTCAAACTTATCATTGCACAATGTGCCAAATAAACTAGCATTGAGTTCGTTAAGCACAACCAGAATTATTCCGTACATTAGGCGCATCGGGCGATAAGGCGCGCTGTCCATTTTTGAGAAAATGAAAGCTAACGTAAATAGCACGTAACTAAAAGCAAAATAGCTAAAGACTAGCCGAGGCCAACTTAAGTAGTAGGGGTGTGCATCTCCACCTGAAATGATGATCCGGCATGGGTTACGATACTATTAACTAACAATACTTTTTAAAACATTACGATTCGATGCAGATGGAACCTTTGTATGTTGACAAAATAATGATTGGCTAATGTATCATGTCAGAACAATGTCAATGGCATGTGTTTATTTTTTTTAAATAGACACAGACAAAACAGGCGGTTTCCGTTTTAATTATGAGCAAATATCAGAACTATTAACTTCAAGGCATTGCAATCTATAAACTTTACAAAAAGATGTAATCAAAACACTTTGGAAAAGTTACCAAGTAATTTGCTCAGGTACCAAAGCAAGCTGTACGTGCATCAATCAGAAGTGTTATAACACCACAGTAACACAAGTGCAAGTGCCACCGCGTAAACTAAACAGCAGCTTTAGTGTAAAAGCTCAAAAAGTTTTTGTAGTGCCATTCTGCAGGTTACTGTGCAAATTGGTCATTGCTTCGATTACATCGCAAAGTTGTGGCTCAGTTGGGACAGGAAGTCTTTCAAATCAGTGTCCTTGTCTTGCCAGATGGTAGCTCTGCTAGCATTAGCATCCCTAGCTCCCACATCACCCGCTTGATTGTCTTCATGGCATCACAACAGGTGGGTGCTCAGATTAGTCGTGCAGCCGTTACTTTATCGCTGCTTTCCAAACGTTACAAATGGCAATACTTTTATCCAACTGACCATTCGTTAAGAAAAAAAATCAGAACATTTGCTGAACTTAAGATTTAACATTTGGGGGTGCATTGTTTGCAAACTCTGTAAGCCAGGGCTGTCAGTCGCATACGAGAATGCCATCCATCCATTTTCTACCGCTTATTACCTTTGGGGTTGCGGGGGCCGCTGGTGCCTATCTCAGCTACAATCGGGCGGAAGGCGGCGTACACCCTGGACAAGTAGCCACTTCATGGGAGGGCTGTATGAGAATGTTACGTAATCACAAAAGTCTCGGAAGATTAGAGCGGCCATATATTGTAGCAGAGCTCCAATCAACCGATTAATGACTTTCCAGCCGGACATCAAACGAATCCTACTATATATAGATTGATCCTAAGGCTCGCCAAGCAATATATTCATATCTCTAATGTTAAAATCGGTTTCCGGTTTGTACCAATTAATTTTTTCCCCCTAGTAAATAGGGGTTTGAACTCATGGCCGAGTCCTACCAAAGACTATAAAAATGGAACCCATTATCTCCCTGCTTGGCACTCAGCATCAAGGGTTAGAATTGGGGGTTGAATCACCAAAAATGAATCCCAGGGCGCGTCCACTGCTGCTGCTCACTGCTCCCCTCACCTCCTAGGGGGTGATCAAGGGTCACGAGTCAAATGTAGAGAATCATTTCGCCACACCTAGTGTGTGTGTAACAATCATTGGTACTTTAACTTTAAATAGCCTATACAGTAACTAAAAGCAAAATGGCGAATTACTAGCAAAGGCTAATATAAATAGCATGTAACTAAAAGCAATATACAGTAGCTAATGACTAGCAGGGGCTAACATAAATTGCATGTGCAGTAATTAAAAGCAAAATGGCGAATCACTAGCAATGCATTTAGTTGTAAGCTAAATATCTGATGACTAGCAGAAGCTAACATAAATAGCATGTATAGTAACTAAAAGCAAAATGGCGAATGACTAGCAAAGGCTAATATAAATTGCATGCAACTAAAAGTAAAATGGCTGATAACTATTAGAGATTAATATAAATAGCATGGTTAAAAGCAAAATAGCTAATGACAAGCAGAAGCTAACCTAAATAGCTTGTAACTAAAAGCAAACCAACTAACATGAATGGCAGAGGCTATAGCTATATAAATAGAATGTACCGGTAACCAAATGGAAAATGGCTAATAAGTAGCAGAGGCTCATGCAAACAACATATAACTAAAAGCGAAATAGCTAATAACTATCAGCGGCCACATCTAACTAAAAGATAGATGGCTAATGATGAGTATAAGCTAACATAAAGATCAAACAAGTAAATGCAAAATAGGTAATAACTAATGTAAATAACATCCAACCAAAAGCAAAATGGCACGTGCACAAACACACACACAGACTGACACACGCACACACACACACACACACACACACACACACACACGCACACACACACACACACACACACACACACACACACACACACACACACCCAGTCACATGTCATTGACGAGTGTCTACTGTGAAAATAAACAGTGTAATAACATGTATTCATTCCTAATCCATACAATTTCAAACATCTGTGTGCAACTGCCCACCTGTTGTAGACATGACACATGTACTGTAATCTACAATTTATATTTACAGTCCATAATAACAAAATACACTGCTTTTCATACAGTCAGCAGCTTGAATTCCTTCTTTTTACAGTTGCCATGGTAATATGCAGTACATAAACAGTATTAGCCGCAGGTACAACACCCAGTAAGATGAAACATAATCAAAATAGATGTTAAATAACTACTCTCCTCATGCATATGAAGCAGAAGAAAATCTAATATATAATAATGTGGATGTATTTGCTGATGCTATTTATCAGTGCAATAGCACCTGGTTATTTGTGCATAAATGGGTCCCATCAAATTCCCTGCTGGTCACTGAGTCTTCACTTTCTTGCCATGGGTTCCACACTCTGACCTTCTGCCTTTTGAGATGAAACGCCTAATAGAGAAAGGAGAATTGTATGTTGTTATTTCTGTTAGCTGTTTGTTTACCGCCCCATGGAGCGGGAATATGAATGGTTGTCACGCTGGAACCATTTGAATCTCGAGGTCCTGTAAAAAGAGTGATTGGTGTGTTTACCGTCTTTGGTAGAGGTAAAGGAGGAAGAAAAGCTCATCTCTAAAACAAGAGAGTTGATGAGAAGTCAAAAAGGGTCCAGATGATGAGAACATTGCAGCACAGGAGCCCAGGTCTGAAATCAGGGTGTTCAATCCCTGGTGGAAGGAGAAGGAGCATAATGACATAATAGAATGTAATATATTGTCATCTACTAATACAAAATTTGGAATAAAAGCAGTCACACTCACTTTGTACATCAACACTGTCCCCTGCAGGTGGTTCACAGACCTCAGCTGACGAAAAAGACACAAAACGTGACATAATAATTCAGTTGTTTCAGTCAAATCTGTTTGGAAATGCACAAAGCAAAGGTCGTTAAAGACAAGACTAACCTTGTGGTTAATAAAAAGTTGCGGTGCCATTGACAGGAAGCCGAAGGCATACACTCCTGAGGGAGAACACAGAATGTCCATGCAGTTCCTACATAATATCCAGTACTGTGCAAAAGTCTAAGATATGTTTTTTGAGCAATACTTCAATGACCACATTTAACTGATACTTCATGTATTCTAGTACAGGCTTCCACCTTCTGCAGCCTGTCACTACTGAAACAACTGACCGTTTGTACATTTGCGACATTATAAATACTTAGACAGACCGCCTCAAAAGTGTTGCCAGAGACGTTTTAGAGATTTGAAGTCATTCTCTGCCACAGATGTTTTATTGCATACATTTTTTTATTAAGTTAATAATGATAATGGATTAATAACATTTTTAACAATGACCTTCCTATTTTCATTAAAACAAGGCAAAGGCCTTGTTCACACTGCAGGTCAAATCTGATTTTTTTATGCCCTTATGTGAAATGTACCAGATTTTTTTCCATGTCAATGTGAACAGCGCAATTCCGAATTTTTCAAATCCTACCAAGGTATCTTTCATATGTGGATATAAATCAGATATGTATCCGATGTGAGTGCAATCTGAACGATCAGGTTGCGTTCATCGAACCAGTACGTCATCAAAAGGCGAAGCGTCATAATTATTCACCAAAATAGACGGTTGTAAAATTAATAGTTAAAAAATGGGCAGAAAACAGGGGAAAATAATGTTTTAGGAACTCCCATCAATGTTCCTCCCCTCCTGTGTCCGACTACTCACCCACACGCTCTTCAGACCGGATGTGAAAGTAAATGCCCCACAAACTGCGGGAGCCAAAATACATGCCCTCTTCCTTCTTTATTTTCTTTGCACAATAATTTGGTTGAGAAAAAATTCACTTTCGTTGCACAAAATCTTTGAAATCGCCACAAATGCGCCAGGAGTGAGAACTACTGTTTACTTCTGTCAACACCCCAGCATGCGTAAAGTCATGTCTCCGTGCGGGGCAGATTGCATTCACATTAAACATTGCATTTTTTTGTAATGTGAACAGCTACATAAAAAGTTTGGATTTGACAAAACATTTCAAATTAGACAGCCTAACCTGCAGTGTGAACACACCCAACGGTTTTGCACAGTACTGTATAATACAAATCAGTAATTGCTGAATATGTACAAATAATACATGTCAAGGTATTTAGAGGCAGTGACTCACCAGTTACCAGGCTGTTAATTATCCAGGAGAAGTAACTGTAAAATGAGAAACACGTATCTTTGTCTAAATTCACCACACTAATATTTCATTTTAAATATATTTGTGAGGTGTAATGTTGCAGCTAAAAGTGATGACGCAGAGAAGAAATGAATATGACTGTGATCAGTTCACCTTTTTTGACGCAAGTAGGCCAGCGAGAAAATAGTCCCACTGATGCACAAGGGATAGATTAAGTAGGACAAGTATGTGGACGCCTGCGGAGGTACACCACAAATGAAATACTCCAAGGAAAATAAAGAGTAGCAGACAGAAGTACAGTACCTGTGTGTCATACTCCACGGTTTTCCGCTCGTCTTCATCCAGCTTGTTTACCTTTATATTGAAGCAGGAAATTAAAGTCATATCTAAATATGGGTGTCCGAAAAATAATATTTTTTCAGATTAATCGCAATTCTTATTCTTTAATCGATTTAAAAAAATAAATCAATAATCTATTTTTTTCTCCCAATCTGTCCTGTCAAGCCAATCATATAGTTCATGGGTGTCAAACTCTGGCCCGTGGGCCAAATCTGGCCCGCCGTGTAATTTAATTTGGCCCTTGAGGCGGGATCAATTTAGCATTAGAGCTGGCCCGCCGGTGTTATACAGCGTCATACCTGCCAACCCTCTTAATTTTCCCGGTAGACTCCCGAAGTTCAGTGCCCCTCCCGAAAATCTCCCGGGGCAACCATTCTCCCGAATTTCTACCGATTTCCACCTGGACAACTATATTGGGGGTGTGCATTTAAGGCACTGCCTTTAGCGTTCTCTACAACCTGTCGTCACGTCCTCTTTTCCTCCATACTAACAGCATGTCACATAATATTTTTGGCTTTTACACACACACACACACGCACTAGTGAATGTAAGGCATACTTGGTCAACAGCCATACAGGTCACACTGAGGGTGGCCGTATAAACAACTTTAGCACTGTTACAAATATGCGCCACACTGTGAACCCACACCAAACAAGAATGACAAACACATTTCGGGTGAACATCCGCACCGTAACACAACAGAACAAATACCCAGAACCCCTTGCAGCACTAACTCTTCCGGGAAACTTCCAGCAAACTGACCAATAATTAACGTTTTATTCATGCATTTTCTCTTGCTACTTCAAGGCTTGAATGTTTGGTTCATTCATTATTGTTATTTTATTTTCAAATTTATTATTAGCCTTTGGAAAAAAATGTATATTTACCTCAGAAGATTGCAAATACAAAAAAAGACATAAAATGTTTATTTAAATTTTATTTGATATGCCATTGTTATTCTTTTAATTATTATTATTATTATTTGAAACTAGATTTTGCATGTCACTAAAGTTATATAAGCCTTGCTTGTTCAACATTTAATGCAAAACTTGTTTGGGTCCTTATTAAAAGGTTAATTTTTTCAACCTTGGCCCGCGGCTTTGTTCCGTTTAAAATTTTGGCCCACTCTGTATTTGAGTTTGACATCCCTGATATAGTTGATGTAGATGCCCATATCTGCTGTACAGTTTTACTTTAAAAAAGAGAAGTGTACTTCTCTTGCTGCCTTATTTGTATTTGACTTCATCAAATGTTTGGAAAGCATCTTATTAAACAAAACTGGTTTTCTTTTAAGTAATATAGAAATTGATGACAGCTGTTCATTTATTTTAATCATAGAACTGGCATCCAATGTTATTAAAAAGTATAGCTTTTGAATCGAGAATCGTTTTCAATTGAGAATCGATTCTGAATCGAATCGTTACCCCCAAGAATCAAATTGAATCCTGTGGTACCGAACGACTCACAGCCCCAATATCTAATCTACCAGGTGGTCGTCAACCTACTCAGTGGCCTAGTGGTTAGAGGGTACGCCCTGAGATCGGATCATTAACCCCAGGAATCAAATCGAATCCTGTGGTACCGAACGACTCACAGCCCCAATATCTAATCCACCAGGTGGTCGTCAACCTACTCAGTGGCTTAGTGGTTAGAGTGTCCGCCCTGAGATCGGTAGGTTGTGAGTTCAAACCCCGGCTGAGTCATACCAAAGACTATAAAAATGGGACCCGTTACCTCCCTGCTTGGCACTCAGCATTAAGGGTTGGAATTGGAGGTTAAATCACCATAAATGATTCCCGGGCCACTGCTTCCCTCACCTCCCAGGGGGTAATCAAGGGTGATGGGTCAAATGCAGAGAATAATTTCGCCACATCTAGTATGTGTGTGACAATCATTGGTACTTTAACTTTAACTTTAAGTGAATGCACCATACTCACACAAAGACGTCTCCAATGCACATTGATCCCAAACACTTTAAACACCTTCCAAACCTGACGACAGAGTACATAATGAAGGCATCAGATGTGTGGTTTTTGTCATTTTCACACATGGTGAGTACCTCCACACATGCAGCCAACCCGACAGGAAGTATCACCAACAGGCTGGTCTCCTCCAGTAGATGCAGGAAAATCAGTAAAGTTCCAAAGCTCCGCCACAAAACTGGAAAAACAAAGTTTTAAAAACTGCTCTCCAACCTGACTTCATCGTTTGTACTGTATGATTGTATTTGTCTCTCACCAGACTTTCGGGACATTCCTGCCATGCTCTTCTTTTTGCTCCAGGAGCTGACATCATTTTTAAGAGCAAGGAATTCACAAATGAGCTAAGAGTAAAGTAGAGGAAAAAGTTGGTTTTTAAAAAATTTTGAACAGCTAGGCTTCCGTCTAGTACGACAAAAGCTCCAACCTTAAATCAAATCTGTCAGCCATGACATTTACATCCACATTTACAAGTGTAATATACATAACATAAATAATAAATACTTAAGTAAGGTTCTAATTACTTCACTGCAAAAAGTCAGTGTTCAAAAACAAGAAAAAAATGCAAAAATTGGGGGTATTTTATTTGAACTAAGCAAAATTATCTTCCAATGGAACAAGAAAATTTGGCTTGTCAATTACTTTCCAAAACAAGTAAAATTAACTAACCTCAATGAACCCAAAAATACTGTCACGGCCCAGACGCACACCAGTGCGCAATCTTCTGGGAGCCGCGCACGTCACTCAAGCCGCTGCAAGCAGCTGCGCTCCTTCTACAATCAATCTGATGAAAGAGACAACTACAAAAACCACCGCCACCAGTGATCCTTTGCCAAAACGTAGCAAACTGTACCGTAAGCTCGTCTCCAGCTTCCAATTTGTCTTTTTGATCCTGATCTCTGTGTCTTTTTTCCCTGCGTTAATTGTCGTGTCCTCCCTCACCCCGCAGTTCCCTGTGTGCGTCCCCGAGTCACGCTGTGTGTCATGTGCTCTTGGATTGCCCTTGGCTTCCTCCTGCTTCCTGGTTCTCGACTCCTCGCTCGGCCCCGGACAACGACGACTCGCTCCTGCCTCTCGATCACGCTTCCGCCCTTGGACTCCCCTGCCTGCCTTGCCCTTGCCTGACAGCACCGCTCCTCTCAACACGCACCTCCAACACTTACGGTAAAACCCTTCCCTTTAAATTCCACACATAGTCTTGCACCCATTTCCTTTTGGTTACATACACATCATATTCGACATACATATATAAAATAAAATAATATAATATAATATTATATAATATATTATATAATATATGATATAAATTATATAGATATAATATCATATATATATATACATATATATATATATATATATGTGTGTGTGTATATACAGTGGGGCAAAAAGTATTTAGTCAGCCACCGATTGTGCAAGTTCTCCCACTTAAAATGATGACAGAGGTCTGTAATTTTCATCATAGGTACATTTCAACTGTGAGAGACAGAATGTGAAAAAAAATCCAGGAATTCACATAGTGGGAATTGTAAAGAATTTATTTGTAAATTATGCTGGAAAATAAGTATTTGGTCAACCATTCAAAGCTCTCACTGATAGAAGGAGGTTTTGGCTTAAAATCTCACGATACATGGCCCCATTCATTCTTTCCTTAACACGGATCAATCTTCCTGTCCCCTTAGCAGAAAAACAGCCCCAAAGCATGATGTTTCCACCCCCATGCTTCACAGTAGGTATGGTGTTTTTGGGATGCAACTCAGTATTCTTCTTCCTCCAAACACGACGAGTTGAGTTTATACCAAAAAGTCCTATTTTGGTTTCATCTGAACACATGACATTCTCCCAATCCTCTGCTGTATCATCCATGTATCCATTTTGGTACAAACGCAACTCGTCGTGTTTGAAGGAAGAAGAATACTGAGTTGCATCCCAAGAACACCAGACCTACTGTGAAGCATGGGGGTGGAAACACCATGCTTTGGGGCAGTTTTTCTGCTAAGGGGCAGGACGATTGATCCGTGTTTAGGAAAGAATGAATGGAGCCATGTACCGTGAGATTTTGAGCCAAAACCTCCTTCCATCAGTGAGAGCTTAGACTGGTTGACCAAATACTTATATTCCACCACAATTTACAAATAAATTTCTTAAAATTCCTACAATGTGAATTCCTGGATTTTTTTTTCACATTCTGTCTCTCACAGTTGAAGTGTACCTATGATGAAAATTACAGACCTCTGTCATCATTTTAAGTGGGAGAACTTGCACAATCGGTGGCTGACTAAATACTTTTTTGCCCCACTGTATATATATGATTAGATTTCCCTTTGTTTAAATAAAGACGCCCCAGGCTATACGTTTTACCAGTCTCTGTGCCGTCTCCTTCTTCCTGGAACCTTCACAAATACCTTAAAATTAGTATATTCTCACTAATAACAAGTGCACTTTTCTTGGTAGAAAAAAAATGATACCTTTTTGCTCAATATGTTGAAAATGATTCTTAAATTAAGTAAATGCTAGTGCCATTTTCTTTACCTAATGATATGCGCTCGGCATCATGATTTTTTTTTCATGCTTGAAGTAAGAAATTATTACTTTAAAAAAGTAGTTTTATACTTGTGAGTGTTAATGACACAGCTTTGTAACAGTTGATATTCTAATTTCAAGCATGTTTTACTCAATATAGATCATAAAATCTCAGCAACAAGCTGTAATATCTTACTGAGATAACTTAGGACCAAAACCCTTCAAACTAGTATAAAACTAACATAAAATCTGCTTAGTGAGAAGAATTATCTTATCAGACAGAAAATAAGCAAATATCTTGAGATATTTAATCTTACTTAGATTTTGGTTTTTGCAGTGTAAGTGGTACTTTCACTCTTATTAGAGTGGTACCTCAACTTAAAAGTGCCCCAATTTTGAGATACGAGCTGTGTTCCAGGTAATTGTTATTCTTTAAGGGTAATTTATTAGGCAAAACCAAATGTTCTTACCTATTGGTACCTGTTTATGTGTGTTTGGGATCTGCGTAAGTCCCGAAAATTTGAAATCAAACTGTATTGCAGAGATATTAAGAGAACAATCATGCCTTCTTTCATACTTCCTCCGAACTACCCATTTGGAATTTGCCCATAATGGTGTCGCCACTGGTTGGGAAAACTGTCAGCGGATTTTCCATATATGGTATAAATGTGCCCAAAGTGCCTTGTGCACGTCCACCATTGTAGTCTGCGCTGTTGTCATTAAGCTCCTTCTTTTCTTTATCCTCTTGTTGTGAGGCAGACTGGTTTGCGCATGCACATGCATCCTCCACTTGTGCCATTTCTAATACAAATTAGATTCAAACTTAATCTGTCAGCAAACTCATTATGGAAGCGCTAGAAACTACAAAAATATATGGTGGGGAGAAGACGCTGTCGAAGTGGAGGCATGTAAATAAAACAAAACAGCGCATCCTGAAGATTAGAAAGTGGCTTGAACACAGTCTGTAAAACATCGTCTATACAACATTTTGACCACAGGACCACCTTTACATTTTATGTAGACTAAAAGAAAGTGTTAAAATGTAAAAGAAAAATCATATGTCCCCTTTGACAGAGAAGCAGCTGGGAGCAGATATCCTAGATTTCTACTCTCCATGCTGTACTTTATTATTACATTACTTTGTAGTTCATTATATTGTATAGTTTTAATACAATGTTTCTTCTTTAAATGTTTTTTTTCTTTTTAAAAGGCATCTTACATGTTAAAATGGTGCTCCAATGTGATTTAAATTAATTTCAGAGAGAGACGGCAACTTCTCCTTCTTTTAGCCACTGAGAGGGTAGGAATAGATTCTTCAAGTTGATAACGCTCTTTGACTGAGATGCTGAGATCCACAATTAGTTTTTTGGTGGATTTATTAATAACACTCAACTATTGCAGCAATCAGAATATGGATCAATTGGAGCAGAAAGCTAACCCCATGTTGTGAATATGCTTTATGTGTATAATATTAAGTAGCGTATCAATCGACAAAAATATGGCTACGTAGTCTTTCCTTTATCCACCGCCCTACCACACACACACACACACACACACACACACAGAGCTCCTCACCAGCCTTTAGTCCTGTCTTCTACAAATGTAATTGCACATATAGTACTCAGCAAACTGAAATATTTGAAACTTCTGGTTCTTTGGTTATCACAATGTACCCTTCTGCAGTGGTGCTAAAAAAACCAACAAAAAAAGCACTGAGACCCTTCAAATGCTTAGTAAACTGAAGTGTCACAATGATGATGGTTTGAACCCTGAGTTTTGTTTGACTGTTAAAGAATATTTTCGGTTGAACTGCCAATTGCACATCATTTTCAAGCATAGTCAGTATTATGGAGAGTCTTACTTGCAGAGCTGTGATGAGGGCGGTCAGCACTAACAGGTAAAGGTTGGAGGCCACCAGGGTTTCTTTAATCTCATCAATGTACTCCTCTGAAAAGGCTGCATGGACAAACAGAAACATAGAACTCAGCTGTAAGTATTTCATTTGTTTGTATCCAGTGCTGTTGTAGAACTCTGACCAAATTGTTGCAGGGAGTAAACCACATCATGCAGATGGACCCAAAATCTGAATGTCCTCAGAGAAATCCCCTCGTAAGAGACAGTGAGGGGAAGATGAGCTGTACTTCTGTTGATTTCCTATAGAAGAATACACAGAGAGACCAGTTGATACACTGACGCTCTCTCATGTTAGTCTGATGCTTTACCATTAGATCCCTGACTCTGAAGCTGAGTTCGTCGATCAGCAGCAAAGGAAGGTAGGTGATGAGTCTGCCTTCTTGGGAGCTGACAAAGAACATTTAGCTTATTTGGCTTTTAGTGCAATTCCCATTTTCAACACGATCCATATTTACAACTTGGGTAGGCAAAAATGTGGCTTACATTCTAATGTAGCGTCGCACGTCACTGGGTAGTCCTGCCTTGTTGAAGGTGAAGTCTTCTGACATCATGGTGATTGACAGGCGGGGTCTCCAGTGGGATATAGGATGCTTTGAGTTGGAGCTCTACATTTACATGTATAACATCAAATGATTTCACAAATGTATATTTTAAAGTCATACATTTTGAATGTGAAGGGAATATAAATGTACTGTATTGGCAGGGCTGATGTAGGTGGTAAGCAGAGCTGCATGGTGGACCTCTCGGCTGTCGTCTAGAGGTGAAACGTGGGCTTTGTGGATGTACACCACCGCATATAAGCTGCCATTGGCTCGAGTTTCTTCTGGTATTACAACGTTGACCTGCCTGCATGCATGCATGCACACACACACACACGCACGCACATGCACACACACACATGGTCACACACAGCAGAAACAGACCTATACTTTAAAACCTTTATCTTTTTTTACAATATATTGTAGTCCAGGGGTCACCAACCTTTTTGAAACCAAGAGCTACTTCTTGGGTACTGATTAATGGGAAGGGCTACCAGTTTGGTACACACTTAAATAAATTGCCAGAAATAGCCAATTTGCTCAATTTACCTTTAAAAAATAAATCTATATATATGTATATTAAAAAAAAGGGTATTTCTGTCTGTCATTCTGTCGTACATTTTTTTTCATTTTACGGAAGTTTTTTTGTGGAGAATAAATTATGAAAAAAACACTTAATTGAATGGTTTAAAAGAGGAGAAAACACGAAAAAAATGAAAATTAAATTTTGAAACATAGTTTATCTTCAATTTCGACTCTTTAAAATTCAAAATTCAACCGAAAAAAATAAAGAGAAAAACTAGCTAATTCAAATCTTTTTGAAAAAATAAAAAATTTTTTTTATGGAAGATCATTAGTAATTTTTCCTGATTATGATTAATTTTAGAATTTTGATGACGTGTTTTAAATAGTTTAAAATCCAATCTGCACTTTGTTACAATATATAACAAATTGGACCAAGCTATATTTCTAACAACGATAAATCATTATTTCTTCTAGATATTCCAGAACAAAATTTTTAAAAGAAATTCAAAAGACTTTGAAATAAGATTTAAATTTGATTCTACAGATGTTCTAGATTAGCCAGAATATTTTATTTTTATTTTAATCATAATAAGTTTGAAGAAATAGTTCACAAATATTCTTCTTCGAAAAAACAGAAGCTAAAAGAAAGAATTAAATTAAAATGTATTTATTATTCTTTACAATAACAAATAAAAAACATACTTCAACATTGATTTAAATTGTCAGGAAAAAAGAGGAAGGAAATTAAAAGGTAAAAAGGTATATGTGTTTAAAAATCCTAAAATAATTTTTATGGTTGTATTTTTTTCTCTAAATTTGTCTTTCTGAAAGTTATAAGAAATAAAAGAAAAAAAGAAATTAATTTATTTAAACAAGTCTTTAAAATATTTTCTTAGATTTCAAATTCTATTTGAGTTTTGTGGCTCTTAGAATTAAAAATGTCAAGCAAAGCGAGACCAGCTTGCTAATCCATCCATCCATCCATTTTCTACCGCTTATTCCCTGAGGTGGCGACTTGTCCAGGGTGTACCCCGCCTTCCGCCCGATTGTAGCAGCTTGCTAATAAATAAAATAAAATAAAAAAATAGAGGCAGCTCACTGGTAAGTGCTGCTATTTGAGCTATTTTTAGAACAGGCCAGCGGGCTGCTCATCTGATCCTTACGGGCTACCTGGTGCCCGCGGGCACCGTGTTGGTGACCCCTGTTGTAGTCCCTCAACTTATAACCTTAATTGGTTTGAGGCTCTTAACTCAAAATACTTGTACCTCAAATGAATGTCTCCCATTGAAATCAATTTAATAGGCACCATTTTAACATGTAATGTAACATCCCTTTTAAAAAAGGAAAAACAAACTTCTGGATGAGAAACATTATAAAATATAAAAACAATATGTGCTACAAACAACTACAGTAGTTTTATGAAGTAATGTAATAATAAAGTACAGCATTTACCTCGGAGAGAGGATTTCTACAGTATCTCTTTCCAGTTGCTTCTCAGTCAAACACAACATCAGCAGCTTCTCCATATTTTAATGGATTAAAGTCCACCTGTCACGGCCTGGGCGCATGCCAATGCGCATTCCTCAATGAGCCCTACTGAGTGCACCTCGGGACACGCCCACGGCCGCTCATCACCTGCACGCGTCACTCCGGCGGCAGCAAGCAGCTGCAATCAATCAGCATTCAGCGCACCGGTGGGTAATGATCTTCCTGGGCTTCTTAAACCAGTGCAGACCTGCGTTCCGGGCCAGAACGTAATCATCTGTTCCCGTAGAGTGAGCCGTGTTCATGCTTGATGCAATCCTGCTGTCTGTGTTTTCCCCTCTGCGTTTCATCGTACGTTGTCCTGTCATGTCATCCATCCATCCATTTTCTATCGCTTATTCCCTTTTGGGTCACGGGGGACGCTGGTGTCTATCTCAACTACAGTCGGACGGAAGGCAGGCTACACCCTGGACAAGTCGCCACCTCACCGCAGGCCCAACACAGATAGACAGACAACATTCACACTCACATTCACACACTAGGGCCAATTTTAGTGTTGCCAATCAACCTGCCGTGTCATTCCTGCAGTAAATCCCCGTTCCTGCGTGACGAGCTGTGTGTCTCATCTTCCTGGTTATTCCTCTCTGGTTCTCTTGTTGCCCCCTTGGATCTCGACCTATCGCCTGGAAACGGACCTTCTACACCCGGCTATAGCCCCCCGACTTCCTGCTTGTCTCACGGATATTCGAGCCTGCCTTTCCCCTCAGGGACTTCCGCCTCTCGCTCAATCCTCCTGGTAACACACAACAATTAATTCACCACACACCATTCACACCTTTGAAATTTTTGTCACACTCTATTTGATTATATAATATTATTATCTGTTTCATCATTATATTTATATATTGTGTATATATATATATATATAATTAAATGGTAAGTGGGTTGTATTTGTATAGCACTTTTCTACCTTCCAGGTACTCAAAGCGCTTTGACACTACTTCCACATTCACCCATTCACACACACATTCACACACTGGTGGAGGGAGCTGCCATGCAAGGCGCTGACCAGCACCCATCAGGAGCAAGGGTGAAGTGTCTGGCTCAGGACACAACGCTACCCAGAACCAGACATGTGATTTGACCACAATGAAAAAGACTGAAAAAAAATTCTGGGGGAGGAAGGCCCCCAGCTAGGCCCAGGTGCCCTGGTGGGGGGACAAGGTAGGCAACGCCCCCGGAAGTTCCTGGTTTTTCACCAATTTAACATGCTAAAATTAACAAAGACAGCACCATTTGAAGAAAATATTTTAGTCATCATTAATAGAACATACATACCCCAATAATCCTAATGAATCACTGTATATGGTTCAGGCCCAACAGTATTTAGTCATTAATATTTACATCTTGTGTTCATTTCACATCCACAGGTGTAACAATGATCAGTGTTATTATCTACAGTTTATTTACAGTATTACCACATTACTTCAGTTCACTTCTTTTAAAAAGACAGAAATGTAGAAGTCAATATTGCCTGCAATATTTTAAAGTGGCAGGGAAGTTGACATCAACGCGCATAAAAACGGAAACGAAAGTGAAACTTTCAAAGTAAACGCTTTCAAAAGCAAGAGTCTTCACTAAAGATGAAACAATCAAAATTATAATAATAGACCGAAAAATTATTGTAAAACCGTGATTGATAACACAGAACAATTCCCATTATATATCAATAAAAGTTTCCTAAGTCTAAACTGACGGACCGGAGAAGCTCGCCAGCATTAGCTATCTTAAATGCGAATACTAAAACAATACATTAACGTCTTTCTCCGATAAATAACGACATACCCCAATATGAGCGAGTATAACCACATAACTGTGTCAGCAATTAAGACATTAAACTGCGCACATTAAAGCCACATGACGCAGTAGGCCTGTGAGCTCAAGACAGAGTGATCGATCGATCGATTCTGAAGCAACGACAACCGGAAGTTGATTAACATGACGTCACCAAAACTGGACAGGACGCTACTAGCAAAGGAGAACAAAAACTTTAATAAAAACGAAACATTTGCATGTACAAACACTCAAATAAAAATGATTTTTATTTGAGTGAAAGCGTCCTTTCTCTCGAGAACCGACATCGTTTACATTTTACACCCCCTCCCCCCGAGATTAAAAAATACAGAATTCCGACTTTAGACTGAAAAATCTCATGCCTGCAGAATCCCTTGCAGCACTAACTCTTCCGGGATGCTACAATATACACCAAACCCCGCTCCCCTCCCAACCCTGCCTCCCTCAACATCCCCCCAACCCCCATCTTCCGAATTCGGAGGTCTCAAGGTTGGCAAGTATGAGCATAGGTGCTGTTAAGTAACCCACCTCTCAAATGCAGAGTGAGGATCAAATGGATCAATTCTTAAAGCCAAGTTGAGCTGACTGTTGTCTGGAACAAGGCAGGTGTAAACACTCAGCTGGATATAGAACATAAATAAATGACAAATATGTCAACAAAATTGTGCAATTGTGAGGTATATTTAAGCATTAAATATACCTGTAATCTGGGCCTGGCCGACAGGTAGGAGCTAACGCAGATTTCGCCTGGACCCTGATCGCAGGGTTTGGTGTTGAGGAAGCTGTACAGCAGCCATGCGGTGTGGGCCAGGTACACCGTAAACACTCCCAAGAGGAGCCTGGCCACGGACCTCCTCTTCCCATCGCTCTCGGTGGGCTCCTTGGAACAGCAAGACGGGAACATGATGCAAGGGCAACGACAAAAAACAACCAACAAAAGGATGCAAAGGGTAGAGAGAGGATGGAGGCTGATTAAGGTCGGCTGCGGTCCAGCACGAACATTCTTCCTCCCTGCTGCAGCATTCCTTTACTCATTGCATGCCTTGGATTGTACCTCCGTTACTGCGCCTGTACACTGTTTGTTTCTATTACGACGAATGACATCGGTTTATATAGGCACTTTTAAATGTAGCCATCACACTAGCTGCTATTGAGACTCGGTGGAAAGCTGTTAGTTATATGAATAAAGTGAAAACGGGCTATTACTAAACAAATGCCCCAAAATATATGTTAGAGTAAGCCACTTACTTCTACGATCTTTGTTGTCATCGCAGTGCATTATGGGTAGGACACATCCTGGTTCCAAGTTTGTCCCATCAGGCTAACATAACAACTTTTCTGTCTGTCTCATATTGTGGTATAGTCGTCGGGTTTGTTGACTTGGTAGATAGCGACCGTAAAACGCCTTGCATTACTGGTGTTTGAATGTGATGGTAAACAAATTAAATCTCGAAAACTGGGCTTTAATACAAAGTATCACTGATTAGCTGCTAATGCTAGTTAGCATAACATGGATCGGTGCGTGGTAGAAAGGTGTAATTGAGTAAACAACACCGTGGCAATGTTTGGGAATTACAGCAAATAACCCTTGTTTTTTTCTTCATTTTGTATATTACAGTTCAAGCCGTTTTATTATTATTGCATGTGGTTACGGACTTTGGCTGTAACTTATCTGTCAACATACTCGAGCACACTCTAACATTAGTGAAACAACATACCTCAATGATAAAGACATGTACATGCTTTTCCTATTTTTTATTAGGACTTATACTTCCTATTCTTACCACAGCTACCATTTATAGTCCGTGATTTGGGGATCATACATGATGCTGCTGAATTGTCTGAGATGCCCCAGAACGTATCTGGCATTCAGAGGTCAATTACATCCAACGCGTCTTTTAAATTCGGTTAGCAATTCCGCCTATACTGGAGGCAGTCAAGCTCCCAGTTGGCATGTTGGTCGTGCAGTGTCGTACAGCGCCATGTGCACAGTGCCACCACTGTGGAACATAGATAGCCACCCAGATGCACACAGCAGTCAGTTGCTGCTTGAGTCAAGACGAAGAGGTCCAGCTTGTGTGGCAAAGAACAAGAAGCTGCTGCAAAGAGAAGCATTATGGCCAGGTAAGAATAATACTTGTCAGCTGTTCAATTATTATTTTTTTTAAATATAACCAAAAAACAAACAAACAAAAAAATATATATCTATTTTTTTAAATGAATAGAATAGAATAGAATGGACTTTATTGTCATTATATTTGCATATAACAAGATTAAAGACTCCAACTTAAGGTGCGGTAGTGGGAACAAATATGGGGTGAAATAAATAACACAAGAGGTAATAAAGGAAAAAACTCACAATTGAAATAAACAGACTAATATCCAATAAAAATAATAAGCAATCCTGTACAATATACAAAACACTATAGAAATACAAGATACTGTACAATATACAGAACAAGACAAGAGTACCGAAGTAATTAATAACAATCAGTGTCGGACGTATTGCACTAGAAGGGTAGTATTGCACAGTAAGGTATTGGGGCATGATAATGCTATTTAGAGGGAAAATATGCTACTCTTGGTGCTAGGGCTGTCAACACAACTATGTTGAGTTGAGTTGAGTTTGAGTTTATTTCGAACATGCAAGCATACAACATGATACATCACAATTTCCAGTTCCTCTTTTCAACATGTTTGAAAAGGAGTAGGAAGAAGCACAGCTTATTTAATCCTACCCCTTTTATTTTACATAACACTTGCTAAAACTTTTGTTCACTTCCTGTTCTTAATTTATTCACAATTTACTCCATAAGTTATCACAATAAAGATTAATAAATAAATAATAATTGGTGAAGTAAGTTATATTTCATATGAGGAGATAAGTAAGATTATTTTGCGAATGAATGAATGGTTGAAATACATTCAGAATGTTTATCATGGTTCTTCTTCTTTGTAATTTGTATGAATGTCAATGTAAACACAATTCTAAAATCACATTGAACACTGAACAATAACCTCTTAAAATAAGGAATATGTAAGAAATGCTTAATACCGTGTAACAAAATTTGTGGTATGTGTGATAATGTAAACAGAGAGATACCGGGGAAGAACTATTTCAAGGGTGAGCGCATTACTGATTACGAGCGCCTTGGTCTGACTACGATCCATTTTTAAAAATCTGCCATATTGTCGTGGTGTCTTTTCCTGTTTTATCTACAATTTATCAACTGTCTACAACACAATTTTTTTGTTTTTCTCCGTGCGCCATGCAAATAATTAACCGCTAGACAACAAGATGATGATAAGTTTATTGGCAACTCTAAATTGGCCCTAGAGTGTGAATGTGAGTGTGAATATTGTCTGTCTATCTGTGTTGGCCTTGCGATGAGTTAACGACTTGTCCAGGGTGTACACCGCCTTCCGCCCGACTGGAGCTGAGATAAAAACCAGCGCCCCCCGCGAACCCAAAGGGAATAAGCAGTAGGAAATGGATGGATGGACAACAAGTTGGTGCAGCCAAACATGATAGTTGATACTGTTACCTGATTGGCAGTTAGCATGTCACTCCCACTGATCAGTGAATTTTTGATTGATTGATTGAGACTTTTATTAGTAGATTGCACAGTACAGTACATATTCCGTACAATTGACCACTAAATGGTAACACCCGAATAAGTTTTTCAACTAGTTTAAGTCGGGGTCCATGTAAATCAATTCATGGTAATTCACAACAACTTTCTTTGTTGCTCTTTTAGCGAGTGCCTTTGGTCTGACTACGGTTTATTTTTTTCTAAATCTGCCATATTGTCGTGGTGTCTTTTCCTGTTTTATCTACAATTTCTTCGCTCTCTGCAACACTCATTTTTAGTTTTTCTCCTGGCTCCATACAAATAATCAACCGCAAGACCAGTGGTTCTCAAATGGGGTTATGTGTTCCCCTGGGGGTATTTGAAGGTATGCCAAGGGGTACGTAAGATTTTTTTTTAAATATTCTAAAACTAGCAACAATTCAAAAATCCTTTATAAATATATTTATTGAATAATACTCCAACAAAATATGAATGTAAGTTCATAAACTGTAAAAAAAAAATACAACAATATTTATGTTAAAGATTTCTTTTTTTGTGAAGAAATGTTTAGAATTAAGTTCATGAATACAGATGGATCTCTATTACAATCCCAAAAGAGGGCACTTTAAGTTGATGATTACTTCTATGTGTAGAAATCTTTGTTTATAATTGAATCACTTGTTTATTTTCCAACAAGTTTGTAGTTATTTTTATATCTTTTTTCCCAAATAGTTCAAGAAAGACCGCTACAAATGAGCAATATTTTGCACTGTTATACAATTTAATAAATCAGAAACTGATGACATAGTGCTGTATTTTACTTCTTATGGCCAAGTTTGGCAAGGGCAGTCCCTCTGGGCAAACTGGGTCAGTCGACAAGTTGGGACAGTGTGGAGAGGAGGAAAATCAGTCGGACCGACACATGGGCCACGGAAGCGAGGCAGTTGAGTTTTGTCATCAGAGCTACATACGACGTCCTTCCAACACCAGTTAATCCTCACTAGTGGTTCGGCGAAGACCCGGTGTGTGCCCTTTGTTTCATGCCAGCCACCCTCAAGCACATTCTCACAGGGTGCAAAACCAGTCTCAGCCAAGGACGTTACACGTGGCGTGACAACCAAGTCCTAAAGACCTTTGCGTACACCCTGGAGGACAAACAACTTGCCACCAACTCTCTACCACCACCAGCACCCAACCACCAGGCAATTACCGTTGTCTGGGAAGGGGCTAAGGTAGTAAGGAGCGGCTCCATACCACCTGAGCGAGACCAACTACACTTGGCCCTCGGTTGGAGGATGCTGGCTGATCTTGGCCGGCAGCGTGCGTTTCCTCCGGAAATCGCCGTAACCAACCTGAGGCCGGACGTGGTGCTCTGGTCCCCTTAACAAAAAAAGGTGTTCATCATCATACTCATACTACCGTGGGAGGAATCAGTGGATGAGGGTCTCAAGCAAAAACACCTACGCCAGGATCCCCAAACTACAGCCTGTGGCCGGATGTTTTTCTTTCTTTTTAATTTTACCTTTCTGTGCCATCCATCAATCAGTTTTCTACCGCTTGTTTCTCTCAGGGTGTCCTCGCCGCTCAGGCAAATCCTAATGTCTAAAAATACATAGTTAATTGTGTTAACGTGTTAATGTGTGATGAGTGTTCAAAAGGAGTCTCCTGGAGAAGTGGCTGACAATTTAGCAAGTGTCTCTCGCATCGCTGACAGTTACGTCATCACTGTCATTGTTACTGAAGCAGAGATGCTGACTGTGCGTTGTGATAAACGTGCATGTGTCCCCAGGTTCTGCTTTTTATTGTTAGACTTATCAGATTAAAGATTTTATTATCTATAGCAGGGGTGTCAAACGTGTGGCCTCGAGGCCATTTGCTGCCCACAGCTAATGTTTTAAAAGCCCACGGCACATTCTAAAAATACTATTAAAATATCACCCAAAAAAACAAGTGGCATAAAAAAGCTTACAGGTGAAATTTAATTTAAAAAATTTGCAATGTTGACTAATAAAACAAAGCTCTTTTTTTCTTTAAAACTGTCACTGCTCAAAATCAATGTTTTTATGAATTATTGACCTATAAAAGGCTCCGATTACTTCACATCAAGTATTCCACTTTAAAAAATGTTTTTTGTGGAACATTTTGCATATTTTGTGTTTGCCATAAAAACACATAGTTTTCTTTGACAAAAAGGGCAGAAATCAAACAAAAAAAACAAAGATAAAAAAAAAATTGACGGATAGATCTGAAGTTAATGAATATTTAACTGAATACATTTACATATACATACAAATTACTTTTCTTTTGTATTATTTTTTTATGACTTAAATAACGTTTATGACTACCTTTTTCCAAAACCCAATATAAAATGTGAGATATAACAGGATAATGCATACATTTATCATTTGTTTTCAAAACGGTTACAAAAAAGTGGTACCCCAAAAATCTACAGTGGGACCCCATTTTTATGACTTGATGGGGTCCCAGGGACCGCATTTTGAAGATTCCTAGTGCCAACACTGCCATTTACAGTTACATCCCTCGTCCATTAACAAGTAAAAAGTCATTAGCGGTCACGGCATGTTGTTGTCGATGTTGGTCAGTTTTTTAGGCCATTACGGCTAGTCACAAGGGCGGTCGCAGCAAAAGCTGCGGTTGTCGTGGTTGTCATAGTTTAATTCGAGCCCTGTATTAGAGGTGGTAATACTTGGGCACCTCACGGTTCGATTATGATTACAATTAAGGAGCTATGATTAGATTAAAAGTTGATTATTGATGCATATTTAATGTGTGTGTGTGTGTGTGTGTGTGTGTTTGTGTGTTTAGCATTTTTATACAAGTTAATATCACAATGGGCCCACAGGGTTTGACTTTTCAGTATGCAACTCTTGGTGGAAAAACTTTGAAAACTTCTCGATTGAACAGAATATTAAACTAATCCAAGAAAGTCTAGGTATCTGTAAAGGAGATTAATTCCATTTACAATGCAATAAATTGTCTTGTTTGATTACCATTCTAAAATGACAAAAATCCCTGATGACTTGACTTTCAATTTTAAGGTAAAATCTTTTTTTTTAATTTTTATTATTTTTTTTTTAATTTTTTATTTTTTTGGGGGGGGGGCAGCACGGTGGAAGAGGGGTTAGTGCATCTGCCTCACAATACGAAGTTCCTGAGTAGTCAGGGTTCAATCCCGGGCTTGGGATCTTTCTTTGTGGAGTTTGCATGTCCTCCCCGTGACTGCGTTGTTTCCCTACGGGTACTCTGGCTTGCTCCCACTTCCATAGACATGCACCTGGGGACAGGTTGATTGGCAACACTAAATTGGCCCTAGTGTGTGAATGTGAGTGTGAATGTTGTCTGTCTATCTGTGTTGGCCCTGCAATGAAGTGGCGACTTGTCTAGGGTGTACTCCGCCTTCCGCCCGATTGTAGCCGAGATAGGCACCAGCGCCCCCTGCGACCCCTAAGGGAATAAGCGATAGTAAATGGATGGAATCCTTTTTTTTGGGGTGCTAAAATCAGTTCTCTTCTTATGATTGTATATGAAAACCCTAATTATCTTACTTGGGACCTAATGTTGACTGTTTCTTTCAACAGTGTCTTTTGTCCGCCAAAGAATGACTGAAGCGCCTCTTTCTACTGTACAGCCAACATTTGTAGTGGTAAGATTAAATAGTTTGAAGAGTGGAATAGATCATTTTCAGTCATTGAATAGACCATCCTTCTCCCATAGCTTTGATATCCCAACACAGAAAGACAATTTAAATCAGTTACACAATGTGTTAATATTTACAGATACATTTAATTGGTATTGTATCTTATATACAAACCCCGTTTCCATATGAGTTGGGAAATTGTGTTAGATGTAAATATAAACTGAATAAAATGATTTGCAAATCCTTTTCAACCCATATTCAGTTGAATGCACTACAAAGACAAGATATTTGATGTTCAAACTCATAAACTTTATTTTTTTTTGCAAATAATAATTAACTTAGAATTTCATGGCTGCAACACGTGCCAAGGTAGTTGAGAAAGGGCATGTTCACCACTGTGTTACAGCACATTTTCTTTTTACAACGCTCAATAAACGTTTGGGAACTGAGAAAACTATTTGTTGAAGCTTTGAAAGTGGAATTCTTTACCATTCTTGCTTGATGTACAGCTTAAGTTGTTCAACAGTCTAGGGTCTTGTTACCGTATTTTACGCTTCATAATGCGCCACACATTTTCCATGGGAGACCTGTCTGGACTGCAGGCGGGCCAGGAAAGTACCCGCACTCTTTTACTACGAAGCCACGCTGTTGTAACACGTTGCTTGGCATTGTTTTGCTGAAAAAAGCAGGGGCGTCCATGATAACATTGCCTGGCCGACAACGTATGTTGCTCTAAAACCTGTATGGACCATTCAGCATTAATGGTGCCTTCACAGAAGTGTAAGTTACCCATGCCTAAGGCACTAATACACCCCCATACCATCACAGATGCTGGCTTTTGAACTTTGCGCCTATAACAATCCAGATGGTTATTTTCCTCTTAGTGTTTTGCTCTATGAGCTTGACGCATGCGCCGATGCATCGGTGTTGCCGGACCCATCACTAGGAAATACTGTCAAAGCGCTTTGGGCTCCTTAAAAAGGAGTAGAAAAGCGCTATACAAGTACAACCCGTTTACCATTTACCATTTGTTCCGGAGGACACCACACCTACAGTTTCCAAATATAATTTGAAATGTGGACTCGTCAGACCACAGAACACTTTTCCACTTTGCATCAGTCCATCTTAGGTGAGCTCGGGCTCAGCGAAGCCGGCGGCGTTCCTTTGTGTTGTTGATGAATGGCTTTCACTTTGCATAGTACAGTTTTAAATTGCACTTACAGATGTAGCGACCAACTGTAGTTACTGACAGTGGTTTTATGAAGTGTTCCTGAGCCCATGTGTTGATATCCTCGACACACACTGATGTCGGTTTTTGATGCAGTACCGCCTGAGGGATCAAAGGTTTGTAATATCATCCCTAAATTCCTTGCAATAGCTCTTTGAGAAATGTTGTTCTGAAACTGTTCGACAATTTGCTTACAAATTGGTGACCCTCACCCCATCCTTGTTTGTGAATGACTTAGCATTTCATGGAAACTGTTTTTTTACCCAATCATGGCACCCACCTGTTCCCACTTAGCCTGCACACCTGTGGGATGTTCCAAATAAGTGTTTGATGAGCATTCCTCAACTTTATCAGTATTTATTGCCACCTTTCCCAACTTCTTTGTCACATGTTGCTGGCATCAAATTCTAAAGTTAATGATTATTTGCAAAAAATAAAGTTTTTATTAGTTTTAACATCAAATATGTTGTCTTTGTAGCATATTCAACTGAATATGGGTTGAAAATTATTTGCAATTCATTGTATTCTGTTTGTATTTACATCTAACACAATTTCCCAACTCATATGTAAACGGGGTTTGTATTTCATATTATTTGCAGTTACAACATAGTGCGTTGTTATATTTTGCAGATGAGGTTTGACCAGAAAGGAACCGTAACATCATTTGGTAAGTACAGGAAAATCACTCTATGGTTGTTTTTTTTGTCTTACCTTGTGTGTATGTATGTATGTATGTGTATGTATGTATTTATGTGTATGTATGTATGTATATATATATATATATGTATATATATATATATATATATATATGTGTATATATATATATATATATATATATATATATATATATATATATATATATATATATATATATATATATATATACACATATATATGTATATATATAAATATATGTTTGCATATATATATATATATAATGTTTGTGTGTGTGTAAAAAGTACTTGTGTATATACAGTACGCGTGTATACACATATTATTGTGTATATATACAGTATATGTATATATAACATTTTATCAAACACATTTTTATCGATTGTGTCTGTCGTGAGATGTATTGATATCTTTTATCAACCCAGCCTTAATAAAATATGATTTTTTATTTCAACATTTAACATTCAGCTGTACTGTTCAGTTGGTATAGCTTGAATTCTTAAGCTTCTGAGTCTCATTTGCATGTACAGTATAGTTTGGTAGACTTTGCATACAGTTGCAATTCGAAGACATTAGATGGCAGTAGTTGTCTAGGCTACAGTGTGTTGTCTAGTTATGGAGTAGTAATTGCCATTAAACTGAATCCAGTCTTTTCTTGTGCCCTTAAGTGTTTACACTGTATGTATTATACTCATTACACAGTGTGCATATTAGTTGTAGTTGTTATTACCAAGTTTGGAGGCGTTGATATCTCCTTGTAAAACCACCAATGCTAATCAGTACCGTGTCAATAGCAAATCCTATGTAAAATAGCATGGAGCTAGTGCATTTTGAAAAGTAGAGAGCCTTAAAAGGGTTTTGTTTTTTTGAACATGTCCTCCCCAGCCAGTCAGGCAAATCATAAAGTTTGAGTGTTTTTTATCCCGCATCCTGGCTTTGTTGGTATACAAAATTTCAACATTGAGTCTGCTCTAAGTCTGTAACCGGACATGACGTCACAAGCAACAATTATCAATCAATCTATCAATCAATGTTTACTTATATAGCCCTAAATCACTAGTGTCTCAAAGGGCTGCACAAACTACAACACAAACCATTACGACATCCTCGGTAGGCCCACATAAGGGCAAGGAAAACTCACACCCAGTGGGACGTCGGTGACAATGATGACCCAGTGGGACGTCGGTGACAATGATGACTATGAGAACCTTGGAGAGGACGAAAGCAAAGGATGTCGAGCGGGTCTAACATGATACTGTGAAAGTTCAATCCAAGTATGGCATCGTTTGATATAATGTGAATTACGGATGTATCAATATGAAAATGTAATATCACGGTTATTACTATAATCTTGTTTTTGTTAAATATGCTCAAAAAGTATTTATACCCAAACTGGTATTTTTTTTTTTACCAAGTTTTTAATAACTAAAATAGACACAGCAGATAAATAATATTATTATTACTATTATGTATTATTTCTGGCGGGCCTTGTGGTGTCCTACTCTGTTCAGCAGTCTTTAAAAGCACGTTAAAAACAGCTACGTCTCGTTTCCTCTAATTATGGAACGATCACGCTGTTCAAAGAGAGCACTGTTTGTAGGTTACTCGGACAACAATGTGTTTATATAAGTTTAGAGTGCAGTATGTCGTTACCTAATCGGGAAATACGTTAATGTTTCTTGTTTTCATGTTAGCTTTCAAGCGAACCAGCTGGCACCAGTCAGTCAGTGAGTTTATGAAACTGCAGTTATCAATAAAAAAAATAAAGTTAATCTGCTATTACTAACCATTGGGAATTTTACCGCAGTTATCATGAATACTGTTTATTGTTACATCGCTAATGTGAATAAATACCCGGTAGTACCAACAAAATTTGGTCAGTGCATATGTTATGTTGTTCTGTAGGGTTTTGTTTGGTATCCTAAACTATGAGTACATTTTGTTTGTTTACCTGGTGTTTCCCAAAGTCCCTAAAACATTTAATAAGAACATGATCCAATTTTGGTTACTGTTTAACATCACTCTATTATTTTTCCTCATATAGAGAAGAAGAAGAATGAACTTTGCCAGGAGCTAAGTCTTCAGGCAAGGGACCTTCGCTTTTTGCACAGTACCAGCCTTGCCACGAGAAACAACTGCATTATTATCCGAATGGAGGTATGTTATTTGTTTCAGATGAATTAGACAACAACGCATCTAAAACAACACCTTTTTGTTAGTTCTTCTTTGTAGAACACTTCAATTTATGTCTACGCCTGTAAATTATATGGTTGATGGTAGCATACGTCAGTCAAGTGAAGGGGAAACAAAGAAGCAAGCCTCATTCTGAGCATCAACTTTTCCATTTAAAATGACAGTTTTAAACACAAACATGTTATAAAATGGCATTAAGGGAGCCCAAGTTGTGCATTTTTGCTGCTGTTGAATCATCTTCACAGTGTGCGAGGACATTCTTTATCATCTGCCACTGTGACATATGTCCCTGAAGCGCTTTGGGAGACACTGTAGTAGAAATAACAAGAGTCCTCTCTGCTAATCATTTTGCAAGGTGCCGAAATATCGTCTTTGCTCTGCACTTTTGTCAAGATTAGGTAGGTACACTCATCCTGGCACCTGATCATGAAAAAACATGCTGAGTATTAATAGAAAAAAACACTGTGCACAGTCATTACTGCTCAGTCGTTCTCACCTGTCTTTTTTGGGTCCTGTTCCGAATGCCCGGCACTCCACACACTTGGCATGCTGCTGGCACGAACCTAAACATGTAGGGCAACTCTCGCACAGTGGGCCCGCGTAAAGTGTGTCACACTTACACCTTCCGCACATACACAACCCTCCACCATTACACAGCTGCTGGTTTGGTGCCATGCACAAAGCAGTATCCATGGAACAGCTGCAGTCTTCATTTGTCCAGTCTTGGTCGCAAATGCACCTTCCACATTCGCACTTGCCGTGACCCCCACATATTCTGTAGAGGGAATTTAAAAAATGAAAACATGTCGTTGTATAAAGATGTAGACTTTCCGGTAACGTCATATTGTCGTTATACACCTGTTGTTTTGATATGGGCAATCAAAGTTGCTGCACTGGCAAAACTGCCCGTAGTATCTTTCTTCTGGGTTTTCTCTGCTATTACATTGACAGAAACCATCAACGCATGCTCCCCTTCCGCTGCACAATGGGGCGTTTGGTCCTGAGCGACAGAAGTTGTCATCTCTGTAAAAGCTTGATTCAATGTCGACATGGCATTGATGTCCAATATAAGGTGGGTCGCATTCACAAGAGCCGCACACCAGAGCTCCATGGCTGCTGCAGGCTGGACTGTTTTCCTCACGGGTCCTTGCACAGTCGCACTCACCTGGAGGATATCAGCATGATTTTGGTGTTTGTTGGAAGGACTGCATCATTTTTTTCTTTGTTGTTACCCACATTCCACATTTATCACCAACTTGACATTTTGCGGAAAACCCCTTGGTGCAAGGTTGACAGACCATGGTCCTCTCCTGTTCTGATTTAAGTCACCAATCATTGTGGAGCAATGGGCAGATCCCACTTTTACCTGAGCACATTATTATTATATTGACTGTTATCCTTTATGTGATCTATTTCTATTATTAATTCTGACCTCCACAAGCATGTTTCCATTTATGATGCTGCTGAACGTGATGTTGAATGCAGCCGGCATGGGACTAGTGTCCATATTCAGCTCTGTGATTGTATGGTCTTTCGGCATGGTGATGGAAAGAGGGAACGACTGGCTCACGCCAGGCCTCAAGTGGAGGGTCACCTCCTGGGGCTGCAGGTACAGTGTCTCTGCTGTTGACTGAGTGCTAAAAATAGTGTAATAAGTTGAATGCAGTAATTCAAAAAGGGAAACAAATACACTTCAAATGTTGGCATGCAGCAAACCTTACAAGACTTCAACATAGTACTTTTTTGGTTTTTCATCTAAGGACTGTATTTAAGCTTTTAAAATGTTGTTTCTGACCCCATTTTGATATTGCCTTTAATATTACTAGTGTAACACGAGTCAGTCAGATGTGGCTCTTTTTGCCTGTCAGCCTTTAATCAAATATTCAGCTTAATTCTTTGTGGCTAAAAACCTTTTGAAAACTAATTGGCAATTAACGTTTTCTCAATGAAATAATCAAAAGGTGTCATCATGAAGGTAAGAAGTATTGCATTTATTATTGGTTTGGTTCAGTATAAAAATGTTATTAGGAATAATATCCATCCATCCATTTTCAACCGCTTATTCCCTTTGGGGTCGCGGGGGGGCGCTGGTGCCTATCTCAGCTAAAATTGGGTGGAAGGCAGGGTACACCCTGGACAAGTCGCTACCTCATCACAGGGCCAACACAGATAGAAAGACAACATTCACACTCACATTCACACACTAGGGCCAATTTAGTGTTGCCAATCAACCTATCCCCAGGTGCATATCTTTTGGAAGTGGGAGGAAGCTGGAACCCACGCAGTCACGGGGAGGAAATGCAAACTCCACACAGAAAGATCCCGAGCCCGGGATTGAACCCCGGACTACTCGGGACCTTTGTATTGTGAGGTCAGACGCACTAACCCCTCCTGCACCGTGCTGCCCTAGGAAGAATATATTTAGACTTATTATACTCTAACATTAAAGATGAACACATTTAGTTTGTCTTCAGTGTTAAAGAATATCATATAGTTCTTACGGAAATACATTTAAACAGGACAGCAGTTTGAACTCTCTTTTTTTTAACAGCTTCAAGTCGTCTTCTTACTCGTCAAGCTCAGAACAACACACTTCCCCCCCAATACAATAACGGAACTGTGTGCAACATCTGGTCTGACTGTGCTAACAAAATAAAGATTTCAAGAAGTACCTCACACAGGCATAATGTACTTACAGCACTTATTGATACATTTACAACATTATTATGCTTTGACTTAAAATACTGGTCAAAATGGTCCAAAGCTGTATCGCACCAATAAATGTGAAGATTTTTGCATTTAATAAATAAACATTTTACTAAATTAAATTAAATATATGACACAAAAGCACACTCTCAGGTGGTAAAATAAGTGTAAAGAGTAAAAAACAGAATTCAGAAAAACCGAATTGTACTGTTTTTTATATTGGTAATGCCGTTATTTAAATGTATTGTTATGACTATTATTATTATTATTATTTTACTTGTTGTGGTTTATTCGTTAATAGCTGCTTTTTTAAACTGGATTCAAAGTTTAAGTTTTGGTGGTAAAAAAATACTCATGTTTTCAAATGAATAAATAATCTTGTTATTAATTGTGATTACTATATCTATCAATCAAAATAATACTATTTGTGCCATAATCGTCCACTCCTACTCTAAATAATTACATAGTGACCCTGTTCCATCTCATTTGTTTAAGTGTGTGTGTTTTGTGAAGCCGCATCAGAAGTGCACTAAAATAATAAAGACAAGAAATACCTTCTAAATAATCGTAGCAATTATTGCGATGTATTGGTAATTCAAAAGGAAACCACAATTTTTTGGGAATTTTGCCTATTGTTCACAATCCTCATGAGATACAAGAACACATATCGTGATCAATTTGTGATCTGATCAGCTCGTTCTCTCGATGGCCAGCAACGCAACTAATGAGAGCAATCCATTCTGCCTCTAAATCACTCTAAAAGCCACCAGCAATACTTCATTTGCATTCTATAATCTGTATAATAATCAAGCTGTAATGACATTGTTATTTGAAGAGCGAACATTGAGGAGCTGTTTTCTAGTGTAGGAGCACATTGCCTCGCTCACAGAGACACTCAGTGCAATGGTAAGTGATAAGCTCGCTACGGCAAGACGAAATTTTGTAGTTTCTGCGCCAGCAGCTGAATAGCTTTTGAGTTTTTAATGCACAACACAATGCAATAGGACACCACTCTGTGCTGACTAAAATACATGAATAACCATTTTACAGTATATCTAAAGTATTAGCCCACATTTCATGTTTTGTTTGTACACAGCTAGCCCGGCGTATGTAGTTGTACTAACAAGCATGAAGTGCTACATGTACTCGATGGACAATTGTCTGTTTGGTCAAGCTACCAGAGGACATTTCCAATACAATTTGGGAAGGTGGAAAAAAGTTTGTCCCAATGCAGGGTTTGTTAGTAGTTAAGTTAAAGTTAAAGTACCAATGATTGTCACACACAAACTAGGTGTGGTGAAATGTGTCCTCTGCATTTGACCCATCCCATTGATCACCCCCTTGATCACTCCCTGGGAGGTGAGGGGGGCAGTGGGCAGCAGCGGTTTTGATTGATTGATTGATACTTTTATTAGTAGATTGCACAGTTCAGTACAGATTCCATACAATTTACCACTAAATGGTAACACCCCAATAAGTTTTTCAACTTGTTTAAGTCGGGGTCCACGTTAATCAATTCATGGTACCGGTGCCGCGCCCGGGAATCGTTTAGGGTGATTTAACCCCCAATTCCAACCCTTGATGCTGAGTGCCAAGCAGGGAGGCAATGGGTCCCATTTTTTTTATAGTCTTCGGTATGACTGGCCTGGGTTTGAACTCACAACCTACCGATCTTAGGGCGGACACTCTAACCACCAGGCCACAGTTTGAACAGTTTGTCTTTCAGTGTGATTTAGTTTATTTGAGCAGTGTCCCTCTCCCCGGATACATGAAGCCTTTCCATCATAATAACATTTTGTGCCACTCAGTGCAGCAGTTGAACTCCATTTTGTCGGCACAGCTTGGCCCCCATCTCCACATTTACACCACAAAGACAGGACCGTCCTGACTCACTCTCAACTGATGATGCTTGTTTGGTTCAGCTTTTCACGCTCTCTTTGTGCTCACTCAGCTTCTATAATGAGTAGTTCATCCTCCGTATACTCAGGTTCCAAAAGATAAGGTTGTGAATCCTCATTGGTACAAAAATAGCCGTCTATTAGGAAGTCTGCCATGATTGGCAAACACAGGCTTTTTTGCCAGAAGTAGTGAGTACGTTGCTATGATAAGCAGGAAGTTTATTGCTATGTGCACTGAAAAAAATGTGCAGAGAAAAGAAGTCCCGATAATGCTTAAAAGGACCAAAGTACAGTAAATGTTGTACAAATTACTTATTATTGTGAATGTTTCTGTTACTGAATTATATATATATATATATATATATATATATATATATATATATATATATATATATATATATATATATATATATATATATATATATATATATATATACATATATATATATATATATATATATATATATATATATATATATATATGCCTACAGCAGATATATATATGCCTACAGCAGATATATACAATGGTGATGGGGGTTTTGTTTTAGAGGGCTTAAGGTAGTACATGACACTCCCATTAGCTTCATCTTACGAGCATGTTTTTTAGCTTAAGAGTGCAAAAATAAATAAATGGATATGTGTTCTTGTCGCCAAAAAAGTGCAGTTCCCCTTTAAGTATCTCCGTGCTATGTTGCACAGTACAATACAGCTTGGTAATAATAACACTCTTTTTTTTCTTCTTTTTTTTTTTATACTTGACCCCTCATGTTCCCACTCTACTATGCCCAACTCTCGAAAACAGATCTCGCTTGTCTACTTCATCAATATATGTCCCCCTTAGCAAAGGAATACAGCACATAGTTTGTCTGTATTGCAATCTTACCTGCTCTCATTTCTGGTAACTTGAACGCTGCCCTGAGGGTTATACATGTAATGTGTGGTACAGCCCGCACTCCTTAGCCCCTTCACGGTGTGACAGCGACGCTTCAAACCAGGGGCGGTGCACCAAGCAAACTGTGGATTCGACTGGATGCACTTGTTACAGTTGGACGGAGGCTTGAGAAATGTTTCATGTTCAGCCCAGGTGGGTAACAGTAGAGGCAACAGCAGCAACAAGAGACGCAGGGCCTTCAAAGCCATCTTGCAGTCAACGATAAAATGAAGCAAAGCATCACTTGTGAGCAGAACATCACTATTCAGCATTAAAAACTATTTTTAGTCCACATACCCATGCGACTATTCATTATGCTTTTGTCGTATCTGACTGTATTCTTGTTCCTCAGAAGGAATCACACTATGTCACGGATAACAAAATACAGCAGTACCTCAACTTACAAGTTGAAATGGTTCTGTGACAGAGCTCTTAACTAAATCACTAGTGTTTACCATTGAAATTGGGGCTTGGCCCTCCCAAAACAGCACAATATTAACATGTAACATGCCTTATAAATAGAAACAAGTGGAAATATTGTACAAAAACAGTACATTAGAATGTACTAACTTACCTCGGTTACTGAAAGATTTCGCTTCTATATTCAAAAATAAAGTTAGATTTTTACAACTAAATGATTCAGTGACTCCAGTGACATTGGCTTGGAAAAAGATTTGTGCTAAAATGTTGCGCAGTCAGCCGTTTTTATTTCCAAACCAGACCCTTCTATTGATATAGCCTTTCACTTCAAATATTTACATAACATAGTAGACCCTTAGACCTGAAGTCCAGATATGATAACACAAACATTGTCACTAAAGGAATTATATAGTCAATAAACACAAGTGTGGTGTCTCGCTGTACAATTTACCCTTCATTTCTCCACAGTCATTAAAAGCCATCATAACTCCACTTTGCCTTTTGGTTTTGGATTTTCGTGGTCTGGGTTTGGAACACTGGCTTGTGCTGGAGCTCGCCTCACAGCTTGCTTCACAGACTCACTCGCTGCCTTTTGAGTTCAGGGCTTTGGAGGCCATTCTACAACACAGGGTGAGGACAAGTTTGTTGCAGTCAATTTTTTCTTATATAATAAGCCAAAATCGCACTTCTACCAAACAGGTAAACAATCTACAAACCCGATTGAACGAAGTTGAACCAGTGATATTGGACATTTTGGAATCTCTGGTGGATCCGAAAATCTTGTCTGCCGATAGAAGTAAACTACACATACTGCTGCAGAACAGTAAGAGGTAACAAAACATTGAGGAGACAAATGTGTGACCTATTCCATGCTATTTATTTTAGATTGCCCTAGTATGTGAATGTGAGTATAAATGTTATGTGTCTATCTGTGTTGGCCCTGCAGCTGAGATAGGCTCCAGCACCCCCCGCAACCCCGAGAGGGACAAGCGGTAGAAAATGGCTGGATGGATGGATGCTTTTGAAATATCGGACTCTTAAAAGCAAGAATACAGCTACGGCATGGCTTTGAGGGGGAACTGCACTTTTTAAAAAGTTTGCATGTCATTCACAGATAGATAGATAGTACGTTATTGATTCCTTCAGGAGACTTCCCTCAGAAAAATTTAAATAATAATCCCTATGTGAGACAAGCAAACATATGTTTGTCTTTTTTTATGCATTCTTACTCGTAAATAAACGCTACCAAAAATCAGCTAACAATGGGGGTAATTGGATTGGCTCTATTCTTCCTATAAAGCGCACTTAAGACATCCAAAACCTCTATCCACGTTTTGTATACATGCTGTAAGCATATATGTAATGCAGTAACAGGCACATTCATAATAACATGTAATATATACTAGGGGTGTGGAAAAAAGTCGATTCGAATACGTTGTGTGATTTCAGAATCAATTCTCATTTAAAAAAAAATAGATTTTATTTACTTTATTTATTTTATTTTTTTTATCAATCCAACAAACCACTAAACAACAATTCAATCCAATTCCAAAACCAAACCTGACCCAGCAACACTCAGAACTGCAATAAACAGAGCAATTGAGAGGAGACACAAACACGACACAGAACAAACCAAAAGTCGTGAAACAAAAATTAATATTATCAACAACAGTATCAATATTAGTTATAATTTCAGCATAGCAGTGATTAAAAATCCTTCATTGACATTATCATTAGACATTTATAAGATTAAGAAAAGAACAATAGTGTCACAGTGGCTTACACTTGCATCGCATCTCATAAGCTTGACAACACACTGTGTCCAATATTTTCACAAAGATAAAATAAGTCATATTTTTGGTTTGTTTAATAGTTGAAACAAATTTACATTATTGCATGTCAGCCTATGTATTGAATTAATACAGAATCGTTTTGAACCGGAAAAATATCGTTTTTGAATCGAGAATCGCGTTGAATCGAGAAAATCGATATATTATTGAATCGTGACCCCGAGAATCGATATTGAATCGAATCGTGGGACACCCAAAGATTTGCAGCCCTAATATTTACATATTTTTGTCATTTTAAGCATGCGGTAGCGTATTAATTTCACTGACACATCACAACTTTCGCATTTTCCTTCAACAACTGCAACATGAGTACTCATGGCTGACATGAGAGACAACAAAGACTACTTTAAGACAAGAAACCTTATATTTTTGAGCCTGAAAATGGAGGATGGGCTACAAGTTTTTTAGAAAATGTGCTAAACCTATCCAGCTTTAGTGAAATACTAAGCATCATGTGGCAGTAGTGCTAAAAGCTGAACAAGAAATACAAGGTACGAACATAATAAAACAATCGCTTACTGTGTAATGTCTGCTCTCACTGGGATGCCGACTATTGGGAAGTTTGAATCTTCCCGTTTAGATGAAGATTTATACATAATCCTCCCATTGGTTAAAAACAAAAAAAGGTGGCTGCAAACAAGCATTTTTCCGTGTCTTTCTCGCCATCTCCGGGTCAAAGTTGACCAACTTCACAGTTTATCGCCATAATTTTCTACTATATAAGTGAGATGCATTATTTGTAATCTAGAATCAACGTTTACCATTTCAGAGGCGATGCAGCAGTTCACTGGCTCAGTATGTCAACTGCTGCATAAGCCGCTAAAAGATAGATGGATAGATAGATAGATAGACAGATAGATAGATGGATAGTACTAGTACTGTGCAATCTACTAATAAAAGTATCAATCAAAAAAGATTCCTTCCGGAGAGTTCCATTCAGGAAAATTACAATTCCAGCAGCGGTGTACAGAATTTAGATATAATTCAAAAAGTAAATTATGAATAATAATAAAAGTAGTTTGTCTACGTTTGCGCTTGTAATAACAATAACGCTAATATTTGGTTAATATTCAGGTCATGAGATGTAAATGGAGTATTGTTGGTGGTTTTGGGTGGGTTTTTTTCCCCCAGAGTTTCTAATGTGCAATCGAGTACTACCATTAGCTGCATTGTTAGCCACCTCGTACTTTCTGTTTTACGAATCACAATGCATTAAAAAAAAGAAAAGTGCATGTATTCTCGTTACGGTGGGATTTTGAATGATAGGCAAAATAAAAATATAAAAAGTTCAGTTCTCCTTTAAGAAACGTATGATTATTTAATTGTGGTCACCTTTGACCTTTGGGCACGCCTTGCACCCCCAAAAAGCATTACATGTGTTCCTTATGTGACATGATTATTCAGTTTGATGTGCTGAGTGAAAAAAAAGAAAATATTGTTTTGATGTAATTGCACCCCTTAACCACCAGATAGCACCAGAAAACAATGAACGTATTTGTCAAATATTTGTTAAGGATAAATGCCATTAAACCCCAGAAATGTAATGAAAATGACGTTGAGCAGTTATATACATCATGTCAGATATATATAAAAGACTTCTTTGAGCTCAATAAACTCAAACAAGTCCAGATCAGCCCAGCGCACCATCGGAGGTGTGCTCCCAACCATCTGCAACATCTACACCAGACGGTGTAGTTCCAAGGCCAAGAGGATAGTGACGGACTCTAGCCACCCAAGCAACTGCCTCTTCTCACGGCTGCAGTCAGGCAAGCGCTACCGGAGTCTCAAGGCCAACACGGAGAGACTCGGGAGAAACTTCTATCCACAAGCCATCAGACTGCTCAGCTGCACCACCGATTAACACTCATCACAATTGCACAAAACCGCACGCACAAGATCACTTTATTTACCACTGTAATAAACGGACTACAATATTCTTCATTCAGTGACTCTAAATAATGTAAAAAACACTTTACTTACCACTGTAATTACCGGACTGCAAGACTTTTCATTCAATGACTGTAAATAATGTAAAAACACTTTACTTACCACTGTAATTACCGGACTACAATACTTTTCATTCAATGATTGTAAATAATATAAAAACAAGATTATAAAGAAGTTTTATTACCTTTGTTCATACTACTGTCACTACTCAACTGCCAAAGAACTGTCAACACCTTCATATTTGTTCCTTCCTATACTGTATATACTGTTACACTATTTGATCTTGCACTGGTACTGTATTTGACTACTGTACTTCTACTTGTACTGATACGTCTACCATAACTTCTGTGACTAATTGTGCAACTTAACTGTCTTGTAATTATTGTACATCAGAGCTATTCAATTGTTGTATTTTTTTGTATTTAGTGTATTAGATTCTGCAACTAGTGTTTGGAACCCACTGTACGCAATATCTGAAGAGCATGGAAAGAAGCATTTCACTGTGATGTAGTCTGCATGTGACAAATAAAACTTGAACCTTGAGCCTTGAACCTTCTGTCTTCTCTCTCATTCTAGCTCAGTGGGCACCGCAAAAATAGACATATTTTGTGCATAATTGTCTACTGTTTCAAAATTGATGTTGTCATCAATTATTGACCTATTCAAGGCTGTAATTACCCCCCCCCCCCCTCAAATATTGCACTCTGCAACTTTTTTTTATTATTGAATATCTCGCATTTTCCCCATTATTAAAATAACTGTTAATTTTCTACTGCTTATTCCCTTTTGGGGTCGTGGGCAAAAAAGCCATAAACCACATTAAAAAAAACAACTTCATATCAATAATCGATCTGAAGTCTTGAAAATAGGGAAACAAAATATTTTTTCATAACACTTCATTTTATAAGTCTATCCTAATGTTGCGCAACAGTTAAGTAAATTTTCTGTAATTCTGCTTGTAAACTGAGCAATGATTAATTGACATAATAAACACAATATTTGTCTCCTACACCCTCTCCTTTTGTGTCAAAACTCTTACAGTTTATCCGAGTTAGAGACGGACATTAAGGTGTTCAAGGATTCTTTGTTGAAGATTTTGGATGAAGACGAAATCATTGAAGAACTATGTCTTACGAAGTGGACAGACCCGAGAGTTTTGTATGTGACACACACACACACACACACACACACACACACACACCGTTTTGTATTTCGTTCTAATTACATTCATTTAGAATGCTTTATCATATATCTTACCAGGATATTTGTGTATTAATATCTATACAACAACTTTTTAATTTGCCATCTTCTTGTGTCAGAAATTAAAATTCACTCCTTTGTATATGTCATTCTATTACTCTTTTTCTTTTTTTTACAGTTTTATTCAATGCTCAGACTGCAGTGAGTTACCTGTTTTGGTGCATGATTTATATATTCCATGGCAGAATTGGTACTATGACATGTCAAATGTCTTAAAATCACATACAGTACAATTCAATTATTTACAGTCATAATTCCCCTGATGACAGAATTGCTCAAGCCCCCCTGAATTGTATTACTTTTGAGAATTTCATATTTATTCATCTATACAACGCACTGTTACATTATGTATTAATGCAACTGACAAGGACTATTTTTTTATTTTCATTCCTGTCACAAACTAATTCATATTTTAGCCTGTGTACTTACTATTTCACTAGGTCGCTTGGGGATAAGATTGAGCACTGCTTCCACTGAGCTGCAGACTTGTGTATCGTTCCAACATCATTATTAGAGTGTAGACACACAATGAAACGGACACTGACACCCACTATTTGAGAAACACCAGAATATTATAAAAATTCTGGGTACCTTCTGCAACTAATTTTGGCCAGTGCCTGTGAAGTTAATAAAGGAAATATTGTTTGTTGTTTAATAATATCTACGGTCCTTATTTGAGTCAAATTGTATCTTTCTAGTGAGGAGAGCAGTTTGGGGATTGATCATGCAGAGGAGATGGAACTTTTGTTGGATAATTACTACATGCAGGTAACCGTAATGCCTGTAGAAAGCAACATGGTGACAATAATACTTACCAGTCAACTTATACCAGTAAAGAAAATTTCATCAATACTGATAATGTAACAAATAACTGTTTTTGAGGTGTATGTCAAAGATGCTGCTTGTTCATACTTATGTATGTTGTCATGGTGCTCCCTGCAGGCTGAGGAGCTGGGGAACAAGGCCAGGGAGCTGAAAGGTCTGATAGACGACTCAGAGAGTGTCATCTTTATAAATCTGGACAGGTACAGTCCACTCTTATAAATGATTATTGAAAATCCAATACTGTGTTTTCTGGGACATGGGTTGACTTGTAAGTTGTTTGAATCTCAAAAAACAGCAAATTTACATAATAAAATAAAACACTCTCACTGTAATGCCGACTGATGGGATGCTTACATCTTCCCCATTAGATGAATAATTAATCATAATCCCCATGCAGGGTTTAATTTAAAAAATGGTCAGTTTTAGCACTTATATTAACTAAAACTTGGCTAATATTCTGGTCATTAGATGTGAATTGATTTTTGTTGGTGGTTTTTGTATGTTTTTAGATGACTTTATGGGCGCAATAGAGTACTCCCATTAGCTACATTGTTAACCATCTCGTACTTGCAATATTTTACGAATTAAAATGCATTAAAGAAAAGAAAAACATGTTCTTGTTTTACATAGGAATTTTGAAATTCCAAAAATTGCAATTCGCCCTTCTTGCGTCATGTTAATGCTAGTTATAAGGGGTGTGGGGAAAAATCGATTCGAATATGAATCGCGATTCTCACGTTGTGCGATTCAGAATCGATTCTCATTTTTAAAAAATAGATTTTTTTTTTTTGATTTTTAAATTTTTTTATTTATTTTTATCAATCCAACAAAACAATACACATCAATACCATAACCAAACCTGACCCAGCAACACTCAGAACTGCAATAAACAGAACAATTGCGAGGAGACACAAACACGACACAGAACAAACCAGAAATAGTGAAACAAAAATGAATATTATCAACAACAGTATCAATTTTAGTTATACTTTCAGCATAGCAGTGATTAAAAATCCCTCATTGACATTATCATTAGACATTTATTAAAAATAGAAATAAAGAACAATAGTGTCACAGTGGTTTACACTTGCATCGATTCATTACCAGGAATTGATTAACGTGGACTTCGACTTAAACAAGTTGAAAAACTTATTCAGGTGTTAGTGGTCAATTGTACGGAATATGTACTGTACTGTGCAATCTACTAATAAAAGTTTCAAACAATCAATCGCATCTCATAAGCTTGACAACACACTGTGTCCAATAGTTTCACAAAGATAAAATAAGTCTTATTTTTGGTTTGTTTAATAGTTAAAACAAATGTACATTATTGCAATCAGTTGATAAAACATTGTCCTTTACAAATATAAAAGTTTTTTTTTTAAATCTGCTACTCTGCTTGCATGTCAACAGACTGCGGTAGATCCTGCTGAAATCCTATGTATTGAATGAATACAGAATCATTTTATATCGGGAAAAAAATCGTTATTGAATCGAGAATCGTGTTGAATTGAAAAAAAAAATCAATTTTGAATCGAATCGTGACCCCAAATATCGATATGTATTCGAATTGTGGGACACCCAAAGATTCGCAGCCCTACTAGTTATATTAGCAATCATTCTTCAAGCTACATTATATTTATGCTGGCATTATTGCTATCATTATTAAATATCATACCAGTAAAAGAAAAGTTAACTACTGTGTAATAAAAAAAAAATGCCTCAGCTTTGTGTTTTTTTAATGTATTTTATGTCCTTTGTGTTATTTAATGTTTTCGTCTTGTTTTCATACGTTGTTAACTTTATTTGGGGTACTTTTTGTATCTCTACTGGAGCCCCATAATTTCCATTTTGTGGTATAATTAATGTCCATCATGTCCTATCTTATCCTAAAAGAGAGAGCAGGAATGTGTTTGCAGTGCAATACTGTCACCAAGTAGTGTTTTTTTGGTATTGCTATAAATAATGAGCTTAATGGTTTGCTTCTACTGTGTACTGTTGAAGTAATTGTATTTTCAACATATTAGATGTGTATGTAGCTTATAGAATTATTAGTATTGCTGAGCAACCTGTGGCAAAATTGTACCTGTCAAATCTTGTTTTGCTCTACATTCCTGATGCCCTCCTGTTTAAGTATTTTCCTGTAAATTTGCCATACTTTAACTTAAAAAAAGAAAGAAAAAGAAATCCTCTCCATTACTGCCACAGCAGGACAGAAGTCTGTGAGAGCGATGGTGCAGCAAGCAGTTCGTTGTCAAAGTGTACCAAATGACGCCTCACTGTTGTTTGTGTATTCCAGCCATCGAAATGTGATGATGCGTTTGAACCTGCAACTGACCATGGGAACATTCTCACTCTCTTTGTTTGGTCTCATCGGCGTGGCCTTTGGGATGAACTTGGAGTCGTCTTTCGAAGAGGTGACACATTCTGCCTTTCCAAGCTTCTGTTTGTTTGTGGGCATGTTAAATGTTTGTGTTTATTGTTTTTGCAGGACCCTCGTGTTTTCTGGCTGGTTACTGGGTTCATGTTCCTGGGGAGCGGCTTGATTTGGAGGCGACTGCTGTCCTTCCTGGGACGACACCTAAAGCCTACATTACTCCCAACAGTAACAAACTCACTCTCTTTTCACATACACTAATACTAGCAATTTGGAAGTACTGTATTTTCTGGAATATAATCCGGTACTTTTTACCAACGCTTTGGACCCTGCAGCTAGTTTATGGATTTTTCTTCACTAACGCCCATAAAGTTTTGTATTCAACAAGTAATTTTCATACTACACCGATAGAGACATTGAACATTTGTGTTATTGTCTGTGCTATGATGCTATCTTTTGGACGGGTTTGCTCACTGGAAGTGCTGTGGGTTGAAAAAGTACTTCCTGTTTTGTGCCTTGAACTGAAAGTATAACCATCCATAGCGTTTTTGCTCCAAATGATTTTTCATTGAACACTCCAAGCTACATTTGTAAGTTTTACAATATAACTAAACCAATTCATACTTACTAAACTGTCCCATGTGCAATATCTGAAGGAGTGTTTTTGATAAGGCTGGGTGATTATATGGTCGTGATCGTGACTAATTTGAGTTTGATCGCGGTGATCAACTGTAACATATTTCCTCGATCAAACATGGCGGATATCTCTGTTAAAAGTTATCGCAGTAGTAAACAGTCGGGAAGCAACGATGCTTGGTATAATCTTGCACGAAAAAATCCACTTTTTGTTGACCGTGACCCTGTTTGTGTTGTAAATGAGTGTGTGTTACCGCAGTAGTAAACAGTAGGGAAGCAACAACTTAAGGGGGCCAGTCTGGAGTGGGAAAAAACCTCCACAGTAAAGCACATATACATATTACAACCTACATCTCGGGACTTGCAACAGAGGGGAGGAAGTGGGGGCTACGGTAGAAGACTGCAGCTCTTCAGGCGGTGCCAAGCCGTCCATCACCCCTAAGGGATTCGCGACAAGTGCGTTGGATGGGGGTGGAGTATGTGTGTGTGTGGCGTATATTTTTTGGAGATGCATGTGTTAGTGTAATCCTGCCGCGTGTCTGTTCTTGCCATTGAGTCCAAAGTCTACAACAAGGGTCCCCAAAACTTTTTGACCCTGGGGCCGCATTTGGTTAAAATAATTTGGCCGGGGGCCAAAATGGAAAATGCATTTTTAGACAATGCGATTTGCCTGAGCGGCTAGGAGACTCTGAGAGTAACCAGCAACAAGGGATAGAAAATGGATTAGAAAGGATGGATTAAAAAATTAAATGAAAATAATCAAATACATTTTTTTTAACTTGGGACTTTCCGCGGGCCAGATCTCGAACGCTGGCAGGCCGGATCTGTCCCGCAGGCTGTAGTTTGGGGACCCCTGGTCTACAACAACAGGTGTGTGTCCATGAGAGACAGGAAGGGACTCTGTTGTGTCTTCGCCACTCTGTAATTTGGGAGAGTCTCGAAGCCAGGGAAACAATCCAAGTTAGAATGATTTGTATGCGACTGGTCCTCAAATTCGTCCTGCAGGGCAGACAGTCCGATGTTATCCAAATCACAAGAGTGTCCACAGTTCTTCCCGCATCCTTCAATCATTTGTGGTAGGTTTGGGGTACCTTGAAGACTGCCAGCAACTTCCAATTTCTCGACAAACCAGAGCAACGCTTACTCCAGAGCAACGCTTACTCCAATCAGCAGATGTCCTGTTCTCATAATTCCTATTAGGTAGATATCTTTACGTCCTCGACAGCAAGGGTTGCCAGGCACGCGGCACTCCTTCTTTTCCCAAGAGTCATTCATGTGTCCAGCAACAACCGCTCCATCACGACAAGCAGGTTCCCCCAAACCCAAGATCTTGTCAATTTCGTTGAGGCCAGTTTATTAGTTCCAATGTTTAGATTTGGAGAGCGGTGCAAAAAGAGGCAACCAGAAAGTTAAGACAAAGAAGCAAGCAAGAGAGATAAGGGAGAGGAAAGGGGAGCATCCGCTCTCAATGAGTGCCAGTGAGAAGGTGCATACTGCGCGAACATGTGCAAGTATGCCTAATCAATAATCACTACACTCAACAAAAAAGGTAAAGTCATTTGATTCCCGCATACATGTAACCGCAGACGAAGTCACATAACGCAGAATATCAGGGAAGTTGAAACAAAAATACCGTATTTTCTGGACTATAGAGAGCACCGAGATATAAGCCTCAGATATATACATTGTGAAATTAGTCATTTGCTCAGAAGTATTTTGTAGATGTTTGTTTACATACCTTAATTGTTTCCAAACGGTGTCTGTAACACGGTAGTAAAACAGTTGATAAAACAACAATGTCGTAGACCCACTTGCTGCGTACGCTAGCTCTCCAATCAGCTAAATAGGCTCCACAATTCGGCCGTTAACTCCACGGTGATGCTATGGTGAATATATTGACGAATTTGTGAAACTGAAACAATACCAAAAAAAATTCCATTGTGAATTTATAACACTAACACAAACACTCGTAGACCTGTTAGTTTATTAGCTAATGACAACGACGCTAGCTTCATTACATTACAATAGCATGTACAAAAATGCATGAAACACTCCTACTGACATTTCAAATGGGACGGTTTAATAATTATGAATTGTTTTAGTTCAATTGTGAGACTTACAAACGTTTCCTGGTGTGAGCAATGAAGAATCCTTTCGAGCAGAACGCTATGGACAGTTTTACAATCGGTTCAAGGCAAAACAGGAAGTACATTTTCAATTTGCACCACATGCAGTAAGCAAACTCGTCCATAAGATGGCGCTATAGCACAAACAATAACACACCATTTCAGTCCTATGCTTGGGTTTGATGAAAACTATTAATCACAAATCATCATGGCAATTTGCAAAATAAATTCTTAAATTAGCCGCATGGTTTTATACGCCACAGCGTTCAAATTGAAGGGAAAACGTAGCAACTTAATGTCCGGAATTTACGGTAAGTGAAATGTCATTGTGAAGAGAAGGAACATTTATTTGGGAACATAATGTGTCCAGTAGCGCTCATTCACCCCCAAAACACTCACGTTTCCCATCATGAACTAAACAATGTCTAGACGGCCACTTGAAACAACGATTAAACTACAAAGCTAAAGTTGACAAGAACAATTGATACACACTCAACACATCTAATTTGCTTGTGTCGACGACATGGATGTAAGATCAGTGTGCAAACAGGACAGGAGTCATAACTTCAGAGACTCTTTTTATTTTACAGCCTTAAATTGTCTCCTTATTCGTCAAGCACAGAACAACAACACATCACACTTCCTCCCTTTACAATAATAACGCGGCCCACCACATCTGGTCTGACTGCGCTAACAAAATAAACGTTTCAAAATGCATCTTAAACAAGTTGTGCTTAAAGCACTTATTGATAATTTTACACAATTATTATGCGTTGATCGAAAATACTAGCCAAAATTGTCCAAAGATGTACAGTATTGCACCAATAAATGTGAGAATGTTTGTGTTTATTTAAACAATCATTGTGTGTTTTTTCTTTACACAAAAGCACACACTCAATGGTAAGATTAAAAAAAAAAGTATAAAACACGAAAAAAGAAATCAATTAAAACGGAAAAACTGAATTGTATTGTTTTTATATTGCTTTTGTTATTTAAATGTATTGGTGTTACTATTATTATCATTTTGCTTGTTGAGGTGGCGACTTGTCCGGGGTGTACCCCGCCTTCCGCCCGATTGTAGCTGAGAAAGGCACCAGCGCCCCCCGCGAGCCCAAAGGGAATAAGCGATAGGAAATGGATGGATGGTTTATTTGATTGTAATGTATATATATTTTTTAAAACTGTAATATAGAGTCATGTTTTAGGGGTACAATAAATACTCATGTTTAGAAATTAATGAATAATCAGGGTTTAATCGTGATTACCATCCATCCATCCATCCATTTTCTACTGCTTGTCCCTTTTAGGGTTGCAGGGGTCGCTGGAGCTTATCTCAGCTGCATTCGGGCAGAAGGCAGGATACATCCTGGACAAGTCGCCACCTCATCACAAGGCCACCACAGATAGACAACATTCACACTCACATTCACACACTAGGGACCATTTAGTGTTGCTAATCAACCTATCCCCAGGTGCATGTGATTACAATATCAATGGAAATAATCGTCCAGTCCTAGCGTAGAGTTATTGAGTCTGTTTACAGGACTGGAGACTTCGTTACTGCAGCTAGTGAGTCCACGATGATTACTTTGGTATTGTTTGATCAGCCGCTTTGATGCGGTGTTACCGGCACCGTTTGATAATAATTAAGGCATGCAAAAAAATATTTATAAAATCTTTAGTACCGGGATATATCGGCGGCTTATAGTCTGGTGCGGCTAATATATGTAAAATTAAAATGGAATTGTTCTTCTACCCTTCGTTAGGTGCGGTTTAAATACCAGTGCACTTGATAGTCTGGAAAATATAGTAGATTGAAATTTTTGGGATGTAGAATTGATGTAACATGTTTGAAATCCACTGAATCATGACATATTTAATGTGACGGCATTCCGCTCCTCCACCGGGAGCAGATCCATCCTAACTGTCATTTTCCCGGTTTTTGACAGATTCCTCCAGTTTGGAAGAGAAATCTGAAAGCGTCGGAGATGAAGCCCGGAGTCAAATGATTCTACCAACCTAGGACTAGTTTGAGGGTTGATAAAATCATGTCCTGCAGCACATAGGCCAGGTGTGTGATTATTATATTGTGTGATGGCACAGTCATCCCTTGTTATTGAGGAGTGTGTTTGTCCGTCACATTGTCTATTGGTGACACACAAGACTTCCAATCTTGATTTCTATCAATGTGAACATTGTAAACACGTGCAGTAATGTTGTTGCATGTCATGATACTGATGTGAGTCACATTTCAGATATGATTCATCCATCATATACAGTGTTATATATTGTCCATCCTTTAATTTTCTACCGCTTATCCCTTTCGGGTCGTGGGGGGTTCTGGAGTCTATCTCAGCTACAATTGGGCGGAAGGCGGTGTACACCCTGTGCAAGTCGCCACCTCATCACAGGGCCAACACAGATAGACGGACAACATTCACACTCACATTCACACCCTAGGGCCAATTTAGTGTTGCCAATCAACCTATCCCCAGGTGCATGTCTTTGGAGGTGGGAGTAAGCCGGAGTACTTGGAGGGAACCCACGCAGTCACGGGGAGAACATGCAAACTCCACACAGAAAGATCCCGAGCGCAGGATCGAACCCAGGACCTTCGTATTGTGAGGCAGATGGATATTGTATTGTATGTATTTGTTTGATTCCTTAACATTTTATAACCCCTGGTTAAATTATGACATATTTATTCTAAAGCTTTGTTACTTTATTTACATGCAGCATGGAGAGCATTGTTGATCCCTCCCTTTGTAAAACCATCTATCCTGCAACACACATCAAAATACAACGGGCTTATTTTATTCAACTTGGTACTATCATTTTTTTTGTGTCTTCTTTTAAATTACTACAACAGTGATTCTCAAACTTAATTCACCAAGTACTACCTCAGAAAACACTTGGCTCTCCAAGTTCCACCATAATGACCAACACTGAACTACAGTAGCTTAGTAGACCTAACTATACCGCAGTTTGAGAATCACTGTTCGGGACTATTGCACATGAAGAACTTTAACATATGCATGCACATTTTCTAACTCCTAATATCATCAATTCCTGGAAGTTTGTTGTGTTGAAGCTCATGTTCAGGTGTAGTGTAATGTAATTTGTAGCCCAACTACTGAGAAGGTGTGTAATACCTGCACAGCAGCTTCACAAAGAGTTAATTGAAAATGAGAAGTCAGAGGGACAACTACATGGTTGACATGTGACCAACAAACTTGGAGCTAAAGTCATTTTGCAAGAAGCACATCAGATATGAAGTGACTACAAATGATTCAGGGATATTTCAATGCAATGTTCCCAGGAGCCTGACAGGCAAGGTTTAGGGGAAAACAGTTTAAAATGTTAATTTTAAGTCTATTTTGAGGTCATGCAAGCTGGGCCCTTTGGTGTTGATGTGGGAGGTTTTCTAATCCTGTACGAGCTTGAAAAAGTGGTTGTAGCAGCAACTGTAATAAAAAGAAGGTGACATGTTTAGACTTGACACATTCGAAAAAATCCTGGTTCTTGTTTAAGGGGGAAAAATGCCGTCCAGCTCAGCAGGTTCATACTTTGTCTAATAAAAACTCAGCAAGCGTATGTCAATTTCCTGATCCACCATTTGATGTATTTGTACAGTGTCAGTGACCAAAATGGGAGAAACATTTTCCTTGCTGTGTTGCTCTTCCTAATGTCTCTTTTCCTCTGCGCCAAGAGCGGATCTGGTCCTCATGAAGCCACCTTGGTCGTTTGTCTCTTTCGACTTAGGTTTCCATGGCAACAGCTCCCCTGACCTTCATGGGATTGTGGGTAAACTGCCGCTCGTCTACACGTCGCGCCTTGGTCTAGTATGGTGTACTAAAAATTACCTATTTTACATGATAGTATATGTTAATCGTGTTATTAGCATGCAAAAACATGGTGGGAACGCCAATGTACTGTACTCGTAAGTTGAGGTACCATTTTAGTAACAAACTACTTCACATTTTCAGTAACGGCAGCGGAGTTGCGACAATGGAAACAGTAATTAATTAGGTTACTCGTTACTGAAAAAAGTAACGCCATTATTATCAACATTAGTTGAGGTATTAAGGTATCTATAAGTTGAGGTATCACTGCACTCACAAGTTGAGGTACCATTTTACTTCTACGTCAAGGTATTATGTCACTCATAAGTCATAACCTCCACAAACCACGTTAAACCCGGATTCCGATCCAACAAAGGTAACTCATTCTCTTTCTATGCCACATCAATGTGGAATGCACTCCCAACAGGTGTAAAAGTAAGTGCATCTCTATATTCCTTCAATACCGCTCTAAAACAGCACCTCCAGGCAACTTCAACCCTTTACTAATACCTTCCTCCATTCACATCCCATCTCCCCTAATTGTAAATAATCAAATGTACTTCTATGCTGGTCCAGTCACATGTCACATGCGGCTTCTGCAGACACAAGTCTGGGACTGCAAGACATACTTGATAAACAGCCATACAGGTCACACTGAGGGGTGGCCGTATAAACAACTTTATCACTGTTACAAATATGCGCCACGCTGTAAACCCACACCAAACAAGAATGACAAACACATTTCAGGAGAACATCCGCACCGTAACACAACAAACACTCAGAATCCCTTGCAACCCTAACTCTTCAGGGACGCCCCAATATACACCCCTGTTACCACCAAACCCCGCCCACTCTAAACAAGAAAGGATGGGGCGAGGTACACCCTTTTGTCCACAACTGCGTTAGCAAATAGTCAAACAGTTTAAGAACATCGTTTCTCAAACAGCAATTGCAAGAAATTTAGGGATTTCTCCATCTGCGCTCCATATTATCATCAAAAGGTTCAGACAATCTGGAGAAATCACTGCACGAGAGTGGCAGGGCCGGAAACCAACATTGAATGACCGTGACCTTTGATTCCTCAGACGGCACTCTATCAAAAAACGGCATCAATCTCTAAAGGATATCACCACATGGGCTGAGGAACACTTCAGAAAACCACTGTCACTAAATACAGTTTGTCGCTGCATCTGTAAGTGCAAGTTAAAGCTCTACTATGCAAAGTGAAAGCCATTTATCAACAACATCCAGAAACGCCGCCGGCTTCTCTGGGCCCAAGATCATCTAAGATGGACTGATGGAAAGTGGAAGAGTGTTATGTGGTCTGACGAGTCCACATTTCAAATTGTATTCGGAAATATTCGACATCATGTCATCCGGACCAAAGGTGAATCGAACCATCCAGACTCTTATCGACACAAAGTTCAAAAGCCAGCATCTGTAATGGTATTGGGGTGCATTAGTGCCCAAGGCATGGGTAACTTACACATCTGTGAAGGCACCATTAATGCTGAAAGGTACATACAGGTTTTGGAACAACATATGCTGCCATCTAAGCACCGTCTATTTCATTGGTGCTCCTGCTTATTTCAGCAAGACAATGCCAAGCCACATTCAGCACGTGTTACAACAGCGTGGCTACATAAAAAAAATAAAATTGCGGGTACTTTCCTGGCCCGCCTGCAGTCCAGACATGTCTCCCATCAAAAATGTGTGGCGCATGATGAAGCGTAAAATATCACAGCGGAGATCCCGGACTATTGAACAACTGAAGCTCTACATAAAACCAGAATGTGAAATAATTCCACTTTTAAAGCTTCAACAATTAGTTCCCTCAGTTCCAAAACGTTTATTGAGTGTTGTTAAAAGAAAATGTGATGTAACACAGTGGTGAACATGCCCTTTCCCAACTACTTTGGCCCATGTTGCAGCCATGAAATTCTAAGTTAATTATTATTTGCCCAAAAAAATAAAGTTCATGAGTTTGAACATCAAATATCTTGTCTTTGTAGTGCAATCAATTGAACATGGCTTAAAAATCATTGTGAATGTGGAAATACTGTCAAAGCGCTTTGGGCTCCTTAAAAAAAGGGGTGGAAAGGCATTATGCAAGTACAACCATATATTTACATCCAACACAATTTCCCAACTCATATGGAAATGGGGTTTGTACGTGTAAGTCAGTGCATTACGGTACTTGAAAGTTGAGATACCATTATACTCGGAGGTTGATATATCACGGTACTCGTTAGTTGAGGTACCATATTTTTTTTACGTCAACGTACTATGTTATCCATAAGTTGATGTACCATTTTGCGCGTACGTCGAGGTATTACGGTACTTGTAAATTAAGGTGCCATTTTACTTACTGAACGCATACTTGCCAACCTTGAGACCTCCGATTTCGGGAGAGGGGGGGTGGGGCGGTGGTGTATATTGTAGCGTCCCGGAAGAGTCAGTGCTGCAAGGGGTTGTGGGTATTGGTTCTGTTGTGTTACGGTGCGAATGTTCTCCCGAAATAAGTTTGTCATTCTTGTTTGGTGTGCTGTTCACTGTGTGGCGGAAATTTGCAACAGTGTTAAAGTTGTTTATACAGCCACCCTCAGTGTGACCTGTATGGCTGTTGACTAAGTATGCGATGCATTCACTAATGTGTAATAGTCGCATATACAGTAGGGCAAAAAAGTATTTAGTCAGCCACCGATTGTGCAAGTTCTCCCACTTAAAATGATGACAGAGGTCTGTAATTTTCATCATAGGTACACTTCAACTGTGAGAGACAGAATGTGAAAAAAAAAATCCAGGAATTCACATTGTGGGAATTTTTAAGAAGTTATTTGTAAATTATGGTGGAAAATAAGTATTTGGTCAACCATTCAAAGCTCTCACTGATGGAAGGAGGTTTTGGCTCAAAATCTCACAATACATGGCCCCATTGATTCTTTCCTTAACACGGATGAATCGTCCTGTCCCCTTAGCAGAAAAACAGCCCCACAGCCTGATATTTCCACCCCCATGCTTCACAGTAGGTGTGGTGTTCTTGGGATGCAACTCAGTAGTCTTCTTCCTCCAAACACGATGAGTTGAGTTTATACCATCCATCCATTTTCTACCGCTTATTCCCTTTCGGGGTCGCGGGGGGCGCTGGCGCCTATCTCAGCTACAATCGGGCGGAAGGCGGGGTACACCCTGGACAAGTCGCCATCTCATCGCAGGGCCAACACAGATAGACAGACAACACTCACACTCACATTCACACACTAGGGCCAATTTAGTGTTGCCAGTTTATACCAAAAAGTGCTATTTTGGTTTCATCTGACCACATGACATTCTCCCAATCCTCTGCTGCATCATCCATGGGCTCTCTAGCAAACGTCAAATGGGCCTGGACATGCACTGGCTTAAGCAGGGTGACACGTCTGGCACTGCAGGATTTGATTCCCTGTCGGCGTAGTGTGTTACTGATGGTAACCTTTGTTACTTTGGTCCCAGCTCTCTGCAGGTCATTCACCAGGTCCCCCCATGTGGTTCTGGGATTTTTGCTCACCGTTCTCATGATCATTTTGACCCCACGGGATGAGATCTTGCGTGGAGCCCCAGATTGAGGGAGATTATCAGTGGTCTTGTATGTCTTGCATTGCTCCCACAGTTGATTTTTTTCACACCAAGTTGCTTGCCTATTGTAGATTCACTCTTCCCAGTCTGGTGCAGGTCTACAATTATTTTCCTGGTGTCCTTCGACAGCTCTTTGGTCTTGGCCATAGTGGAGTTTGTAGTCTGACTGTTTGAGGCTGGGGACAGGGGTCTTTTATACAGATAACAAGTTCAAACAGGTTCCATTAATGCAGGTAACGAGTGGAGGACAGAAGAGCTTCTTAAAGAAGTTACAGGTCTGTGAGAGTCAGAGATCTTCCTTGTTTGAAGTGACCAAATACTTATTTTCCACCATAATTTACAAATAAATTATTTACAATTCCCAATATGTGAATTCCTGGATTTTTTTCCCACATTCTGTCTCTCACAGTTGAAGTGTACCTATGATGAAAATTACAGACCTCTGTCATCATTTTAAGTGGGAGAACTTGCACAATCGGTGGCTGACTACTTTTTTGCCCCACTGTATATTGTGATAGGCTCCAGCGCCCCCCGCAACCCCAAAGGGAATAATCGGCTGAAAATGGATGGATGGATGGATGATGTGGCGAGGCCGGCAGTTGTTTGGAGGAAAAGCGGACGTGACGACAGGCAGTTGAGGACGCTAAAGGCAGTGCTTTTAAGGTATGGCTCTCAATGTTGTCTGGGTGGAAATCGGGAGACTGGTTGTGCCGGGAGATTTTCGGGAGGGGCACTGAAATTCGGGAGTCTTCATGAGAATCGGGAGGGTTGGCAAATATGCCTAAGCGATTACTGTACTCGTAAATTGCGGTACCACTTTACTCGTAGCTTGAGGTATTACTGTACTCCTAAATGAAGGTGCCATTTTACTTGTAAATTGAGGTATCGCCGAACTACTCAGGCACCTCAGAACGCACAAGGAGAATTGACTCGGGAAAAAAGACTTGAGAACTGCTCTGGCGTGTTAAAACATTTTATTTTATCATTAAAAACTTGCAATATCATGTAAATATGATAGGAAAATCAATATATTAATTTCATCAAGTGTATGTGTATGCTAGCTAATGTGTAGTTGGCAATACAAATAATGAAATTCCTTCAAGGTTTATACTGGTGACTTTGGAAATAGATATTTTACAACAGGATCACTCTGACAAAACAAAAGTTGGAATCCAGTGTTTATGCCTTACTGACACAAAAATCTTCCGAGCAGAATCTGAAGGCCGACTGAAATGAGATTTTCTTATTTAAACGGGGATAGCAGGTCCATTCTATGTGTCATACTTGATCATTTTGCGATATTGCCATATTTTTGCTGAAAGGATTTAGTAGAGAACATCGACGATAAAGTTAGCAACTTTTGGTCACTAAAAAAAAAGTCTTGCCTGTACCGGAAGTAGCAGACGATGTGTGCGTGATGTCACTGGTGTGAGGGCTCCTCACATCCTCACATTGTTTATAATGTGAGCCACCAATTCGGACCGAGAAAGCGACGATTTCCCCATTAATTTGAGCGAGGATGAACAATTCGTGGATGAGGAAAGTTAGAGTGAAGCACTAAAAATAAAAAAAGCGACGGCTCAGGTGGGGACAGTGGGAGCGTTTCAGATGTAATTAGACACATTTACTAGGATAATTCTAGAAAATCCCCTATCTGCCTATTGTGTTAATAGTATTTTAGTGAGATTATAAAGTCATACCTGAAAGTCGGATGGCTGCGATGAACGCCAGTGTCTCTGGGAGAAGCTGAGGAGCAAAGATCACAGCTGCCTTTTTGAGCTGCAGGATGAGGTTGCGTAATCCACTCAAGTCTACGGTAAGAGCCGACTTAATATCACAATTTTACCAACCAAAAACTTGCTGATTGACGTAGAGAAACATCTTCGCTTGACTGCTCTATGTTAAAGCTTCCCAACAAACAGTTTTGGTTGCTAAAGGCAGCTGCAATCCACAGCTTTCCACCAACAGCATTCTTATTTGACATCTACATTATTAATTGAACAAATTGCAAAAGATTCAGCAACACAGATGTCCAAAATACTGTGTAATTGCGCGATGAAAAGAGACGACTTTTAAGTGGTGCTGGGCTAAAATGTCCCCTCCAACCAATAACGTCACAAGCACGCGTCAACATAAGCGTCATCATTCCGCAAAGTTTTCAATAGGAAACTCAGCGGGAAATTTTAAATTGCAATTTAGTAAACTAAACCGGCCGTATTGGCATGTGTTGCAATGTTAATATTTCATCATTGATATATAAACTATCAGACTGAGTGGTCGGTAGTAGTGGGTTTCAGTAGGCCTCTAAGTTTGGATGTGACAAGATTTGTCCAAGTATTGCAACAAGGTGTTGTTGATCAAAACAAAAATTTTAGCAAAGGCTCTGATAAAACAGTTCAATTCGGTGTTTTTGTGTCTGTTTTCCCGAACCTCCAGGCCCCAAATACGGAGCAGCCAAAACAGCTGAAAAATAATTTTCTTGGGAGATTTTAAACATGACACACAAAAAAGAGCACTTGAATAAAATTTAACATCTTTATTTCGAAATATGGAAAAAAAAGAAGGAAAAAAATATATTAACATGTATTCCCTTTTGAAAATCATGTGAGATGTTAAGGCATGCAGAGTCTGGCTTTCTAAAGCTTAGCTTTGTGCGAGTTTGTCAAAAAGGTCCCATGAAATGGCTCAAATCCTGGTTATTTGTTGCATAATTGTGTTGAAAAATGAATCCCTTGTCCTTTCCCTATCAGGCAATCTTAAAATGGCTGACTGTTTCAGATTATTAGGGGAAAACAAACAAGTCAATTGAAAAGAGAGGATCAGTGGACGACAGGTGACCTCTTTGCTCACGTGGGATTCGGACAAAAACAAACACTTCATGGAACCTTTTGCACATTGCTTATGTTATTATGAGGACCACATCATTCCAAAACAATGAAAACTGCACATCAATACTGTTTGTGTGAAATGAACTCCATGCTAGCATCAAACACGCTACATTCAGGGTCAGGGAATGTATGGACTCTGATTGGTCGACCATGAAGGTAAAAATGGACAGAAGGCACCTGGTGGTGGTCAGTGACAAGCAGGTCTACAGTATAAAAAAATGGATTGAGGGGAGCACTCGCCAACATTTGGACTTTTATCAGGACCAACATTCTTTGGTAGCTCTTGAAGGCCTGATGGTGTCGAAGGTTGCTGGTTTGGTTTTCCAAGTCCGCTCACAAGCATAGCAATGTTCTGTCCTTCACCATTGGAAATAATGGCCTGGTGCCAACATCGCTATGACACCACTAATAATATGTTCAGTTGATTGTCAACTGCTGCTTCGATCATTCCCCCCTACTAAAAAGAGGGAAATCTACAGTTACATAAATTAATTTCAGGGACTTTAGCACACACGTTAAGACTGTCTGGTAAATAAACGATCGTCTATCACGTAAAAAAATATGACGACTATTCGAGAATCAAGCATTAGAGGTAAAGTATTTTTCTGCGTTAGCCCTTGAAGACATGTAGGAAGACGATGATCACACTCGCACGTATCAAACAGACAGGACGACGCCCTCCTGGTCACATTCACGCACAAGGCCTCACATCTTACAATGCCCCTGAGGTGCAGGGGAGCAGAGTTACTGAGTGATGCAGCTGTTGCCCATGTCTTCAGCGTAGCGGTCCAGTATTAAAGTGCGTAAGTCCTCCACGTCGCCGCGGAGCTGCTGCGCTTCAAGCAGCTTCTTGTGTAGCACTTCTGGATCCATCCAATCTTCGTCTTGCTGCGACATCTCGGTGGGAGCTGGGCAGACGAACATGACACGTTTTCATTCATGTGTACAATTGTGTTGCTATCTTGCCGTCGATGAAGCTTACATGTGATGTCAATCAGCAGTGAGAGGTTCGGGTCTTGTCCCCGAGCCATTTGAGTCAAGATGCTGCACAAAGCGCACAGGCCACTGAGACAAGTCGCGATCTCCTTTATCAGACTTTGCGTCAGGCGAGCAGCAGCAGCTGGCTGCAGTTCACAGGATGCCTGGTTGGCGTTCTGCTGCTCTGCATCGCCTATCTGCTCCTGCAGTGTCAGGTTGTGCTCAGACAGTTCCTGGTTTTGGGCCGAGAGCTGGAAAACAGTAATGCAAGTCAGAGGTTACAGGAATACAAACAAGTTATATATATACTGTTTATATATTTATATATATATATATATATCACCTGTTTCATGGTGACATGGAGCTCAGACATGTTCTGTTCTTTGGCAAACAAGTCCTCTCTCAGAGCCAGGGAAGTGTTCTCTTCCTGGGACATCTGCTCCTCCAAAGTCTGTACAGGAAAACAAATGAAGGTTTATGAGAGGATAATGATGACGACGATGATGTTGACTTACCTTAATCTGAGAGCCCAGCTGCTCCATCATTATATGTTGCTTCTCAATAACCTGCACACAACACAAATGTTGATAGACCAGCCAGTACCAATAAAGCACCACTTGAGGGCAGTATCACAAAGTTGACAATTGTATGACGTTTTCACTCGTCCAAGTCATAGTACTCTCAGAGCATTAAATGGATGGCAACTGGACTGTTTGGTTTATAGGAGAAGAAGAAAGGCATTTTATCCAAGTAGGCTTCTGCAGTTCCTGCTCATTGACTTAGATTGTTCAGATGTAGTCTGTAGTGTCTAGTTTTACTCCAGTGAAGTGATCAAATGTTACGTGAAACATTGTTTGTACACTTTTAATGTTCTATGATAGCAAACAAATTATTAATTTGCTTTATTTCCTACGGGAACAGGACTTTTGAAAATCGTAAGTCGTTAAACAAAACCGTATTTCATAGGTAGGATTTCCAAAGACCTGACCTGATACCCCGCCTTCAGCTGGAGTGCAGCTGGGATAGGCTCCTGCCCCCTGTCACCCCGGGAAGGACAAGTAGTAGGAAAATGGATGGATAGGATATGTTTATGTGCTATTTATGTGACTCTATATTACTTATGTCCCTTTATGTGCTATCTATGGGAATCTGGTTATTGTTGTGCCATACAACTATTTTCCAGAAGCAGTGGCTGTCCGGAATAATAAAAAAAAATCATGAGAAAACACGTTAATCAAGGCACTGCACTTTGTATTGGTTATTAACTCTTCCTGACACTCTTACTATTCTTATCTGTCATGTGTGTTTGACTGTGTGAATTAAATATCTATGATGATTGTTGTTTTTTGTATTGGCTCAGCATTTTACTGAAGCAGCACTCCAATTACATTGTATTTTTAATGCAATGACAATAAAGGTGTTCCATCCATCCATTTTTCTACCGCTTGTCCCTTTTCGGGGTTCCATTCTATGTTTATTATGTCCCTGTTATTTTTGTCCCTCAATGTGCACACTATATGAATACACTCATTTCCTTTGTGTCAATGTGCTATTTATGTACCCGTGTTATTTATGTTGCTCTATGTGATGTTTATGTGCCTTTATGTTATGTCCCGTTATGTTCCTGGATGTTTATGTACTATGTATGTGAATCTATGTGCTATTTATATGCCTGTAGTATACATGTCATCCTATGTGAATCTAATTATGTCTGTGTTATTTATTTCCCTCTATGTACTATGTAAATCTGGTCCTCTGTGTTATGTCGCTCTATGAGCTATTCATGTGAATCTATATGAAATTTGTCCCTTTATGTTAATTATGTTCCTTTGTTATCCACGCACTTTTTATGTGAATCTATAGCCATCTATGTGCTATGTATGTGTGTCTATGTCAAAATGTAATTATTTAGTAAGATGGTTAAGAGTGCGGGCAGCACGGTGAAACAGGGGTTAGTGCATATGTGTCACAATAAGAGGGTCCTGGGTTCGATCCCCAGGCTCAGGGTCTTTCTGTGTGGAGTATGCATGTTCTCCCCATGACTGCGTGGGTTCCCTCCAAAAACATGCACCTGGGGATAGGTTGATTGGTAACTCTAAATAGTCCCTAATGTGTGAATGTGAGTGTGAATGTTGTCTATCTGTGTTGGCCCTGCGATGAGGTGGTGACTTGTCAAGGGTGTACCCCGCCTACCGCCCGAATGCAGCTGAGATAGGCTCCAGCACCCCCCGCGGCTCCAAAAGGGACAAGCGGTAATAAATGGATGGATTAAGAGTGCTTGTTAATATTCAGTAAAGTGTCTTGTAAATTAGGTAGAGACAGTAAAATAGACCTATTGCTCCCTCAAGTGTTTCGGATCCTTACAGGAAAATTTAACCACACTACAGCGATTATGTAAAGACTTTCATCGAGCAAAAAGTCGCGCTGTGTAAATGTTTGATGGACCTTTTTCAATCCGTGTTGCTCCTCTCTTAAAGTGCTGTTCTCTCCTCTGAGCTTCTCAATGTCCAGAGTGTCCAGTCGGGCTCCATCTTCAAGGCCCTGTTGTACACGCTGCTGCATACTGAGGAAGATGCATCAAACATTGAGATGGAGGAGAGCACATGTGCATGCAGTACTGGATGCATACTCAGTGATGGTGGTCAGCAGGTCTCTCTCCCTTTGCTTCTGCTCCTCCAGCTGAGTTTCCTTTTCTCCTAGTTGTGAGCGTGTTGCTTGCAGAGAGGCCTCCAGCTCTTTTACTTTCTCTTGTAGCTGAGCTGCTTTTTGTTGGGCCTCCAGAAGCTGAAACACAAACAATAACAAATAAAACCCACAAATTCCCTCCCACTTAAGCCTAAAAATGTGCTCACCTCCTTGTTCTGGCTCTGGTAGTCCTCCAAGGTGGGCAGGTCGGCCAGGTAGCGCTCCAGAGTTTCTATACGCTGCTGGTTGTCTCGCTTCAGCTCCGTCTCCTTCAGACATTTCTTCTTTAAGTTGCTGATGTGCTTGTCTCGACTCCGAATCTGCACAAACACAATAGCAAATGTGAGCAGAAGGCCATCAGGAAGTCATAACCTTTTGTGGTTTTACAAGCTTTTGAAACAAAGAAGTGCAAACCCGCACCCGCTCTTCCTGTTTCTTCATCTCCTCCGCGTGCCTCTCGCACGTCTCTTTCAGGCTATCTGTCAGGCGCCGCGTCTCCACCTCCACCGCGCCCAGCCTGCGATTGGCCTCATCTTTTTCCAGGGCGGCACAATCTGTGAGCTCGGCAAATTGTGCCCTCAGGAACGTGTTGTCCCGCTGAGCTTCCTGTAACATCGTCATGTGAGTCGCAGCGAGATGTTGGCGGCAAGTGCAGCATGTGAGCACACGAGGTCGGTGGTGCGGTCTGCGCTAGTCGTTACTAACCTGCAAGCGGAGCAAACACACGTCTCCTAAAGGAGCGCCTCGTCCCAAGAAGGCTCCGTGGACCTGCAGCTCGCTTTCCCTTAAACGCTGTTCCAACTGAGTCATATGCTGCTTTTGTCTGTGTGAACAAAGGTTGACATATATTTTTACATCTTTAATTTCGCTCGATACATTAAGACTCAACAGCTAAAAAGAGAAGAAACACTTGCCGCTCTATTATAAGCTCCTTCTCCTTTATCAGATATTCGTTGGCTTTCACCAGAGCGTCCCACTTGCTGGACTCCACGTTCATCGCTGTTGGATACAGAGACGGGTACTGGCCCGCACTGGAACTCATCTGGGGCCGAGAGAGACACAATCCAAACTAGATAATACACACTGGAGATGATTGTTTGCAGGATTAACATTTAAAAAAAATGCAATATCAAAAACAGGCAATGGGGAACAATCAATCATTCAATCAATGTTTACTTATATAGCCCTAAATCACTAGTGTCTCAAAGGGCTGCACAAACCACAACACGAACCACTAAGACATCCTCGGTAGGCCCACATAAGGGCAAGGAAAACTCACACCCAGTGGGACGTCGGTGACAATGAGAACCTTGGAGAGGAGGAAAGCTTACGATGTCGAGCGGGTCTAACATGATACTGTGAAAGTTCAATCCATAATGGATAAAACAGTCGCGAGAGTCCAGTTCAAAGCGGATCCAACAAAGATCCAACACGGATCCAATGTATGAATGAATGTATTTAATTATTAAAGCAAGTGATTTGTACAAAAAACAAAACCTGTGAAGTTGGCACATTGTGCCAACAATGATTTGCAAATGCTTTTAAACCTATATTCAATTGAATATACTGCAAAGACAAACTATTTAATGTTCGAACTGAGAAATGTTTTTTTTGTTGCAAATATTAGCTCAATTAGAATTTGATGTCTGCAACATGTTTCAAAAAAGCTGGCACAAGTGGCAAAAAAGGAATGGTCATCAAACACTTATTTGGAACATCCCACGGGTAGTAAACAGGCTAATTGGGAACATGTGGGTGCCATGATTGGGTATAAAAGCAGCTTACATTTGATGCTCAGTCATTCACAAACAAGTATGGGGTGAGGGTCACCAATGCGTGAGCAAATTGTCCAACAGTTTAAGAACAACATTTCTCAACGACCTATGGCAAGGAATTTAGGGATTTCACCATCTATGGTCCGTAATATCACCAAAAGGTTCAGAGAATATTGAGAAACCACTGCACGTAAGAGGCAAGGCCCGTGACCTTCAATCCCTCAGACGGTATTGTGTCAAAATCCGACATCAGTGTGCAAAGGACATCACCACATGGGCTCAGGAACACTTCAGAAAACCACTGTCAGTAACTAAAGTTCGTCGCTACATCTGTAAGTGCAAGTTAAAACTCTACCATGCAAATCAAAAGCCATTTATCAACAACACCCAGAAAAGCCGCCGGCTTCACTACGCCTAAGCTCATCTTAGATGAACTGATGCAAAGTGGAAAAGTGTTCTGTGGTCTGACGAGTCCACATTTCAAATTGTTTATGGAAACTGTGGACGTTGTGTCCTACATACCAAAAAGGAAAATAACCATATGGTCTGTTTATAGGGGGCAAAGTTCAAAAGCCAGCATCTGTGATGGTATGGGGGTGTATTAGTGCCTAAAGCATGGGTAACTTACACATCTGTGAAAGCACCATTAATGCTGAAAAGTACATACAGGTTTTGGAGCAACACATGTTACCATCCAAGCAACGTCTTTTTCCTGGACGCACCTGCCTATTTCAGCAAGACAATGCCGAGCCACATTCTGCACGTGATACAACAGCGTGGCTTTGTAGTAAAAGAATGTTGGTACTAGACTGGCCTGCTTGTAGTCCAGACCTGTCTCCCATTGAAAATGTGTGGCACATTATGAAGCGTAAAATACCACAACGGAGAACAACTTAAGTTGTACATCAAGCAAGAATGGGAAGGAATTCCACCCGAAAAGTTTAAAAACTTGGTCTCCTCATTTTCCTAACATTTCCTGATTGTTGTTAAAAGGAAAGACAATGTAACACAGTGGTAAAAATTCCCCCGTGCCAACTTTATATATATGTTTTATAAATATAGGTTGCTGCCATTAAATTTTATGTTAATGATTGTTTGCAAAAAAAAATAAAATAGTTTCTTAGTTCGAACATTATGTATCTTGTCTTCGCAGTGTATTCAGTTGAATGTAAATTTAAAAGGATTTGTAAATCATTGTATTCTTTTTTTTACGATTTTCACAAGGTGCCAATTTCACTGGTTTTGGGTTTTGTACTTGTCACATGACCTATTTTAAAATAGGTTGTGTGTGTACGCCTCCAGGCTTTGTCTGGTCTGACTCGACATGATTTTCCAATGACCATCTCTGTGAGTGGAACCCAATTTTGGTTCCAAGAAAACAATCATGTCCCACTGGACCGCTCTTCTCATGTTGTCACGGAAACAAAAACATCATTTGTTTTGACAGGTATAAAAGAAAAGCAGGTTGCTCATGCGTTGTGGAAAGAACACATACCTGCATGTTTTCAACTTGCATACGTAAACTCTCCATCTGCTGCTTCTGATGTTGCTGCTGCTGCCAGCTCCACAGCTCGCCACTTCTGTCCTGGCGTAACGCATCATAAGTTTTGTTGCCCGCATGCTCCCTCAAAAGAGCCTGTGTCTGCAGGCTCAATGGGCTTGCATAAACTCCAGCGGATCCAGCCCCGCCAGAATGGCCTGCCCTCAGATTGGATGGGTCGCCAGAGATAAAAACGCCAGGCCTGGTCTCAGGGAGAACTCTATAGCTGTGATCCATACCTCCTCTGGAAGCCTCCGAAACATAGTCCGGGTTGTCTCTAATCCCTGTAGTCTGTAAGCGGAGTCTGACATCAGGGCATAAACCCCCCAACAGTGCTGACTGATTGAAGGTAGATTCCACCGCGGGACTGTCAAACCTCTGGCTCTCATCCAGCCGCGTGTGATCCGCGGGAAAAAGGGAATGATCCAGCCCATTGACGAGGCTACGATACCGGCTCAAGCAGTCTGGCTTGGGCCCAGCGGGATCGCTTCCCATAGCAGTTTGAGCATCCAGGTTGGGCGATGAAGCCGATTTGGAGAGAGAGGACGATTTGGAAGTGGAGCCACTCGAGGTTCTGGAGATGGAGGAAGACCTGTTAGCCTCCACAGAAGACAGAGACTCCTCCTGGGCGCTTGCCTGGGGCTTAGAGGCCGAGGCTCCGGCCGTGGATGGCATGACATGTGCCGTGGGTATAGGAATCTGACTGCGAATAGGCTGAAAAGCGGGGCTGCTTCTGGAGCTGGAGAAGTCTGCAACCCAATTAAAAAACGGGTAAAATTAGCAACACATTATCTCACTGTTCCATATACAGATGTACAAATAACACTGAGAACACTGCAGGCTACTTCCACTATTTTCAGCCGGTGATACAAAGTAGACACAGCCGTGTCTGTGGGTGGCCTACTTTGTTGTTAAATAAGGAACCCTCTTTAGCTCAAACAAACAAAATGTGTGCATTTCATGATTACTGTCACTACAACAAATTGATATCAAGCACTGTGTTTACATGCAGGACACATTTCGTAAGAACCAAGTAACACCCTTAAATGACTCACATCCACACCCAAAAGATGTCTCCATTATGCAACAGCAGAATTCCTGCGACAAGACAACATTACAATACCTGAAGAAGTCTTGAAACCAGGCAATTAATCCAAAGCAACAAGCCCATTAGTCGCTGTCGCATTTTAATGCTGAGCCTAGCTGAGCAGCAGGGCACTTCAAATCCAGAAAAAAGTCAGAGGCTTGCATTTCCCAGCAACAGTGAATCACCCCAAGAAGCTAAGCTGACAGCAGGTTTTGTGTGTCCACAGGAACTAGCCCAAGCAGCCTGTATCAAACACTGAGCAAATACATCTAACTAGGCACACACAGGAAAGGTTAGGGGTATTTATAGCCCACCTCTCAAGTTACAGAGTGATCTGCGGGTGACGCTTATTTAAGCACCTTTCCTCCTCCCCTCACACTAACACATTACATGCATCCCCACATTGGAACAGTTTTGTTGTTGTTGTTGTTGTTGACTTGTTTGAACCACAGCTTCCACAAATCAGATCATGATCACAATCCCCATAAATACAGTAGGTGTAATAACAAAAAGTGCACAGTGAAAGGCTTTAACATTATTAAAACTATTGTTGCAAAACAGTGTAGGCCTCTAGGGTTTGTGGCTCCTAACTCGCTAGAACAAGTCTAAACTACTCTGTGACAAGATGTGTGCTCAACAGGCATTCCTATTACATAACATAATTATAGTTACCTGTTATTGTAAAGCACACTTTTAGGTAAGCTCAGGCAACTACAACTAGAAACACAACCAAAAGTTATAACCTTCAGGTTTTTCTAGAAATTTCCCTTCTAATCTTGCGACACACCCTTATGTTTGCAACAGGTCATTACTGAGGCTAACTTTGGACTTAATTGTCATGTTGCTAGGCTTTAGTCCATCCATCCAATTTCTGCCGCTTGTCCCGTTCAAGGTCGAGGGGGGTGCTGGCGCCTATCTCAGCTGCATTCGGGCAGAAGGAGGCTTTAGCGTCAGTTTAAATGGCATGAAAGCGGCGCCGTATTCAACCATTGTGACATGACTAAATAGAGACGTGCAAGAAGGGGAAAACAGATATTTCAGATATCAGCAGACACTGACACATCAAGACTGTGGCAAACTCCAGCTTGGGCAATATCTTTGCAGAAGAGCTGCACCACCAATTGCTTTAGCTCAACATCACTAATTCAACGAATGCAGCTACATGAGACTTCTGCTGAAGTGGCGTGTCCAAAGTTAACAGAGGACAAGAGTAGGTCTGTACCAAACCGTTATTTCTTGGGTCGATAAAAAAATTAATCTGTAGATTTTAAAATATTTTTTTGTATCTGTTTTTTGTGAAGTGATTAGAGGTGGGAATCTTTGAGCAACTCATGATTCGATTCCAGGTTACAATTCAGTTCAGATGCAATTCTCAATTCAACATGACTGTTGTAATATATTATTCATTTGTGATATAAACAAGAAAACCTTTTCAAAGCAGTTGGCAAAAGCTCCTGTTGGATGCTGACATACGATTTTTAAGCCGGTGTTGGCCTAAAACCAAAAATGTATATATATATATATATATATATATATATATATATATATATATATATAAATAAAATAACACTTTTTTTTATTACAAAGAACCCAATGTTAAACAATATCCTAAAGGAAAATATAGCAACCCCAACTCAAACAAAAATCCAGCTTTATAATACTTAGATATAATTTTACAAAGCAACGGGAATAAATGCAATAATAATTGTATTTACTTATTTGCACTTAAAAATATATGTTTGTCGTAATAAATATGATGCGAACGTTTGAGAATTATATTTGTGTTGAATTACAGTAAGTGTGTTTATCCTTAACATTCCTGCCACTTCATTTTACACACTGTGGCATTTTTAAGTCTTTTTTATGGACATTTGCCACAAATATAACATACCGTGGCCTTAACACCATGATAATATCATACCATGAGATTAGGATACCGTTGCATCCCCCACTAAAACTAAACGTTTACCTATGAATTTTTTGGTTCTTTAAAAAAAAAAAAAAAATTGGTACAATTTTGAGTTGAACCAAATTTTGGGGAAAAATAACAAAAAAAAGTGAATAAATCATCTCATTACCTTGTGAGACTTTAAATTACTGAGCAAAGTGTTTCTCTTGTTTGTTTGTTCTTATGACATGTCACAACGGAAGGGTACGGGTCATGACCAAGCGAAAAAGTGTGATAAATACAAAAAAACAGCTATACATTTAAATAAACATTATACACAATTGTATCTAGAACTTACCAGCGTAAACTGTATGTAGCTGAAAGTATAATAGCTAATGATGATGACAAGCATTAACATGACAGGCCATCACAGTGGCAGAACTGTTCATGTTGTAATAGATCCTTTCCACGGTGACATCAAACCACTTCCTCTGTATTTGTTAAGTGTAATATCAAAAAACACAGACTGAGAGCTAGAATAGCGGAAGCTATCAGATCACTGTGTTAACCAGGCTCAGGGTCGTTTTACGCCACACTGAATAAGCTGCTCAAGGGACACAAAAAGACAAGACATTGCTATAATGAACCAAAGTGATAATGCTAGCGGAATTGTCGTTAGGGAAAGCCATGACCTCCAGGTTATTTTTTAGCTGCAGATTTAAAAGAGTAACTGCCTTGGATTTAACAAAACATTTCTACAGTAACCGCAGGGAACATTACTGTGGGCACTAATTTAGTCTGCGTCCGTTAACATTCTCTTAACAGTGTTTTTCTTTTGTCCACCGACCTAGTTTATCTACCTCTACTTATAATGCCCATCTTACAGTTTAAGGTCACAGTGTAGGCATGACGCTGCATCAAAGAACTGCAGAATACACACCCATAGAATAAAGAACAAGTAGAAGTCACCATCTGTGCTGTCCGATGCAGAGGTGCCAAGACCAGTGTCCCCGCTATTTGACGTTCCAGGCCGGCGGCCAAAACGACTCCGGAACTTCTCTGACACAGCTGGCATTTGCCACTCCATTTCAGCAAAGCGGGCTAATGTGCATTTGTGAATGATACAATAGAAGTGAACGTCAACAACATGCTCCATGAAGTAAGTGTCAAGCAGTAGAATAACAAGTGTCAAACCTACCAGCTGGTTTGGATGTGGTTGTCATTCCATACACAACGTGGCCTGAAGGATGAAAAGAAAGTTTACAAAAAGGAACGAAGACAGAAGAAAGTGAGATTAAGTAATCGTCATTACGGTGGGCCAAACAGCCAATGCATAGCAACGTCCAAACACTCCAAGCAGAAATTATTCAAAACATCACAGAACATATACAAAATATGCTGTACATGTCAATAACACATGATAACTCTAAAAGCAATTATGTAAGTTCAAGAAACAGAGTGGTCTGATATTGATCAGTCCGATAAGAGCAAGAAAATAAGTATCGGATCATATCAACTTGCACCTAAACTCTGTGATGTGAGCCTGAAATACGAGCAGCATGTTCGTATCTTATGTCCCCCAATAAGCACACAATGTTGGTCTTTTCTTGTATTTTAGTTGTTATTTACAAACGGTAAACATGGTAGGCTATAGGCTACGAGGACCTCGCAGCTACACAAAGAGCTAAGCACACACTAGCACACAAGCTAGACCATTGTAATAAGCGTTCTTAATTGAATAATATTGCAATCTAAAACATCACATTTGTCAATTATAAAACAGTATCAAATATTTTTATAATACTATTTACATATACAAAGTAGCCAAGGCATAAGCAAGTCAGAAAGTATCCAGTAAACTTTGTCTCCGCCTCATTCAACTTACTGCATCATTATTTTAATTTACAAAAAATAACAGTACAATGTTTTGTGCTGATATTGTTTCGAATTAATAACGGTATCGGCCAATACTCAAGGCCATTAGTCAAGGCCACTACAATAGCACATCAGAAGTGAAAACGTTGTATTGGGACACCCTTATTTGTCAGTATACAAGGGGAATCCTCACCTGACAGGTTGTTTTTTATAGACATGTTTGGGAAGCCCAGGAGAAAGTTAACTGACTTTACATCAAACACATCTATAAAAGCCTTTTTAAAAAAAAAAAAGATATGATGGGCTTTAAAGCACTACAGATTTTTGGGGAGCTATATTTAAGACAGAGGGAAAATAACAGGTTATTTATTCTTTAGGTCTTGGGTAAGCACTTTGTTTCATACTAATATTAGCTACCTGAATTGGTTTTTGTATTATATTGTAAAACATTACAGACATATCTTTAGCAAAGATTTTTTTTTAAATCACCATTCATTCAGTGTATTTAATTAACCCATTACATTTGCTTTATGGTGTTAAAATGGCTTGTTACACCGCAACCACGGTGTGTAGAATAAAGTAAATTCTATGACAGGTTTCCCACTGAGGGCTGCACACAGAAAAATAAAAAGCATGCAGGGGCCATGTTGATGTTTTTCGTTTCCAAAAACAATACAGTATTTATTATAACCATTAGGGTTCCCCTCAATTTAAGATCTAAATGATTAAAGTGTAAACACAAGTTAGATATCCATCCATCAATTTTCCACCGCTTGTCCCTTTCGAGGTATGATATTTAAACTGTCGAAGCTTTAATTACTAAATCAACTTCAGATCTATCTGTGCAGCAATGCCAGTTTTAAGATAAAAACTGCCTGCATGGCAGCTTTTTGTTAATAGTAGGATTATAACTGTATAGTAAATATTGTGGTATAGCGGTTCCAAAATTATCACAATAATGCCTTCACGGTAAACGAAAACTGAAAGTACACCCACCAGTATAGATTTTTTCTGGCACTATTGAGTGTGCCAGTTTGAGAAGCAAACCACAATTCCCAAAATCCCCTGTGCAGCGCAGCTCAGTAAGAGATGCCAGGAATCACAGGGAGAGCAAAGCGGGAAGCTAGTGTAACCTCCTGCAAAAGGTATAATCGGATGTTTGGACACATTTTGGCTTCACAGTCAAGGAAACTAAAGAGGAAAAAAGCGACGCACATGCAAAATACAGTTTGCAGATATAGCCAGACACCAATCATCTGCAATTCCTGAAATATAAGTAACATGAGAAGTCACTTGATTAATTATGAACCGGAAAAGATGATTGATGCAAAACCAAGATGTAATCAATTTGTATGGCATTTCAATCAATTTTCTCAATGACAGTATGTTTACAATGTCAGTTTAAAGATACTAAAGTCAAAGTTTTTTACATTGGCTTATAAATTGAAAAACGTTTTTATTTGCACTTTATTTGAAAATACCTATTGGTAGTGATAAATAGGACCACAACATTTAAGCATTGTATTAGTGTTTATTGGGCTTCACGGTGGCAGGGAGGGTTGATAAATAGGACCACAACATTTAAGCATTGTATTAGTGTTTATTGGGCTTCACGGTGGCAGGGAGGGTTAGTGCGTCTGCCTCACAACACGAAGGTCCTGAGTAGTCCTGGGTTCATTCCAGGGCTCGGGATCTTTCTGTGTGGAGTTTGCATGTCCTCCCCGTGAATCCGTGGGTTACCTCCGGGTACTCCGGTTTCCTCCCACTTCCAAAGACATGCACCTGGGGATAGGTTGATTGGCAACACTAAATTGGCCTTAGTGTGTGAATGTGAGTGTGAATGTTGTTTGTCTATCTGTGTTAGCCCTGCGATGAGGTGGCGACTTTTCCAGAGTGTACACCGCCTTCCGCCCGATTGTAGGTAAGATAGGCACCATAAGTCTGCAGCTCCAGCTCAAACTTCAGGTCAACAAACAATGCTCGAGGAAAAATGACCAAATACAGAAGAGGTCAACAAACACTGCTCCAGAAGAATTTACCAAATACAGAAGTGACAACTGTTTACAGAGACCAGGGTGGCTGACGGTGAGATAATTTTAAATTATTTTGATGTTTGGATTTGATATGTTGAATTTATTTTAATTGCCAAGTGGTTGGTTGTTAAATGTTTAAATGTCAAATCCAAGGTGTTAAGGGTCACTATATGTACTTTTGGTAACACTTTTGCTTTAAAAATGGTTTATTGTAATTTGTTTATTTTTGTCTCTAATTGATTTTGTATTTGTCAACCTTTTCCAAAGGTTTTTCACCTTACTGTTATTCAATGAAAAAAAGAGACAATCAAGTCCAAAATAAAAGGAGAAACAAAGATTTGTCTCATCATTGGATTGAAACAAAGAGTGAAGTCCCAGTGAAACCCCTGGTCAAAATATCAAAACCCTTTTCAAGTTAGGGGAGAACACAAACAAGCAAACATAACTTGACAGGGAAAAACCGATCCCCCACTGGACAACCAGGAAAAGGAGATCTGGACCAAAGACTTAAAAGGTAATTTCACCAAATTCAATTAAACTCCACTTGAGCTTTAAATATGGCTGACAAGAAGGTGCTTGACCAGCTAAAGACCGAAAGGACAACTGCAAAAGCGTCATTCACCCGCCATGTCAACAGAATCACCAGGAACCATGATGACTTGTCTGAGGAGGAGCTCAGAGACAGTTTCAAGACACTCATCACAGCAACGGACAAAGTCATGGAAGCCAATGACAAGGTAGAGGCCAAACTTCTGACACAGCTAAAAAAATGGAGAAACTGAACTCACCCAAGAGCAACAAGAAGATCTAGATAATACCTCAAAGGAGTGTGAGTCAAAGCGGGCGAAGGTCAAAAGGTCAACTCCAGAAGGCTTTGGAACCGGAGGATATGAACCTAGATGGATATGACTTCATGCTGAACCACCTGGAAGGACTGGTAAAGACTGCAATGGAGGTGCATGGTCGGTGGAGACAATGGGTCCCTAAAGATACAGTAGTTGAAGTTCTGAAAAGCTTAAAAGGTCTGGAACTACAGACCACCAGGCTGGTTTCCAAGAAGGCTGACTTCATACAACAGAAGATAAAGGAAGAAGTCAGGAGGGAACTAATTGCTCCTAGTCATCCTGTGCCAGCCATCAAGTTGAAACCCACAGCCCTTCCTAAGTTCACTGGAAACAAACGTGAATTCCACAGGTGGAAAAAGGACTGGGAAGCACTCCAGAGACAAGGTGAACCAACTGGTTCCAAGGAGGTGAAGAAGGCCCAATTGCTGGACAGTGGTGAGGACAAGATCAGGAAAGACCTTCGTCTAACCACTCATAACACTGCCGATGACATCTTCCGTGTTCTGCAGAATCGGTATGGCAACCGGACTTCCATTGCTATAGAGATAGTGGAGGAGTTGCAGAGTATACAACCTGTCAAAAGTAACCAGCCGCGAAAAGTCGTGGAGCTAATCCAAGATGTGGAGAAGGCGCTTCAAGATCTCAGTGAGCTTGGGGACACTGGCGCCATCAAAAACCCACTTGTGACCAGGTCGATTGAGGGAAAACTCCCAGGACCTCTCAGAAAAGAAAGGCTCATCTATGCAGCAGACACCAGGAATGCTGTGACTCCAGCAAGCAGGTTTGACGGTCTCTTGGGCTTCCTCAAAGAGCAAGAGAGCATTTATGAGCAGCTGGAACAACTGGATGAGGAATCTAACAAGAGGGAATCGAAGCCTGAGCCAAGACTTGCTAGGACAAAATCATCCAAAGCAAGTGACGACCGCATTGGTTGTGTTGTCTGTGGAGATGGGAAGCACAGGAAGAAGCTGTACTATTGCATGCAGTTCCGGGCACTTCAGCTAGCAGAGAAGAAGGCTGCTGCTAAGAAGTTGGGAGCATGCAAGAGATGTCTTGATGTCCACAATGACAGTTCAGACTGCAAAGAAGATTTCCTATGCACCAACCATTCCTGCAAGGATGAACATGCACCTGAGCATCATTTCTACCTCTGTCCAAACAAAAGAAGCGGCTAGGCACAGAAAAAGAGCAAACCTGGCTCAATGGATGGCAAAAGTAGAAGAACGTACACAGAAGAACAGGAGGACTTTGTCAAGAAGCTTTCCCCAGAGCTGGCAAGGCAGTTTCAACACCACAAAAGTCAAATCAGGACTTTTAGCGGAAAGCGGATTGCAGGAACTGCCAGTAATGATGATGCTATTGGAGGTCACTGCAAACGCTGGAGAAAAGATTGGAACACTGATCGACCTGGCTTCCGACACCAATTACATCACCCACAAGGCTGCAGACAAACTGAACCTCAGGAGCGAAGACATCACACTCATTGTGGAAACAAAGCGGTGCCTCTTGAAGATCAGAGTGAAGACTACAAGAGGTACTATGAAATCGCATCAATTGGTCTGTTATGGTCTGGACAGCATTGTAGACATCCATAAAAGTGTGGACTCCAAACGGCTGCAGAAATTCTTTCCGGATGTCCCCCTTGGAGCTCTGACAAGACCCAATGAAGTCAGTTTGCTCATAAGTCACAGAGAAGGCCAGCTAGCACCTCAACGGATCAGAGGTATCGGAGACCTTGTACTGTGGGACGGGCCACTGGGAATGACAGTTGGAGGCTCTCATCCTGAACTCTTTGAAGACCTCACTGTTTCCGCCCACATGTCCAAAGCACACTTTGCGAGATCAATGAGGACTGCTGCTTTGAGGTATGAAGAACTCACTGGCCCAGCTTGTAAAAAACCTCCCAACACTCAGGTTCACGCCAAGTTCCAGAGGTCAAACACTTCAACCACTAACCAGGACTTCCTAGAGTGGTGGAAATGGGACGGTATTGGTGCAGCATGTGACCCGAAGTGTGGAGGATGCCGCTGTGGGAAAATGTCAACCAGGCGGAAAAGAAATGACTCTTGCAGAGGAGCGAGAGCTTGAAGTGGTAAAGGGTGGCCTCACCTATGTCACAGAGGACAACCACAGCAAAGAGCCACATTGGCACGCCAGGTATCCTTGGGTGGAGGACCCCATGTCACTACCAAATAATAGAAAAACAGTCGAGGCCACATTCCTGAGAACAGAAAAGCAACTTGCAAAAACACCTGAGTGGAAGGTGGCATATGCTGCACAAGTGCATGACATGATTGATCGACAAGCAGCCATTAAACTACCCAAAGACACCATCACCAAGTGGGATGGACCAGTTTGGTATCTCAGTCCCCTCATTGCCCCTAACCCACACTCAGTCACAACTCCAATGAGAATTGTCTGGAACAGCAGTCAGAAGTGCAGAGGCGTCAGCATGAATGACCTGCTGATGAAAGGCCCTGACGTCCTCAACCAAATTCGAGCTGAGCTTTTTCGATTCAGAAGTGGAGCACATGCTGCGCTGGGTGACATAAAAAGTATAACTCAATCTGGCTGGAAGACCAAGAAGTGCACCTTCACAGGTTCCTCTGGCGAGATGCCGAAAATGAGGACCTGGAAGAATACGCAATCACAAGAGTGAACATAGGAGACAAACCAGCAGGGTGCATAGCGCAGCTGGCAATGCGTGAAACTGCAAACCTCCCTCTCTTTGCCCATCTTGAAGAGGAGCGTCGAGTGCTTCACAACGACAGCTATGTTGATGACATCCTAACTTCCCACAACAACCTTGACCAGCTAACATCATCATAGCTAACGTGGAGAGGATCCTGAAGGCCGGGGGGTTTGAGTTGAAGCCATGGGTCTTCACTGGTCAAAGTGGGAGGAAGGAGCGCCCTGAAGAGGAAAACAAAATAAAAAAGACCATTATCTTACCAAACCAGATGAGCGATGATGACAACAAGGCACTCGGTCTGGGCTACAGAGTCGAGGAAGATGAGCTCCATGTCAGAATCGGAATCAACTTTTCAAAGAGAAAAAAAAAAAAGACAAGCCTTCCCAATTCAAGCAGCAGAAAGGAAAAGCTCCAAGCCACCGTTCTGCACAGAGACGTAAGACGGTTGGTTGTCCTACTACCTGCTGACAAATCAATCAATCAGTCAATGTTTATTTATATAGCCCCAAATCACAAATGTCTCAAAGGACTGCACAAATCATTACGACTACAACATCCTCGGAAGAACCCACAAAAGGGCAAGGAAAACTCACACCCAGTGGGCAGGGAGAATTCACATTCAGTGGGACGCCAGTGACAATGCTGACTATGAGAAACCTTGGAGAGGACCTCAGATGTGGGCACCCCCCCCCCTCTAGGGGACCGAAAGCAATGGATGTCGAGCGGGTCTAACATGATACTGTGAAAGTTCAATCCATAGTGGCTCCAAGACAGCAGTGAGAGTCCCGTCCACAGGAAACCATCTCAAGCGGATCAGCAGCGTAGAGATGTCCCCAACCGATACAGGCGAGCGGTCCATCCTGGGTCTCGACTCTGGACAGTCAGTACTTCATCCATGGTCATCGGACCGGACCCCCTCCACAAGGGAGGGGGGGACATAGGAGAAAGAAAAGAAGCGGCAGATCAACTGGTCTAAAAAGGAGGTCTATTTAAAGGCTAGAGTATACAGATGAGTTTTAAGATGAGACTTAAATGCTTCTACTGAGGTAGCATCTCGAACTGTTACCGGGAGGGCATTCCAGAGTACTGGAGCCCGAACGGAAAACGCTCTATAGCCCGCAGACTTTTTTTGAGCTCTAGGAATCACTAATAAGCCGGAGTCTTTTGAACGCAGATTTCTTGCCGGGACATACGGTACAATACAATCGGCAAGATAGGCTGGAGCTAGACCGTGTAGTATTTTATACGTAAGTAGTAAAACCTTAAAGTCACATCTTAAGTGCACAGGAAGCCAGTGCAGGTGAGCCAGTACAGGCGTAATATGATCAAATTTTCTTCTTCTTGTCAAAAGTCTAGCAGCCGCATTTTGTACCAACTGTAATCTTTTAATGCTAGACATGGGGAGACCCGAAAATAATACGTTACAGTAATCGAGACGAGACGTAACAAACGCATGGATAATGATCTCGGCGTCTTTAGTGGACAAAATGGAGCGAATTTTAGCGATATTACGGAGATGAAAGAAGGCCGTTTTAGTAACGCTTTTAATGTGTGACTCAAAGGAGAGAGTTGGGTCGAACATAATACCCAGATTTTTTACAGAGTCATCTTGTTTTATTATTTGGTTGTCAAATGTTAAAGTTGTATTATTAAATAGAGGTCGGTGTCTAGCAGGACCGATAATCAGCATTTCCGTTTTTTTGGCATTAAGTTGCAAAAAGTTAGCGGACATCCATTGTTTAATTTCATTAAGACATGCTTCCAACTGACTACAGTCCGGCGTGTTGGTCAGCTTTAGGGGCATGACAAACAGGAAGCAATCAAATCCACTCCTTTTAAGTCTGCAGCACCAGCTCAAACTTCAGGTCAACAAACACCGCTCGAGGAAAAATTACCAAATACAGAAGAGGCCAACAAACACTGCTCCAGAAGAATTTACCAAATACAGAAGTGACAACTGTTTACAGAGACCAGGGTGGCTGACGGTGAGATAACTTTAAATTATTTTGATGTTTGGATTTGATGTTGAATTTATTTTAATTGCCAAGTGGTTGGTTGTTAAATGTTTAAATGTCAAATCCAAGCTGTTAAGGGTCACTATATGTACTTTTGGTAACACTTTTGCTTTAAAAATGGTGTATTGTAATTTGTTTATTTTTGTCTCTAATTGCTTTTGTATTTGTCAACCTTTTCCAAAGGTTTTTCACCTTACTGATATTCAATGAAAAAAAGAGACAATCAAGTCCAAAATAAAAGGAGAAACAAAGATTTGTCTCATCATTGGATTGAAACAAGGAGTGAAGTCCCAGTGAAACCCCTGGTCAAAATATCAAAACCGTTTTTAAGTTAGGGGAGAACACAAACAAGTAAACATAACTTGAAAGAGAAAGTTCAGCACTTTTGCTACTCCCTTGGCGTGGTCGACATGTAAAGATGACTTTGAGAGCACAGCGCAGAATACTTAGTGAAGTGAAGAAGAATCCCAGTGTGTCAGCTTAAGACTTGCAGAAATCTCTGGCACATGCTGTCATTATTGTTGACAAGTCTACAATACGTAAAACATCGAATAAGAATTGAGTTCATGGGAAGACACCACAGAGGAAGCCACTGATGTCCGAAAAAAAACCTTGATGCATGTTTGAAGTTTGCAAAAGAGGACCTGGATGTTCCACAGCACTACTGGCAAAATATTTTGTGGACTGGTGAAACCAAAATGTAGTTGTTTGGAAGGAACACACAACGCTATGTGTGGCAGAAAAAAGGCACAGCACACCAACTTAGGGCTGGGCGATATATCGATATACACGATATATCGCGGGTTTGTCTCTGTGGGATATAGAAAATTACTACATTGTGATATTCGAGTATACGTTCTCACGTAGTTGCTTTTAGCTGCGGGCATTACACTATAGGCTCTCCTCGCTCTTTCCCGTCTCTACTTCTCACAGACCAGTGCACCTACTTACATACGTCACATACTGTCACGTCATACGACACATACGTATACGCCCTCGCGGAGCAGAGAGGTAGCAGCATGGGTAACGTTAGCTGCGATGCTAGCAGATCCGTGCGAGTGGTAATACGAAAGAAAGAAGGTACGAATGAAGAAAGAAGTAATTCTCAAGAAAAACAGCAGGGGGTCCATTGTCTGGTGTTGGTTTGGCTTCAAGCGGGAATATGTCCAACAGACAACCGTAATTTGTCAAGTGTGGGCCAACAGCATTGCTATAAAAAGTAGCATTACTGCTAATATGTAGCATCATTTGAAAAGTCACCTGCTAGAGAATGAAGAGTGCTTATTCCGCATTTCAACATCTCCGTTCAGTGCCACACGCCTACACCATCAAAATGCCAAGCCAAACATTTCCAGATAGACGGATGGTACTTTATTTATTCCTTCAGGAAAATTTACATTTTCAACACAATCCCATTCAAGATCAGACAAACATTACAGGGAGACAGAACAGGATTGCTGACGGGTCGGCCGACTTCAAAAAAGGTGAGATACATGTTAACAAGGGGGGGAATGGGAGAAAAAATAAAAGATTAAAATAAAATGTAAAAAAAAAATTTGGTCTAAGCCTGGGCCTCTGGAGAGGGGGTCCGACTGAGGCCAAGGGAAAAAAACTAACTCATAGCCATAGTACATGTGTGTAAGAGGGGAAACATCAAAGAAAACAACGGACATGAAAGTAAGAAACCACTTGTACATACAGCTATGAATAAAAAGTAAAAGAAACATATACACTGTGGTGGCCTCTGCAATGTTCCACGCCATTGTCTGCTGCAGTGGAGAGAGTATGGCCAGAGACAGGAGCAGACCCAACAAAGCAAACAAGAGAGCCGACTCCACTCTCGGCGGCCAACCAACTCTCAACCAGTATCCAGTCCGCATGGATGAGCGAGGATATGTCCAAGAAGACTGAGATATCCGATACCTGCTCATTCAGCCAAGACACCGTGAAGCTTGACCATCCCGGCGCTCAGTGCTAGCTCCGCAGCCCTGTCTCTTCAGCCACATCTCCTCCAGTCTCTCCAAACTGACTCTGGTGTAGATCAACACCGTATGAAAAAAATATAATTTAATAACGTCCGTAGTAACCTACCACATAGCGAAGGACGAACACTATTTGATTTTCTATTATGCAGCTCATTTTTATTTGACACTTAAAATGTCTCTGACAATCTTGCACTTTCTGTTTTGGAAATGACATGAATGTTTGTCACATTGCTTAATAACTGTTTAATAAATACAGTTTTGGTCAAATGACTTAGTTGTGATTTCCTCCTCTGCATGAAAGTTTAAAACGAGCATTTTAATGCAGTATGAAGAATGTTTTAATGTAGACACATACACTCATCATAATGCTGTGATTATATGTATCACGTGTTAATTCAAGTCCAAGGCCAATTATCAAGATATATATCGTATATCGCAATATGTCCTAAAAATACAGAGATATTTAAAAAAAAGGCCATTATCGCCCAGCCCTACACCAACTTCAAAACCTCATCCCAACTGTGAAATATAGTGGCGGTGGCATCATGGTTTGGAGCTGCTTTGTTGCCTCAGTGCCTGGACGGATTGCTTCCATTGATGGAAAAATGAATTCCCAAGTTTTACGAGCCATTTTGCAGGAAAAATTAAGACCATCTTTTCGCCAACTGAAGCTCAACAGAGAATGGGCAATGCAACAGGACAATAACCCCAAGCATAAATCAACAACAGAATGCTTTGAAAAGAAGAAAATATGCCTTCTGGATTGACCCAGTCAGAGTCCTGACCACCACCTGATTGAGATGCTGTGGCATAGCCTCAAGAGAGCAATTCACACCAGACATCCCAAGAATATTGCTGCACTGAAACATTTTGTGAAGAGGAATGGTCTAAATTTCCTCCTGACAGTTATGCAGGTCTGATCTGCAACTACAGGAAACCTTTGGTTGAGGTTATTGCTGCCAAAGGAGGGTCAACCAGTTACTAAATCCAAGGGTTCACATACATTTTCCACCCTGCCCTGTGAATGTTTACATGTTGTGTTAAATAAAAACATACATGTTTAGTGTGGTATTAGTTTTAAGAAGACTGTATTCGTCTATTGTTGCGACTTTGATGAAGAGCAGAATACATTTTATCACCACTTTATGCAGAAAGCGAAGTAATCCCAAAAGGTTCACATATTTTTTCTTGCAACTTTATTGGATATTAACTAAACAATAGCTAGTGGATAAAAAATATCAAACTGTTTACTATTGTTGTAAGCACAATACTAGTGATGGGCGCATGCGTCGAGCTCATAGAGCAAAACCATGTGCATACCGCTCTTACAAAGTCACGTGACCGACCATGAGCTGTTTTGGTCACGTGACCGATACGCGAACTGTGTCACACTGGCACCTGCTCGCCAACCTGTGTTTATAAGGAAGCGCATCTGTCAACGAGATGCTGCTGCCAACAGAATCGCCGCACTTCTGTCGTTGGTCATTTGTCATTTATCGTCGTCGGAGATAATTTCCACCGTGTCGGAATATTTTGATCATATTTCGGAAAAAAAGGTATTTGTGTTCATTTCCTTGTCGTTTCATCCTGTTCTCTTAAAGTTTCTAGCATTGTCCCACCCACACAAACATTCTATTGGTTACATAAAAAAGCGATGACAACCAATCTATCCGATAGCTCAGTTGGTAAAGTGTAAGACTGTGGTTGTTTATGCTGAGTTCCTTAGGGTACTTGTTCAAATCCGGCTTGAATCCATTACCTTTTTACCATGAATTGATTAACGTGGACCCCGATTTAAACACGTTGAAAAACTTATTTGAGTGTTACCATTTAGTGGTCAATTGTACGGAATATGTACTGTACTGTGCAATCTACTAATAAAAGTTTCAATCAATTATGTTCACATTGTTTATTGACTGTATCTAAAAAAGATAAAAATATATTCTTATTTAAATGAATATATGAAATAATCCTAGATGAAATACAATGACTTGTTTATATTATTGTATATACTAGGTAATAAAATCTGTGTCAGTTGAGTCAGCCCATAGGTTGCCTGTAGGGATTTTTAATGTCCAGCAGATGTTAGTATTTAATGACACAGTATTGACACAGTATCAATACAGTTTTGCAATGTGTCGAAACGATACATGAAGCCTCATCAACCCATCACTACACAATACCAATGGGCGCAAATTTAAAGTCAAATCAAAGTCGAATCAAATCATATGTTTATTGGATTGGTTTACTATTTATAAAATATAATAATGTAGGGTTACCTGGAACTTGAAATAAGCCACAAACACATTCGTTTCCGAACCCTCACGCTTGGATAAATAAATAGGCCTTGATGCCATCTCCGCAGTGTTGGGAGACTGTTTTGCTGTTAGATCGCGTCCAAATTTGCAAAGTGCGCGAGATTGATGAAATGCTTACAACACTATCAAGTAAACTATTCAGTTGCTCTTAATAACCTGATCATATGGCAACCAAAATAACAACATGAACACTATGTACCGTTGCATAACAGCTTTTCCAAGCATGTATGCCCCCTGAAGACCTGAGGGTGAACGAATATTAATACCCCCTTCATGGACAGACGCGGTCATCAGCATGATTACACTAATCTTACACAATCGTTCTTAATGGTTGCAATCCAGCTAATTCGTTATAGAAATGTGTGCCTTACTACAAAAAAACAAAAAAATGAAAGAAGCAACTAAATACGTTACCTGTGTCAAATGTACTTCCTTAGAAGAGGTCGGGTTGAATAATTGAAGCTGTCTGAACAAATGCATACGACAATATGTCATGTTATCTTCCGATAAAGTAGAATGCGGTGAAGCGCTGCGATGTTAACAACTTAAATCTTGTTAATCCATGACAAATCTGCTCTGGTCCAACATGCTAAGGCTAACATGCTAACCCATCGTGTTTGTCAACAATGCAGCTGAAAGTAGCACATTCGTCCATAGGTTCTCTAGTGACGCGATCAAACATGATAACGAGGCGTTACCTGTCACGGCTCATCAATGAGGGAGAACAAATGTCAGTTTTAGGCAGGCAGCTGAATCAGAAGAATCCACCGTTGCAGTTGCAGGAGTTCCGCCAGACGACTCAACGCTCATATGGCAGACAAAGCAGAACAGGCGAGGGGGGCGCTTGTTTAACGTCACGGAGTCTCGAACTGGGCGGGATATGTTTAAATTATTTTCTTAAAACGTTTTAAAACCTGTCTTGTTGTGCTTATTTGTCCACGAACGGTATACATAATACGCATATGTATCCATAAGGGTAACAATTCTGCCAGTGTTAAAATAATCTGATCAACAATAATGATAACCGTTGATCAAAAAAGTGCTGCGAAACTTCGAATCGAATCAACCTAACTCCTTTCTCTTGGAAATAAAACGTTCGGAAAATGCTGCACAACATTATTATAAACAACTGTTTTTACATGTAAAACTGGAAAAATAATAATTCAATATTTTGGTATTTTGTGTGAATTTGAAACAAACTAGGGATAAAGCATGCCTTCTGGCAATGATTCAGATGAATTTGAAATAATTTTTATATAATTATTATTGTACCATGAATTGATTAACGTGGACCCCGACTTAAACAAGTTGAAAAACTTATTCGGGTGTTTTAGTGGTCAATTGTACGGAATATGTACTGAACCGTGCAATCTACTAATAAAAGTATCAATCAAAATTGGACTATTGTGTATTTTGTACATAGTTAGACCCAGAATATAAAAAGTTAACTAAAATGTATTTTCAAACACTTTAACTGTGTTTACAGTAAATTGTAAATGTTGGTGTTCTTTTTCATTAGATTAGAATAATAAATAAATTAGAACCGGAAGTGAAGGTCTTAGTACCGGAAGTACCTAAATTGCGTTTAGTGACACTGTAGTTTGGTCAGAAATGGTGCCACCAACAATGCTATCAACAAACTCATAAAGAGAGTGACGTGTGACGTTCTCTCTCGTCGACATTCCTTGAAAGGAGACACATTGGCGGAAGGAAGGTGTCGAGGTTTAATTTGCACTCGTAAGTGTCCTTCAAAGGGTTGCAAAAATACTCGCGTTACCCTGACGTTTTGTTTAGCTAGCTGCTAGCATCATAAGCTAATAACACTTTGTAAACGACACGCAATTTTAAAACCTCGCATTGGCCTGAAATAATGGACGATGAACAAATCCTCAGTGTTCAGTCTTGGGGAGTTCTGCAGAATGGCTTTTAAGACTGCTAAAAACTTAATTAGCTCAGTGCCTACTGTTTAAAAGCAGTGTTGTTAAAGTTGTGTTGTGAAAAGACTGTTATCAAATTATCCCAATCGTGTCAACCGGGATGCTCTGAATGACCTTAAAGACCCCCCTTGTGAGCAGTGTCTATCCTATATATATATGCCCTGCCCTAATTTATAACCGTTTTTAACGTTTATATAGCTTCAACTAAAGACATACAGACCACCCAACCATCTAAGGGGTGACACCTCCTGCCCAGACCTTCAAATTTGATGAGGTCATGAGTAGTGTCAACATCACCCGAGATATTCTGCACAGACAGATCAGAGTGAGTAACTAACAAGAATATGAGGACAACATCAGTGACACTTCTGGGTAATTTTCTATGGTGTGAATGTTTGCCTGTAGGACAAGAGAGCAACAGGCTTTCAAAGGTTCTATCATGTGACTGACCCCTTAATAAAAAGGCTCGGCCTGGAGGCTGAGCTTCAGGTCAGTCCCAACAAGTGCATCGCAGGGTATGTTTGGAAGACTTACCATTTATTCTTCTGCAGGGCCATACTGGCTGTGTGAACTGTCTGGAATGGAACGAACACGGCGAGTAAGCAATAACTCTTTCTCGACTATATTTTAGTCAACAATTTCTCATCGTGCGTTTTTTTGCAGTATGCTGGCCTCAGGCTCAGACGACCAGCATGCCATCATCTGGGATCCATTCAGGCTCAAGAAGCTTACTACTATGCACACAGGACATGCAGCAAACATATTCTCTGTAAAGGTAAGATAGTTTGACATGGAAAATGTTTTAGTCAGTGGCATGTAGGACAGTTGGTGACTAGTATGAGGATGGCAGCAGTGGGAATTTGTGTCTATTATGTTTTGACTGTTGCTTTTCAAAAACTTTGATTTGACACTTCGGCAGAGTCTTTGAGATGCAGTATTTTCCATGCGTTTATTTATTTCTATAACTTGGGAAGATTTAAACAGGTTTGGCACTACATGTTGCTTATACACACAATATTTAAAAGTACTGTCAATTAATCTAGCTTGTTGTTAAAACTATGTTCAATGTGGTAGGTGGCTGTGTGCTCTATGATCCCGCTTTTTAACACCTCATGCACACTGGGGTTGCATGATATGCAGTAGACAATATACGGTATAAGTTATATGAATTTGGCCCACAATAGAGCTTTTGGTACTGTTGTTATACCGTGATAATGCATGTTAGCTGTGTCTTGCAAATTTGACTGCTACAATCCAACAAACATAATGGTAATGTAGCACTCTCGTGATAAGCTGATATCCCTTCACTGTGCAGAGCCACTTCTAAGTCATCCATCCTGGCCTCTATGCTGGCAAATAAACCACGTTTCTTACTAATATCGCTGCAGAAAGAGGATTAGCTAAACATGCTCCACTACACATCGTAGGAGGATATGCAAACAGTCAAGTTAGAGCTTTTTAATGTAAACGGAGCAGGGCGAATCGATACAAAAATGTAAAATAAATATACCAAGCATAGTATCAGAATATGGTCAATACTACAGGGGTAGATCAATATTTTCTTCGATCAAAAAATATTTTGTAATTTTTATTGTTTACAATCTCATGAAATAAGTCCTTAGACACACTACGCAATCTCTGTTTTGTTAGTAGTAATTAGAAAACGAGGAACCGTAGACACGGGAAGTGAACAAACTTTAAGGTCGTTTAGCCATAGCTCACAAATTAATTTAATTATTTCTGCTATTTGTTTCTTTTTGATACAGTTCCTCCCTCACTCCGGAGACAGAATATTGATAACCGGTGCTGCGGACACTAAGGTCCACGTGCATGACCTGACAGTGAAGGAAACCATCCATATGTTTTCCGATCACACCAACAGGGTCAAACGCATTGCCACAGCGCCAATGTGGCCTAGCACCTTCTGGAGTGCTGCGGAAGATGGCGTAATTCGGTGAGAAGCCAGGAATAATTTATATCCTCTTGATTAACGCAAATGTTCCCTGCTCACTTCTCTATTGCACGTGCAGACAGTATGACTTGCGGGAGAGCAGTAAACGCTCCCAGGCACTGATCAACTTGACAGAGTTCTGTGGTCAGCTGATGGAGGCCAAGTGTTTAGCTGTCAATCCATGCGACAACAACTACATGGCGGTCGGAGCCAATGGTCCCTTTGTACGTCTCTATGACATTCGGATGATTCACAACGGCAGGTGAGTTGTAGCTCTTTGGTCTGATGAGGACACACTTCCGTGCTCTAATTCACATCTTTTTTTCTACTCCCTGAACAGAAAATCAACAGTTTTGCACCCAATATTTGACAACCTGAGCCCCATCCCAGACAATTCTGTGCAGTACTATGTTGCAGGTGATACATTTTTATCTGTTAGCGTTGTTTACTTTGCAGTCTTGATGATTTTATCAATCAATCAATCAATCAATGAGTGGAACTCGTTTATGACAACCAACTCATCAAGTCCTGGTGCACCGTGGATTTATTCCTAGAAAAGGCCAGCTTTAGTCATCACCGACATACATGGTCACTACTGTTTTTCGCGACATAGAATTTGACACGCAATGGGGTATTTTTAATAAAAAATTGGTCTGTTGATGTGACAAAGAGTTTCAGTTTTAACTTAAGTTTTAGTTACAGGGGTTGTTTGCAAACTGCTGACAGATAGATTTTTAAAAGCCAAATAACAAGAACACCATTGGCTAGCTTGTGTTACCATTAGTGGTTTAACAGAACACATTTGTGTTAAAAGGGTCTATATTTTTCACAATTACTAAGTTTGTGTAGTAAAATGTTTCACCGGCCCGAATAAAAGGATTGGTGTTTACAGCGTCACTCACTCTGTCTCAACGCGTGCGCGCAGGGAGCGCGTGCAGACATACAAAAGCAGTCCAACAGTCGCAACAAACAATTTGCAGTCATGTTTGAATTGCAGTCATTACATTATGATGCATCACATATTTCCAGCTGTTCCATTACAGCATGTCCGAAAAGGAGTAGGAAGAAGCAGACCTTATTTAATTCTACTTCTTTTGATATCATGGCTTTATCCTATTCCTTTGATCTCTGTTTTTAACAGAACAGTGAATAAGTAGATGCACACATTAACCATAAGTAAAAAGATTGAATACATAAATAATCATTATCTCATTTTTTTTTTTAAGTTCAAGATGTTTATCATAATTCTTCTTCTTTGTACTTTGTGAACACTTGGAGTATGAACAGTCTCTTAAACCGAATCATATTAGTGCTTTATTTGATTTCCTTGCTTAATCCATTTCAGAATTATTTCCACATTCGGATATGCTAAAGGTCTTAAGTGTTGTACGTGCATACAAATGTTTTAAATTAGATTTTCCTCTAAGATTAAATTCCTCTTTTGTTTTGAAGAAGTGTTGTACATTCTTGGGTAGCAGGTTATAGTTTGGTTTGTACATAACTTTAGCAGTTTGCAAATGCACCAAGTCCATTAATTTCAATATTTTTGATTCAATAAATAAAGAGCATGTACGTTCTCTATATCCCTCATTATGTATTATTGTAATTGATCTTTTTTGTAACTGTTGTTGTTTCCCCATATTTATGCACAATAACTCAGATATGGTAACACTAGTAAACAGTAGAAAATGTTTGTATTTTTGTTGACTTTCCCTTTTACTGTTACCGAAAAGCATTATTTTAGTTTTGCTGAGATTCAAAGATAGTCTGTTTTTGTCAAACCATGTTTTTAATTTATTAATTTCTTCTGTTATTATTTGTATCATCTTCTGTGTCCTCTCCTGAACAAAACAGTCATGCCATCTGCAAATAATACTAACTTTACGTCCTTTGTAACTTTGTAAATGTCGTTTATACAAAAATTGAACAGATTTGGTCCCAGTATAGATTCCTGAGGTACGCCACGATATATTTTTAGCTGTAGATGTTTGCTCTTCTATCTTCACATATTGCTTCCTGTTGGTTGAGTAGCTTCTTACCCAATTAGGGGCCAACCCTCTTACCGTTCTAATTTGTTTATACACGATATTAGGGTGGATTGTGTTAAATACTTTTGTTAAATCCATAAACACTGCAGAAGCACATTTTTTGTTATCTATTGTACTGGTGGTCTCCTGTGTTATTTTGATTAATGCCATTGATGTTGAAATGTTGGCTCTTTATCTGTATTGGTTGTTTGTGAGTGTTTCATTTTTATTTATGAATTTGTCAAATCTGTTGTTATAGTTATTCAATAATTTTAGAAAAATTGTGAAAGTGGAAAAACAGCTCTATAGTTTGTAAATTAATGTTTGTCTCCAGTTTTATAAATGGATACGACTTTTGCTATTTTAATTTTGTGTGGGAATTTGCCTGTTTGAAATGATAGGTTGCTGATAAATGTTAACGGTTCTCAAATATCATCAATAACCTTTTTTATTGTTTCCATATCAATTCTGTTACAATCATTTGAGGTCTTGAATTGAAATTTTTTTCACAATATTTATTATTTCCTCTTTTGTCGCAGCTTCAATGAACATCGAGTTGGGATTTCTGTCTATAGTGTCATTCAAGTTCTTAACTGACTTATGATCTGGAATCTTTCCTTCCAGATTTGGTATAACATTTACAAAGTGCTTTTTGAAGCTTTCAACTACTTCGTTCATATTGTAATTTTTAAAAATTTTCGTCTGAGAAGTATTTAGGATATTCCTTCTTAGCATATTTTTTTATGCTATTTAGGATGCTGTTTAAGATGCTATTTAGTATGTTGTTATGAATGAATGTACATTCAGTGACACCGAACACTGACTATCGAAATTGCTATTAATAGCTAACAACGCCCAAAGCTAATGTGCGTGCTTGTGTTACCTTTGTCACGTAGTTGCATCGTCACGTGCTAGAAGCTGGAAGAGAGCGGCATAAACTTTGTAAAATACATTGAATAGTTAGTGCCTTCTAGACATTTGTGTAAATGCTACAAACAGCTCCTCTGAGTTGATTTATTTGTCATGTTTGCATACAGTTGCACTTTGTTGTAAATGTTTGTGAGCAACGTTAATCAAATTTATCGAAACATACAAAATACACATGCATATCCTATGGGGCTTGAACATTTTTTAGTACAACTGTGTGTATATGCAATAATAAATGTGTTTATTCTTATACTAATGTATTCCAATCACATTTGTGCAGAAAGTAGTATTATTTAAAGATGTGTGTTTCTTCATCAGGGCACCTGCCAAAACGGCTAACGGATTACAATAGCCGCTTGAGAGTCCTCGTGACCACTTCTGTCACTTTCAGTCCAGATGGAACTGAGTTGCTTGTCAACATGGGTGGGGAACAGGTAACATTTCTGAACTCAATTAGAAGACAATCACATATGTTTATTTATTACTAAGTTAGATTTTTTTCTTTCTCTAGGTTTATCTGTTTGATTTAACATGCAAACAAAGGCCATATACACTTCTTCTTCCACAGATGTGCGAGCCATCCAGAGGTAGGTCTCTGCTATGTATTTTATATAAAATACATATAGTGTGGGTCTGATATATTGTAAAGGAATGCGTGTATTAAAACGCGGGCAAACTTAAACTGCGCACAATCATATCTACAAAGCTTGTGCGCAGAAGTTTGCGTCTCCTAAATGAGCAAAACAAAGCGCAATCCATGTTGCATGTCCGTCTTCATGCATATGCAGATTATCACAACGCCCACAATAATGAGAGGAAGATATGCAAATCAAGTCATTTTGCACTCGCAATGTAATTTATCAAGACTAGAACTGTTCTACGGGTCCTGTTTTGCATTTATATTTAGCACATTTGAAAGGTTGTGCAAACTGGCTCAGTTCACACAAACGGGCTGTGCAAATGAGAGAGAATATTGCATCTGTGCGTGACAACATATTTGAACTGTGAAAATAAAAAGACATTGACAAATTGTGAGGCGGCATAGCTCGGTTGGTAGAGTGGCCGTGCCAGCAACTTGAGGGTTGCAGGTTCGATTCCCGCTTGTGCCATCCTAGTTACTGTCGTTGTGTCCTTGGGCAAGACACTTTACCCACCTGCTCCCAGTGCCACCCACACTGGTTTAAATGTAACTTAGATATTGGGTGTCACTATGTAAGGCGCTTTGAGTCACTTGAGAAAAAGCGCTATATAAATATAATTCACTTCACTTCACTTCACTTCACAAATTGTCCATTAAACACACACGTGCGTGCGTGCAGTGGTGGTACTTGGAGAGCCAAGTGTTTTCTGAGGTAGTTGTTGGTGAAAAAAAGTTTGAGAACCAATGGTCTAGATCAGAGGTTCCAAACCTTTTTGACCTTGGGTTCCAGCTTTTCCACTACAGAGGGTCCTGCGGTCCAATCAAGTATTAACACTGAATTATTCATCTTACTCTCGATTTTAATCATAGTCAATAATTATATCTAGCCTTCTTACGGTTTAACAGGATAAATATTATCAAATAATATTAAAACCATGTGTTAATCACAACAAATATTATCAAGGGTTAAGTCGTCAGGCTGATTACAAAATTTAATTATCAAATATACTGGCAGATAAGGGACTCATAAAAATATTATAAACAAATATTGTTACTATTACGAAATGGTAAAATAAATTCTAAATAAATTAATGATAAATAATAATGATGTACATTTCTTAAAAAAGCAGTCAATAAAATTAAGGTGCAGATGAAAATACAGCTTAACCACTTTAGTCATATTTTTTCCGCTTGAAAAACTTCTCCATGACTAGCTCTAGACTTATCTGTTTGAGATTGTTATTACTGCCACAAGTTGTGGAAAAGTGTATTGAAACTGAGTACCGCTGAGGCCCATCCGGACCACAGCTACGAAACTGATTTTTTTTGTGGCCCCTGTCTCCTGGTTAAGAAACACTGGTCTTGCTCACACTTAAATATAGCCCAGAAAAAGTATGCACATTATAATTGTGTGCCACATGTCACCAACAGTGCACCGTGTGATGCCATAAATGTAGAGGAAAATTTATGTTGTCATGGTGACAGGCATTATACATGCAAAAATCCTCATTTACAGGCAGGTCTACACCACTTTTGCACTTGTCATTCATTGTGAACACGGTTTTCGTAGATCACCCGCAACATGGCCACTAACAATTATTGAACACACAATTTTATAGTTTGCACACAATATGTGGCAATTGTTATTTGGATCTGATAGACCATGCCAAATATGGACTAATGAGCTTCAAACACCTTCTGAATAAAGTACAACAGAAATGGTGAGCCAGCAAGCCTTCTTTCAGGTCCAAGGTCAGTGGCCTTAGACCTCAAAAATGTTTTGAATGAATAGGAAAAAAAATCACTGACACACTCTGTGTGAGAAAAGTCTTACCAGAAAGCAGATGCTGTTGTTGAAGAAGGAATGTCCTTTGTCCACATTGTGCATCAAATAGCTTCATTGTAGCGTATAACTGTTTGTGAAACATTGGATTCTAAGGAGATGTGCTGAATGGGAAGACTACCAACGGCGTCTCCAATGGAATGCACTTGCCAAGCAGCCATATTCAATGTACCCAAAGCAAGATACAACTGAGGTATGAAATATTTTTGGGACAATAAAACTGTTTTAAAGTTACACAGGTCACATAAAGTGACCCATACCATTTTCCCTGGATCACTGGAGGAAAATGAATGTCTAAGCATGCAACACACACACACACACACACAGACACACACACCGAGCTGGACAACACAAGAACTAACCACTAAAACTTCACTGTAAAGTAGGAGTGTTGGATCCAGATGTCGATACCATCGATATCTAGTATAATATCAGTATATAAAAGATACTAAAGTGTTTGGATTGATGTCCATCCATCCATTTTCTACCGCTTATTCCCTTTTGGGGTCGCGGGGGGCGCTGGCGCCTATCTCAGCTACAATCGGGCGGAAGGCGGGGTACACCCAGGACAAGTCGCCACCTCATCGCAGGGCCAACACAGATAGACAGACAACATTCACACTCACATTCACACACTAGGGCCAATTTTAGTGTTGCCAATCAACCTATCCCCAGGTGCATGTCTTTGGTGTGTTTCTTATTATTACAAAATAATATTTTTAGTCGTATTTGTTATCGTTTACTCTCTGGATACAGGAAGGCTTTGAGGGCAAAATCGAAATGATGTAAACGGAGCCAATAGTAGTTTTTGCCTTTGCTTCGCTTTTGTGCACTATCTAGAGGGGGGGGGGTTGCCCACATCTGAGGTCCTCTCCAAGGTTTCTCATAGTCAGCATTGTCACTGGCGTCCCACTGAATGTGAATTCTCCCTGCCCACTGGGTGTGAGTTTTCCTTGCCCTTTTGTGGGTTCTTCCGAGGATGTTGTAGTCGTAATGATTTGTGCAGTCCTTTGAGACATTTGTGATTTGGGGCTATATAAATAAACATTGATTGATTGATTGATCTATTTTATCGTGTCTAAAAAATTGTAACATTCAATACCACAAATTTAATGCATCATCTGATTAACAACAATATCAGCCTATTCTACATTTAATGAGGTCAACTTTATAAAATAGGTTAGTGTTTACTTTAGTTACTATAAAACATTTTCAATTCTATAATCTATTGTGAAAGTATTGGCTCAAGACTGAAAATGGGTCAGATTTGAGGCCAAAAATGTGAATCGGGACATCCATTGTACATATTATAATGGCTCGATGAACAGATGCTAGAAAGTCAGTTAAAAGTTGTTGTTTTTTTAATACTAAATTGGTAATATACTGTACGCTCTTTTCTATTCTTGTCACTGTTGCAGCTCTACTGAGCTTCCTCCCCACTTGGAAAAGATTAAACAACAAGCTAATGATGCATTTGCAAGACAGCAGTGGACGCAGGCCATCCAGCTGTACAGTTTAGGAATTCATCATTCCAGTTGCAACGCCATGTTGTATGGAAACCGTGCCGCTGCCTACATGAAGCGGAAGTGGTACGTGTCATTTTATTAACGTGACATTACATTCGCCCAAACATCAGCTGTCATTTAAAGCAATGTTTTGTATTTGGAAATATGGCAGGGATGGAGACTACTACGACGCACTCAGAGACTGTCTGAAGGCTCTGACTCTAAACCCACAACATCTTAAAGCTCATTTCAGGCTCGCACGGTGTCTCTTTGAGCTCGAATATGTGTCAGCGGCACAGGACTGTCTCGGCGATTTCAAAGGAAAGTTCCCGGAGCAGGCACACAGCAGTGCTTGCGATGCGTTGGATAAAGACATCAAGGCCTACAAGCCAGAATCAGGTAGTCTAACCGGTAAAAGCTCTTACCCCGAAAATGAACTTCATGAACAATTTATAGATTCGACACCCACAACATTAGGTACATCATCCCACGCCGATCAATACAGGGCTGCATCCTAAAAAGCTGCTTTCAGTAGCATATGTCACTACATGTCGCACGGGTTGTTGTTGAGCGCATACCAATGTGGAATGAAAATAATACTTTAGCCTACCTTATTTGTGTTTCCTCAAACTGAGTCGTAATGTCACTCTCTTCTTCTATCAAGAGTTTAGCGGCTAATCCAATTTCATATTGGCTCAATAGCTGTTGACAAATATTTTATTTTATTAGATTTATTTTATGGATATAAAGCAGGCAGGAGGAATATATGGAAGCTCAAGCTGCAGCAGTCTCTCACTCAGCAGAGGTGGACGATGTTTGCCAACACAGAATGTCGAAGAATGACCACACATGTACGTTCATCAATCTTTGACATCAGAAATGGCCCACTGTTAAAAAAATATTTGTAAACCTATCGGTCAAAAGCAATTCACATCTGCGTGTAAGCTCAAACTCAAATGCATGAATCTTGTGATTTGACTTTTTGGCAGTGTTTACTGCGATTCAACAAATTTCATAGTCAGAAAAGACAAAAAAATCATTGTTAGGTACCCTTTAACATCTTTTTTTACCCAGGTTTAAAGCACAGAAATCAGGGGGACAATAGACAAATCCCACCCAAGTTTGCCCTCTTCTCTTTCTTCAGTTGGATCTTGTAACTGTTTGTTGCTGAATTTTTTCCACACCAATTGTCTCAAAAGAAAATTACCCATTTCACCTTAAAAACCTGTGTGACATCACTGCGCATCACAGATGTGGGTAATTGACTAAGAATGTCCGCTAAAGGTTTTATGCTGCCTATTCCAATAGCAATCACCCGTGAGCGAGGTCAGCTGTGTTTTTCCAGTTTATTTATGAGTGCTATTGACTGTCAAACTATCAGCACAATATTTAAACTGTTTCCTTTATTCTCTTTTATTAAATATGCAGTCATGGTCAAAAGTTTGCATACACTTGTAAAGAACATAATGTCATGGCTGTCTTGAGTTTCCAATCATTTCTACAACTCTTTATTTTTTTGTGATAGAGTGATTGGAACACATACTTGTTTGTGGTTCTTTTATGAATGTTTTATTGGTCTACTGAAAATGTGACCAAATCTGCTGGGTCAAAAATATACTTAAAGCAATGTTAATATTTGGTTGCATGTCCCTTGTCAAGTTTCACTGCAATAAGGCGCCTTTGGTAGCCATCCACAAGCTTCTCGTTGAATTATTGACCACTCCTCTTGACAAAATTGGTGCAATTCAGCTAAATTTGTTGGTTTTCTGACATTGACTTGATTCTGCAGCATTGTACACATGTTGTCAATGGGGTTTAAGTCAGGACTTTGGGAAGGCCATTCTAAAACCTTAACTTTAGCCGGATTTAGCCATTCCTTTACCATTTTTGACATGTGTTTGGGGTCATTGTTCTGTTGGAACACACAACTGCGCCCAAGACCCAATCTCCGGGCTGATGACTTTAGGTTGTCCTGAAGTATTTGGAGGTAATCCTCCTTTTTCATTGTCCCATTTACTCTGTAAAGCACCAGTTCCATTGGCAGCAAAAGAAGCCCAGAGCATAATACTACTACCACCATGCTTGACGGTAGACTTGGTGTTCCTGGGATTAAAGGCCTCACCTTTTCTCCTCCAAACATATTGCTGGGGATTGTGGCCAAACAGCTCAATTTTAGTTTCATCTGACCACGGAACTCTCCTCCAGAAGGTTTTATGTTTGTCCATGTTATCAGCAACAAACTTTAGACGAGCCTTAAGGTGTTGCTTCTGGAGCAAGAGCTTCCTTCTCGCTTGGTAGCCTCTTAGTCCATGGCGATGCAAAACACGCTTGACTGTGGACACTGACACCTGTGTTCCAGCAGCTTCCAATTCATTGCAGACCTGCTTTTTGGTGGTTCTCAGTTGACTCTTGATCATCCTGACCAATTTTCTCTCAGCAGCAGGTGATAGCTTCCGTTTTCTTCCCGATCGTGGCAGTGACAAAACTGTGCCATGCACTTTATACTTGCGGACAATTGTCTGCACAGTTGCTCTTGAATCCTTAAGCTGCTTTGAAATGGCTCCAAGTGCCTTTCCTGATGGTCAATGATTAGTTTTTTCAGATCTATGCTGAGTTCCTTTGACTTTCCTATTGTCGTGTTTGTAACTGAGTCTAATGACTGGATCACATGAGCCTTATTTAAATGGGCTTAGAAAAGTCAAAAGGTGTTGCCAATCATAATCACTCACATGAAGTTAAGAGGCCATGCCATGAAGCTAATTTGATTTGATTTTAACTTTTCTACATCACCAAAATTGATAATGGATGTTGCCGTTTGTATACTTTTGACCCAGCAGATTTGGTCACATTTTCAGTAGACCCATAATCATTTTCATAAAAGAACCAAACTTCATGAATGTTTTTTGTGACAAACAAATATGTGCTCCAATCACTCTTATCACAAAAAAATAAGAGTTGTAGAAATTATTGGAAACTTAAGACAGCCATGACATTGTTCTTTACAAGTTTATGTAAACTTTGGACCACGACTGTAGTTTGACCAAAACAAAGTCAATAACTAAACAAAAACAAAAACTACTATTTGCTACTCATTTAAACCCTTTGGTTTTTGCCCTGAACGTCCTCCTGTGTCCAGGTAATTATTCAGAGTTTGTTAACATTTGACAAAAACAGCAAAATATCGCGAGAAAAGAAACATTGGTCTGATCTATGGATCGATTCAATTGTTTACCTGCGACAATGTTGACACACCAATAGCCTCTTTTCTAGACTCCTATTAATCTACTTGTTAATTTCATGTTAATAGCTGCTTGCTTTCTGCGATGAGGTGGCGACTTGTCCAGGGTGTAACCCGCCTTACACCCGATTGTAGCTGAGATAGGCACCAGCGCCCCCCGCTACCCCAAAAGGGAATAAGCGGTAGAAAATGGATGGATGGATAGCTGCTTGCTTTTTGCTGCAACGTGGTTCTATGTACACTTCTTGAACTTTACTCTGCACTTATTTCTTGGTGTTGTTTCGAGATAGGTTAGCTTAACTATTTGCATGTCTGTTCCTGGTTTTCTCTCGGTGTGTAACATGTTTAGTCTCATCCTCCAATACTTGGTGATTATACTTAAGATACTAAGAAATATAGTTTATTTACCGCTAAGCAGGTGTTCGTTATTATATTAAGGGAGCAGCACTGTGTATGGAGACACATAATTAGCTGCTACCCACTTGTCACCCAGGGAGGAACAGAGTTTATGATGACTATTAAATGTCCTTTATCAGCGATGGCTGATCACATACTTTTTCAGATTGGTGGCCGATGGGTCGGCACATATCTAGTATTGACGGAGGGTGGAGCATGGAGACATTCCACAATAGAACGTAGCCACAGCTGTTGTGCATCCATTGTAAAGTCCGATGTTACAGTTTGCTGTAAAAATCAGTAAATGATTGAATTTATTTTACATTCCTTATTTAGTATACAAAGCATCAATGTAATCCTGAATTTTGTAATCAAGTTTCATGCATTTTTCATTCATTCATCAGTACTGTTATTACTCCACCCGACCCATTTAAAAAAAATAATTGCTTTTCCATGAGTCCTAATTTGTAATATTTGAACCCTGACCAATAGAAAATGAGAAGCGCAACTGTCCCACCGCACTACAAAAAATGATTCAGAAGGAAGTATCTGAAGATGAGTTGGATCAGAGAGGACAGAGTTTGGACTACAAGCACCGATACTGCGGTCACTGTAACACGACCACCGATATCAAGGAGGCCAACTTCTTTGGAAGGTTAGTCACTTGGGGGGCACTAAGAAGCTGTGCAGGCAGAACAACTCAGAATAGTCTTTGCCAACCACTGTTTATTGTTAGAGCACATCAGTTGTGCCATTTAAAATTAAACAATTTTGCTTAATTGCCCTGAAAATCTAATGGAGCTTTGCTCATATATTAGGCAGAACAGGTAAATTATTTTTCACTAGATGGCAAAAGGTTGATAATTACCTGTGTATCCACCTGTTTCTATTCATTCGACAGAATAAGTCATGGCATCCTCTTGGTTTGCCAATATTTTTTTGCCATGTATCTTGGCTCAGTGAAGGTTGGGAAACACTGCAGTAGGAAGTACAAAGCTTAGCTTATGTTGGAAGCTGAACGAAAAACCATATCATCTCTGATTCTGTCCTTCTAAGTTCATAGAGACCTGCTTAAATGTGGTCATTCCTCCACAGCAAAGGCCAGTACGTTGTCAGCGGCTCAGACGACGGCTCCTTCTTTATCTGGGAAAAGGAGACAACTAATCTGGTTCGGATCCTTCAGGGAGATGAGTCAATAGTTAATTGCTTGCAGCCTCATCCCAGCTACTGCTTCCTGGCATCAAGTGGTATTGACCCTGTAGTCCGATTATGGAACCCACGACCAGAGGTAAACTACTTATTTTATTCTTTCTAAATTATGCGTGGGTATTTTACAGTATAGTATTAGTGTTGTAGTTAGTGGTAATGGAAACAGTGGTTTAAAGGGTAAATATGATTTCTACACTTTTCAGACTTATAAGTGTAACATTGTGGAATAGTCGTGTTAATCAATTACAAAGCATCAAATCATACATTTTAGTTCATACATTTTGGTGTGAGCTTGCACACAGTTTTTGGATGCCTTTAAAAGATAAAATTGTTGACATATAAAACAATGCATTAAAATGTACTACAAACAACTACAGTAGTTTTATAAATTAATGTCAGCATTTACCTCTATTTGTTTCTCTGTCAAACAAACCATCAGCAGCTTCTCTATATTTTCATGGATAAATGTCCAACGTATAGATATTTTATCATTCTTGGTTGGCCGTAGGGTCAAATTTGCTTTAGTATGGCGCGGAATCGCAGCGATATGCTTTTAATTCTTTAATGAATATCCGCCCTTTCTTAGCACTGTTCTCCATGCTCACTTTTTTCCTTCTCGTGGTTGGAAAATCAAAGTACCATCAATATCTAGCTATAAGCTAATGCTAGCGGGTTAAACCAGATGTTTTGGGCGGCTCTTATGATTTCACTGTGGTATTTGCTATACCAACTAATCGTGGCAATGCTTGTAACTCAAATTTTTGCTTGCAACCTAAAGCATAACATTTAGCCGAGAGACAGTTCTTATCTCAAAACACTCTGAACATGGGGCACTCTTAATTTGAGGCACCACTGTATTATTGAAAAGTGACGAGAGGAACGATTGGATTCATTATAAACATGTTAAGACACTAATAGTAATCAAGCAAACCCGACTTTGTCAAGGTGTCAAATCCAGAAGTGAATTGCCAAAAAATACCTGTGAACGTATGACTCCGCAGCATCACCCTCTTCTTGTCCCTGTTTGCTAACAGACGGAGACGGACAATGGACGTGTGGTAGAAGACATGGACGGCGCGGCTCAAGCCAACCAGCGGCGAATGAACGCAGATCCACTGGAGGTCATGCTGCTCAACATGGGCTATCGCATCACAGGATTGCGTGGCGTCGGCACAGACGGTTCAGACGACGAGGACAGTCTAGGCCAGTGTCGGCCAAGCTAAAACAAACAGTCAGCCTTTCCGTAGAATGTCAAGTAGGAAGAAACAAAGTGCTTTGTCACTTGCGGATGGAATCCTAATTTGCACTCCGTTCCGACAAGAAACATAACATCTCAACACCACAGGTGGTCCTCGGGTTACGATGGAGTAAAACGCCTTATTTTTATCCCTGTGGTTGTCTTGCACACTTGAATGGGCGTTCCAAGGTAGTGAGAGACAGGCTTATTGGCAGGAGAAAGTGTCAATGTATCACTGTGATGACTTTAATTGTCAAGTTATCACCTCCATGTCATAGAACATTGTTTCATATCTTACCCTTGGTGATGGCGTGGCATCTGAGCGGCTGGCAGCAAAGTTGACTTTTGAGCATTTTACCATGTTTAATTTCGCTTTTCGGTAGAAGAGTCTGCTTAATGCATGGGAGGTATGACGGAAGTTGAAACTAAAAAGAACAAACGTGATGTTGTCCTTGCTCAGTGTAGCAGCGTGCGAGTATGTATTACTCAGCCTGCGTATCCTCCCGCCGCGCGCACATAACTAGTTCTCTTTTTTCTTTATACCCTGTTAATGATATATGGGAGTGCGTTCCTAACCATGAAACATCGTAAGACTAGAAGAACCTGAACGCATCATCCTTTGAGGTATGCTGGCCACCTCTATCAGGAGAGAAAGTCATGGGAGGATGGAGAGAGCTCTTTTAAACCTGTATTGCCAGGGAGACACGAAGCCCTGTTTGTCACAAAGATCCACGGACAAGCTCAGCAATTCTCCCTCAGGTTTATGTTGGCAACCGCATGTTGAAGGAGGGCGCTTTGGTGACTTCAGTTAAGGTCCCACAGTGGCAGGGAACTCCATGGAGGATCAAATCAGACCAGTTGAAGGTGCATTGCAGCATTTATTGCCTGCGCTTCAGCAGCGTGCAAAGGGTACACCTTCTGTAGTCCATTCTCTCTGTCTCTCCTTTCTATTTTAAGAAAGTTGCATGTTGCAAATAGTGAATAATAATTAATCAGTTTAAAAGACAAAAAACATGATTCATTTTGTTGAAGTTTGCCCACCATCAGCTAAATGCCCCCAATTGTGTTGTTTGTTGTCTTTTTAACAGGACTGTTCATGCATTTATTTTTAACCAGATACATTTTCTGATTTCTTCAAGTTGTTGATTGCAAATGTAATGTTGGTGTGAAAAATGACATGTGTCAAAGTGGGACATAAAGGTTCATGTATAATGACAAAACGGTTGTGTCTTTTGGAACACTCATTTAAAGTAATCAACGCACAACTTGTTTCACTTTCCTCATGAATTTTCTTTAAAGAATCGTGTAATCATGTTTTTTTTCTTGCTCACAGATAAAGAAAAGAAATTGACCCGTCTTGTGTTTTTGTCTTAGTTTTATGATGAACTGATTTTTCTGGATCAGTTACACATCAGATACCCAGTACCGTTGCAAAACAAATGAGGTTATTGCAACGACGTGCTGAAGGTGAGGCCAGGGCGGGGCTAACCTGAATCTCGTCCATTCATTGCAAAGTGGAAAACAAGGTCCAACATTTTTATCCATAAATGGCTCTTTGAATAATAACTTGAAACTATTAAATCAATAAATTAATCATATAAATGAAACCAGTACAGGAATAAACCAATAATTAAATGAAATTTTACATTAAATACATTAATGAAACCTTTAATAACACTAATGTGCATAATTACAAAATGAAAAATGTCAATTATTAAAATATATAAATATATTTTACCATTTGGCTCTCCATATTTATTTATTTTACTATGTCCCATTTGATCCTCCGTTCATACTGACAAGGGACGCATTTAATGATTATTTAAATAATTTACTGAATAACTACATTAATTAAATTAGTCATGAAATATGAAAGCTATAATTAATTTGTGAAGTGAATAAATTATGAAATCATATATATATATTTTCATTAAATAAAAAAAATGATATAATTACATATGCATGTGTTTAATTCTAGAATAACAAATGTCAGCATTTTTTTAATATCTATTAATGTTGTTTCATTTGGCCCTCCATACTAAAGTAAGGCAGGTTTCAAATATGTATGGCTCCTGTAAAAACGGTCAGCCAAAATGATCTTTGTTGCTGTTAGATACAAACGAATCTTAAAAGACATTTTTACATTCCAAAAGGCTATCTTTTAAAAAGATGTTCAAATTGTTTTAAATGAGACTTTTGATACATGCGTATTTTATATTAACAATTAAAAAACACTAAAATAATTCTTCATAAAGACCTTTATGAGGAAGAAAAAGCATGGACCTAGATTTCCCTCGCCCGGACGCGGGTCACCCGGGCCCCCCTCTGGAACCAGGCCCGGAGGTGGGGGACGATGGCGAGCGCCTGGTGGCCGGGCCTGTTCCCATGGGGCCCGGCCGGGCACAGCCCGAAGAGGCAACGTGGGTCACCCCTCCAATGGGCTCACCACCCATAGCAGGGGCCATAGAGGTCGGGTGCAATGTGAGCTGGGCGGCAGCCGAAGGCAGGGCACTTGGCGGTCCGATCCTCGGCTACAGAAGCTAGCTCTTGGGACGTGGAACGTCACGTCACTGGGGGGGAAAGAGCCTGAGCTAGTGTGCAAAGTCGAGAAATTCCGGCTGAATATAGTCGGACTCACTTCGACGCACAGCAAGGGCTCTGGAACCACTTCTCTCGAGAGGGATTGGACCCTCTTCCACTCTGGGGTTGCCGGCAGTGAGAGGCGACGGGCTGGGGTGGCAATTCTTGTTTCTCCCCGGCTCAAAGCCTGTACATTGGAGTTCAACCCGGCGGACGAAAGGGTAGCCTCCCTCCGCCTTCGGGTGGGGGGATGGGTCCTGACTGTTGTTTGTGCTTACGCACCAAACAGCAGTTCAGAGTACCCACCCTTTTTGGGAACACTCGAGGGAGTACTGGAAAGTGCTCCCCCGGGTGATTCCTTTGTCCTACTGGGAGACTTCAACGCTCACGTTGGCAATGACAGTGAAACCTGGAGAGGCGTGATTGGGAAGAATGGCCGCCCGGATCTGAACCCGAGTGGTGTTTTGTTATTGGACTTTTGTGCTCGTCACAGTTTGTCCATAACAAACACCATGTTCAAACATAAGGGTGTCCATATGTGCACTTGGCACTAGGACACCCTAGGCCGCAGTTCCATGATCGACATTTTAGTTGTGTCATCGGATTTGCGGCCTTATGTTTTGGACACCCGGGTGAAGAGAGGGGCGGAGCTTTCTACCGATCACCACCTGGTGGGGAGTTGGCTGCGATGGTGGGGGAGGGTGCCGGACAGACCTGGCAGGCCCAAACGCATTGTGAGGGTCTGCTGGGAACGTCTGGCAGAGTCTCATGTCAGACAAAGTTTCAATTCCCACCTCCGGAAGAACTTTGAACATGTCACGAGGGAGGTGCTGGACATTGAGTCCGAGTGGACCATGTTCCGCACCTCTATTGTCGAGGCGGCAGATTGGAGCTGTGGCCGCAAGGTAGTTGGTGCCTGTCGGGGCAGAAATCCTAAAAACCCTTGGTGGACACCAGCGGTGAGGGATGCCGTCAATTGAAGAAGGAGTCCTATCGGGTCCTTTTGGCTCATAGGACTCCGGAGGCAGTGGACGGGTACCGACAGGCCAAGCGGTGTGCAGCTTCAGCGGTCGCGGAGGCAAAAACTCGGACATGGGAGGAGTTCGCGGAAGCCATGGAAAACGACTTCCGGACGGCTTCGAAGCGATTCTGGACCACCGTCCGCCGCCTCAGGAAGGGGAAGCAGTGCACTATCAACACCGTGTATGGTGCGGATGGTGTTCTGCTGACCTCAACTGCGGATGTTGTGGATAGGTGCAAGGAATATTTCGAAGACCTCCTCGATCCCACTCAATCATATTTTATGAGGAAGCAGTGCCTGGGGAATCTGTGGTGGACTCTCCCATTTCTGGGGCTGAGGTCGCTGAGGTAGTTAAAAAGCTCCTCGGTGGCAAGGCCCCAGGGGTGGACGAGAGCCGCCCGGAGTTCCTTAAGGCTCTGGATGCTGTGGGGCTGTCTTGGTTGACAAGACTTTGCAGCATCGCGTGGACATCGGGGGCGCTACCTCTGGATTGGCAGACTGGGGTGGTGGTTCCTCTCTTTAAGAAGGGGGACCGGAGGGTGTGTTCCAACTATCGTGGGATCACACTCCTCAGCCTTCCCGGTAAGGTTTATTCAGGTGTACTGGAGAGGAGGCTACGCCGGATAGTCGAACCTCGGATTCAGGAGGAACAGTGTGGTTTTCGTCCTGGTCGTGGAACTGTGGACCAGCTCTATACTCTCGGCAGGGTTCTTGAGGGTGCATGGGAGTTTGCCCAACCAGTCTACATGTGCTTTGTGGACTTGGAGAAGGCATTCGACCGTGTTCCTCGGGAAGTCCTGTGGGGAGTGCTCAGAGAGTATGGGGTATCGGACTGTCTTATTGTGGCGGTCCGCTGCCTGTACGATCAGTGCCAGAGCTTGGTCCGCATTGCCGGCAGTAATTCGAACACATTTCCAGTGAGGGTTGGACGGCTGTCCTTTGTCACCGATTCTGTTCATAACTTTTATGGACAGAATTTCTAGGCGCAGTCAAGGCATTGAGGGGTTCCGGTTTGGTAACCGCAGGATTAGGTCTCTGCTTTTTGCAGATGATGTGGTCCTGATGGCTCCATCTGACCGGGATCTTCAGCTCTCGCTGGATCGGTTCGCAGCCGAGTGTGAAGCGACCGGAATGAGAATCAGCACCTCCAAGTCCGAGTCCATGGTTCTCGCCCGGAAAAGGGTGGAATGCCATCTCCGGGTTGGGGAGGAGACCCTGCCCCAAGTGGAGGAGTTCAAGTACCTAGGAGTCTTGTGCACAAGTGAGGGAAGAGTGGATTGTGAGATCGACAGGCGGATCGGTGCGGCGTCTTCAGTAATGCGGACGTTGTACCGATCCGTTGTGGTGAAGAAGGAGCTGAGCCGGAAGGCAAAGCTCTCAATTTACCGGTCGATCTACGTTCCCATCCTCACCTATGGTCATGAGCTTTGGGTCATGACCGAAAGGATAAGATCACGGGTACAAGCGGCCGAAATGAGTTTCCTCCGCCGTGTGGCGGGGCTCTCCCTTAGAGATAGGGTGAGAAGCTCTGCCATCCGGGAGGAACTCAAAGTAAAGCCGCTGCTCCTTCACATCAAGTGGAGCCAGATGAGGTGGTTCGGGCATCTGGTCAGGATGCCACCCGAACGCCTCCCTAGGGAGGTGTTTAGGGCACGTCCAACCGGTAGGAGGCCACGGGGAAGACCCAGGACACGTTGGGAAGACTATGTCTCCCGACTGGCTTGGGAACGCCTCGGGATCCCCCGGGAAGAGCTAGACGAAGTGGCTGGGGAGAGGGAAGTCTGGGTTTCCCTGCTTAGGCTGTTGCCCCCGCGACTCGACCTCGGATAAGCGGAAGATGATGGATGGATGGATGGATGGATAAAATAATTGTTGAATCCGTGATTTCCGAACGCCCCATTTGACCGATAAATGAACGACGATGCGTTCACGAATAGCCCGTTTAATCCGTCCGTGGTGAAGCGACTGTGCGCTCTCTGTACTTCGCTGTCAAGAGTGGAAGCGGTGATGGCGCAGACAGACGACATTGACATAATGATGAATTATCACGGAGATGTATTCAAAAAGGACAGAAAGAACTGCCGCTATCCCTACTGCGTTGTCTGGACTCCCATTCCTATTCTTTCGTAAGAAGCATGACAACACTGCATGCTATTGCTAGCTTAAGCAATTGTAGCTTGTTTAGCTATGTCAAATAAAAACATCGTACGCTTTACCTGTTAATTTACGTTATATTCTAATTCATACTGTGTTAAAGTGATATCATTAATGAATTACTGTGTATGGCTTACAGGTGGGTGCTGCCTTTTATTGGTCATATGGGAATATGCACCTCTTCCGGAGTCATAAGAGATTTTTCAGGCTCTTACTTTGTCTCGGTTGGTATTTGTACACTCAATGTGTCCATTCATTAATGTGAATAACAATAATAACGCATACTGGGTTAATATACGTAAATGGACATGCTAAAACGATTTTGCATTTCTTTCCTGACATCTTCAACATTTTGCCATGAGTTACAAGCATATGCAATAATTCTCAATGTTTTCTTTTTCCAGGAGGACAGCATGGGCTTTGGAAGACCAACAAAGTAAGTAATCAAATTGCAACGCTATTATAAACGTGGCTCTCAAGTATTATCCACCATGCACATCCATAATGAGAGTTTGATCATATTTACTTACAAACCCTGTTTCCATATAAGTTGGGAACTGGTGTTAAATGTAAATATAAACGGAATACAATGATTTGCAAATCCTTTTCAACCCATATTCAATTGAATCCACTACAAAGACAAAATATTTAATGTTCAAACTCATAAACTTTTTTTTTTTTATAAATGATAATTAACTTAGGAATTTCATGGCTGCAAACACGTGCCAAAGTAGTTGGGAAAGGGCATGTTCACCACTGTGTTACATCACCTTTGCTTTTAACAACACTCAATAAACATTTGAGAACTGAGGAAACTAATTGTTGAAGCTTTGAAAGTGGATTTCCTTTCCATTCTTATTTTATGTAGAGCTTCATTCGTTCAACAGCTGTCGTATTTTACACTTCATAATGCGCCACACATTTTTAATGGGAGACAGGTCTGGACTGCAGGCGCGCCAGGAAAGTATCCGCACTCTTTTTTTTTTTTAAGAAGCCACGCCGTCGTACCACGTGCTGAATGTGGCTGTGCATTGTCTTGCTGAAATAAGCAGGGGCACCAATGAAAAAGACGGCGCTTAGATGGCAGCATATGTTGTTCCAAAACCTGTATGTACCTTTCAGCATTAATCGTGCCTTCACACATGTGTAAGTTACCCATGCCTTTAGCACTAATGCACCCCCATACCATCACAGATGCTGGCTTCTGAACTTTGCGTCGATAACAGTCTGGATGGTTTGCTTCCCCTTGGGTCCGGATGACACGATGTCGAATATTTCCAAAAACAATTTGAAATGTGGACTTGTCAGACCACAGAACACTTTTCCACTTTGCAACAGTCCATCTAAGATGATTTCGGGCCCAGTGAAGCCGGCGGTGTTTCTGGATGTTGTTGATAAATGGCTTTCGCTTTGCATAGTAGAGCTTTAACTTGTACTTACAGATGTAGCGACGAACTGTATTTATTTATTTTCTGAAGTGTTCCTGAATCCATGTGGTGATATCCTTTAGAGATTGACGTCGGTTTTTGATACAGTGCCGTCTGAGGGATCGAAGGTTACGGTCATTCAATGTTGGTTTCCGGCCATGCCGCTTATGTGGAGTGATTTCTCCAGATTCTCTGAACTTTTTGATGATATTATGGACCGTAGATGTTGAAATCCCAAAATTTTTTGCAATTGCACTTTGAGAAACGTTGTTCTTAAACTGTTTGAGTATTTGCTCACGCAGTTATGGACAAAGGGGTGTACCTCGCCCCATCCTTTCTTGTGAAAGACTGAGCATTTTTTGGGAAGCTGTTTTTATACCCAATCATGGCACCCACCTGTTCCCAATTAGCCTGCACACCTGTGGGAGGTTCCAAATAAGTGTTAGATGAGCATTCCTCAACTTTATCAGTATTTATTGCCACCTTTCCCAACTTCTTTGTCACGTGTTGCTGGCATCAAATTCTAAAGTTAATGATTATTTGCAAAAAAAAATGTTTATCAGTTTGAACATTAAATATGTTGTCTTTGTGCAAGATGGCGGCGCCCGGACGGGCTGCAACATCGCGGAGCTCTTGCTAAATATGGAACATTTGGCAGAAATACCAGACAATTCTGCAAACTTCGAGAGGAGCCAGATGAGGTGGTTCGGACATCTGGTCAGGATGCCACCCGAACGCCTCCCGAGGGAGGTGTTTAGGGCACGTCCAACCGGTAGGAGGCCACGGGGAAGACCCAGGACACGTTGGGAAGACTATGTCTCCCGGCTGGCCTGGGAACGCCTCGGGATCCCCCGGGAAGAGCTAGACGAAGTGGCTGGGGAGAGGGAAGTCTGGGCTTCCCTGCTTAGGCTGCTGCCCCCGCGACCCGACCTCGGATAAGCGGAAGAAGATGGATGGATGGATGGATCTGCAAACTTCATGGCTGGCTCACATCGTGGTCACTCCGTGATCACGTACGACCGCCAGACACTTCTGGATGTGGAAATATCGGGCCGTTTTGGACTGATAGACGCGTGCTTGCTAGACGTGCTAACTAGCATGGGAATAATTCTGCGGCTACATCCAGCGGCCTGTGAAGCAGGGGAGTATGGTAGCAGCGGGGGCCGTCTACGGAGCAGACGCCAGCGGTGTGATCGGAAACGCGGATGTCGAGCGGGGCTAAAAACAAAGCAGAAGGCTAATCCCCACAGAACACCACTTCCCTCCATCCTGAAGCCGGATTTAAATGGAAGATGCGAGACTACTGGTCTGGGTAAGGAGTCAGTTAAATTAGAACAAGTTTTTTCTGCTTTGAGTGTTTCAGAGTTGGACATGTGTTCTACCGAGGTGGCTAACTATGATGCGTGCAGTTTATCAAAGCAACAAACAAACAATCGGAAAATTCCCGTTACTGAGGTGGCTAACCATGATGCGTGCAGTTTATCAAAGCAACAATCAAACAATCGGAAAATTCCCGTCGTATCAATTCCTAGATATGGTTGTAATTATACTAAATGCACTGGGCATAATAAACACAACATTATTAATATTGCTACTACGGATAATTTGATCAAAAATTCCCTAAAACAGCTCACTACCTATAATATAATTTTTTATTATTATTATTATTTTTTTATTACATTTTTTTTTTTTTTTTAAATCAACATAAAAAACACAAGATACACTTACAATTAGTGCACCAACCCAAAAAAACTCCCTTTTTCATGACAAAAAAGATTTTTGAGCGCCGTGTGTTATGTTCTATATTTTCAATGGAACATTTAAAATGTTGGCGTTGTTTACATTTGTTCTGTTTGGTTTATGTTGTATTGCGGTGCAAATATTCTCCCGAAATATGTTTATCATTGTTTAGTATGGTTTCACAATATGGCACATATTTATGACAGTTTTGGTGTTGTTTATACGGCCACCCTTAGTGTGATATGTATGGCTGTTTACTAAGAATGCCCTTCATTCATTTGTATATGGGGTTATAAAATCAAGATGATTATTATAATAGGTTAGGATTCTTTAGTGGCAGCTATTCTTGATATTTTAAATTTTGGACAAATTTTCATTCTATACAACGCTTCAAAACCAGTGAGGTGGGCAAGCTCAACCTTATTGCCTGGGAAATACGCTGGGAAGCGATAATGGTTTAAAAAAACAAAAAAAAAATATATATATATATATGTATATATATACATACATATATGTATATATATATATATATATATATATATATATATATATATATATATATATATATATATATATCCGTATCACTTCTGGAATTTCACGTAAAAAGACACAAAAAGTGCATTAACGCCAACACTGATAGTAGTAAAAATAGCAAAAGAGGAAATATGAAATAGCAAAATAAAAATGTATGATAAAAAACATAAGAGTTTAACATGATCAGTAAAATGCCTGATCAAAAAGGTGTGTCTTCAACCTTTTTTTTATTTTTTATTTTAATGGTCTCTGTGGTCCTGAGGTTCTCCGGCAGGGGGTTCCACAGGTGGGGGCCAGAGTGGCTAAATGCCGCTTCACCTCTTTGTCTTTGCTGAAGTATTTGGTAAAGATAAAAGCCAGAGGATCTTAGGATCCGTTAAGGTAAAAGCAGGTCAGATTCATAAGAAGGGGCAGGGCTAAAATAAGACATTTAAAAACTAATAAAATAACTTTAAAATCGACCCTGAAGTGGTTGGGTAGCCACTGCAGAGACTTTAAGACTGGTGTAATGTGCTCTCGCTCTCTGGTCCTAGTCAGTACGCATGCAGCTGAGTTTTGTAATAATTGTAGATTTTGAGTATTATTTTCAACTTAAAGAGAGTATTCATCCTCATTACTTTGGCCTGTTTCCTGATCAGCCTTTGGTGCACTGCTGCCACCTAGCTGGAGGCTTGTTTACCATCCAAGAATGAATAAAAAGTCTTAAGCTATTTATTGGTCACAAGTGTTTAAATGTGTTGTAACCCTGCAGGTACTGGAAGCTTGACGTGGACAAAGTGTGTGACAACAGTGCCATTACCTGGGACAAAGCGGTGCATGATGCATCCGAAGAATACAAATGCAGACCGGTAAGAAATAGTACACTGTCTGGCCGAAAAAACCCCACTAATATTTAATTACACCCACTTTAACTTTGATTGCAGGATGCATTCATTCATATAGGCTTCTGCAATGTCACATTATTTTTTGCCAAAATCTTGTTTTGGTGAGATTGTTGGGGCACTGATACCTTCAGGTTTTAAATTTAAAAAGTCTAGTAACTGTTAAAACAGGTTGCTCATTAAAATGACAAGAAAAAGAAGGGAGTAATAAACTTTTCTAATAATGTCATTATCACACACTTATGTAGCCCAATTTACAGTAATCCCTCATTTATGGCTATTATTTGCTTGTACTCTGACACTTGACTTCTTCCCAGGAGAGAAAACCAGTGGTTGTCAACCAAGATGGCTGTTGTACAGCAAGCAGCACGCAAACTCAGTACAAAAGAGGCTTAAATCTTCCTGCAAATAGCCGATACTACCAAAAAAGCAAACTATGCGATGGAATAGATCCGTATATAGGGCAGGGCAATATGGCCTTTTTTCATATCTCAATATTTTTAGGCCATATAATGATACACGATACATATCTTGATATTTTGAATTAGCCTTGAATTAACACTTGATGCATATAATCACACCAGTATGATGATTCTATGTGTCTACATTAAAACATTCTTGTTCATACTGCATTAATATATGCTCATTTTAAACTTTAATGCAGAGAGGGAAATCACAACAAAGTCAATTGACCAAAACTGTATTTAGTAAACAGTTATTAAGCAGTGGCACAAACATTCATCCATCATTCATGTAATTTCAAAACAGAAAGTGCAAGATTGTCAGAGACATTTTAAAACAAGCTAAGCGCCGCCACTTTCATCGAGCTACTACCACTGGTAAAGTTACTAAACATGTCAGACCTTAGTAAATCTGAAAGTCGTTGTTACGATTCTCAACTCATTCATGACAAAGCCAGGAACAAATTGAGGGGATGCCTTTGAAAGATGGAGACGATTGAATGCCGTAAATATTTTTTCATCTGATGCCAAACTTGTTAATTTCCTCCTTCATAGGTAAGTCAGGCATTTACATTTTCTTATTACTTTTAATAAATGGAAATTGACATTCCGTACTTTAAACTATATTGTCCAATACAGTCTATGATCTTGTCTAACAAAGCTAGTATGTTCTTGCAACAAATGCTAAGGACTGAAGCGCCATCACACTAGTGTAGTTTAGCATGCTAGCCCGGTCAATGACACATCGACATATAAGCTAATGGAGGAAATAAATGCTCGTAAGCCTGTAAGTCGATGTGTCATCCAACTGACAGGGCAAAATATATTTTCGACAAATAAAACCTATGTGGTTATGGGTAGTGTCATTGCCTATTTCGTTCTCATTATGCTGATACGCTGAGGAAATGGGTTCCAACATTAGCACAACTAATTGGGGTTTCTGGTATTGTATGTGCATTAAACACATATGGGTTGGTATTTGCTTGGCAAAATATAATGCATTACATGTAATGATTTTCTACTTTGTGTATTGACATGGTAGTAGCTATATGATTAATGCGTAATGTGGTTTTTGCGTAATGTGGGTTGGCTCATAGAATTGCACTCTGCACTGAAATATGGTGATGTGCGTACATGGAAGACAATGCAGTGAGTCATGTTGGATGCAACATGGAGTTATGTTGAACGAAATGTGGTGGTAATTTTAGTGTTTGTCTTGGCTTGCCATCAAAGTTGGCCTATGCGATATATAATATTTAATATATTACTATCAATAATTATTTCGATGGTGGTCCGTGGGGTCGAACCAAACATTTTAACTGGGAAATGCCAACATTCTGTCCCGACTCCCGAGGAAAATATTGCTGCGTAACTTTACAAATACGTTTGGCTTACCGACATCAGTAAAATGTGGCATAATTACTTAGTAAACCATCTTACAAGAAGCATCAACAAGACAAAACCTACAGCAAAGGACTTGTCAATTGCCATTTGAAGTTCTTCGGAGTAGGATTTAGATTCGACTGCGTATCTGTCAACCTCAGTCATGTAGAGTGGGAGGGGACTACAGAATTTTGACTGGATTGCAGTACTATTTCTGGCCACATTACTACATTTGGCACGTAAACTTAACTCTTTTAGACTCGCCTAATTCGTGCTTTTTGAAACACTCGTAGCAAACATGTTTAATACAAATAATATCAAGATAATACTTTAAAGGAAATGATGAACAGTAAAAGTATATCAATCAAACCTTTAATGGAGTGATTGCTGCAAACTCATGCATTCTTTGTCTCTGTTCCCTTGGACTGAAGTTTGAGCTGCATGCTTTTGTTGTCGTTGTTTTGTAAGATCTTGCACTCTTTTGCCATTTTTAATTATCTCTCTAAGAACTCTGAAGAATTGTTTATCCTTTTTGCAATGTGAACGATTAATACAGCAAAAAACAACTCAAGTACAGGAATTTTTTTCTTTGAGAAAGGCTGAATGGCGCTGAGTATCCATTAAGAACAGAGCTAGCTTGACCACCACGTATATTTAATGGGCGGGACGTGAGCCGGATGTGACGTCAGTAAAATCCAAGCAATTGGTTCCAAACATGACCGTGTTAAATGAATTTCTTGGAGGTAGATATTATTTTTATGAAAATTTACAGGCAACATACCCCTTCCCCTTCGAACTCATCTGGATAAACTGAAATTCTTGTTTCCATTTGTTTTGGAACTCGCAAGCATATTTCTTCATTTTGCTCGTCGACGGTGTAATATAGGGGGTCGGAGTCAATAACCAGGCAAGGTGATGAAGTTACGTCTCTTTACTGTGGACTTCAGAACAGACTCCCTCACTTCCCGTCAGGTGCCCAACACCACGTAAATCGTTGGCCAATCAAAAAGCAACCCCATAACGCTATAGCCAAGATTCACCAGGAGATGGCAACAAACAACATAGATCACTCTATTACAGACTGAGTCTCCATGGCTGTAACTTCCTCAATCTTCTGCTTCGTCTCCTTGTGTGTGCAGTTTTTTATTAAAATCGGTAGATGTTGTAACGTGATTGGGCAGGCAAGCTGTTTATATTGTAGGAAAGCAGACGTGAAAACAGGCCTTCCCCACTCAGGCCCGCATGGAGCTGGAGGGGGCGTGGCCTCCAGCTCCGGCTGAATTTTGGGAGATTTTCAGGAGAAAATTTCTTCCGGGAGGTTTTCGGGAGGGGCGCTGAATTTCGGGAGTCTCGCGGAAAATCCGGGAGGGTGGCAAGTATGCATTGGGCAGTTCTTAACCCGATTTTAGTAGTTTCAGCAATCTCTTTCAATGTTTTCTCATGCTTGATCGCATGCTAATTATTTGACCCTTTTGAATATCATTTTCAATTACCACAGAGGATGTCTTCTGACATTGTTGTTTAACATTTAAAAAGCTACTCATTGCATCAGTTTCAAATGAATTCCAAAACTGAAATACCCAGCCAAAACATATGCAATAGGGATGTATTGATATGAACATTTTACGGTTATCGTTGGTTATTTGTTAAGTTTTGTGTTTTTTAATAACTAAAATAAGGAGACTATAGTACATTTTTAGAAAACCTACTATTTTGCATTTTTGTGTTTCTTATGCTTCACTGACAGTGTTATAGTCTTAGTGCTTTATTTGTTACAATGGCTAAGTTTTTCCATCCGTTCATCCATTTTTTTACCGCCCTTTCCTTATCCCAACTGCATTCGGGCGGAACACGGTGTACACCCTGGACAAGTCGCCATCTGATCGCTGGGCCAACACAGACAGTCAACATTCACACTCACATTTACACACCAGTGTCAATTTTGTGTTGCCAATCAACCTATCCCCAGGTGCTTGTCTTTGGAGGTGGGAGGAAGCTGGAGTACCCGGAGAGAACCCACACAGTCACAGGGAGAGCATGCAAACTCCACACAGAAACATTGAGCAGGGCTCGAACCCATGACCTTTTTTGTGTGGCTTCAGCACTAACCCCTGTGCACTGTGCTGCCTTGGCTAAGCTTTTATTTTAATTATTGGTTTGTACTGTAGCCCTTTAGATTTATTTAAATGAAAGGAGTGAAATCTATTATTAGCGTTTGTTATTTTTGGCGGGTGTTGTGTTGTCCTACTCTGTTCAGCGGTCCTTGAACGCACCGTTTAAGCACCTCCGTCTTGTATTCTTGTTATTATAGAATGATCACTCTGTTATAAGACTGCTTGTAGGCTCCATGTGCACAATTGAATAACTTGCTTGCTTAGACAGTAATGTGTTTATATAAATTCAGATTGGGGTATGTTGTTTCTTAATGGGGAAATACAATAATGACCCTTGTTTCATGTTATCTTTTAAGCTATCGAGCTAGTGTGAGTTTATCAAAGTGCAGTTATCAATCAGTTTTTTGATCATTTTAATTTAAAACGGTAGTACTAACCGTCGGGAGTTATACCATGGTTATCATTATTACCGTTTATTGTTACGTTTGTAATATTCAGTAATTATCCATTTGGAAGGTTCATACCTATCAATTAATTTCAGGTAGTAACCTTTTTTGGCTAGGTAGTGTGTGTATATGTTTAGTAAGTTATTTGGAGGAATATATCATTTTCAATTTCTGCTTCTGTTTTTTCCTAGCACAATTTGTGCTTAGATAACTGCCATTCCCACGTTGCCATGGCTCTCAACCTGATGCGCTACGACAACAGCACCTCTTGGAACATGGTCAACTTGTGTGTGCTGTCGCTCATTTATGGCAAATATGTAAGGTAGGCATTCAAAACTATTTGTTTTTAATCATAATGACCGAGCGAGTCAATTAATCTTTTTCTGGGATGGAACCTATCCCAGCTGACGTTGGTGCAGTCTATCATGGAACACACATAAGCAAACAACATATAACAAAATGTGGAAAAAGTGAAATGCTCTGACAATAGTATCAGATCAGTCATACTGGAAATACACAGCAATTAGAAAGAGATGTAGAAAAAGAGATGTGCTGTCTATGATTCACAATCTATATATAAGACATGAACGCATATGTTTTTGTTTTTTCATGTATTCTAAGTTGAAAATAAAGAACATTTGAAAAGTAAATAAATACAAAGTTAGCTCACAATGAAGTAAAGGGGGTTCTCTATTTTGCCCATGAAACTTTTTAAATAACCATCCAAAACCCACAAAAATATTTTACTTACATTCCGTGACCTAAATATTAACCAAGTATTAGTAATGTTGTTATTAATAAGTGCTAAGGCAGACAAAGTATTTTTAGCGTTGATAACCGAGCGCTAACTATACTTTTTGCTGCACTGGACTCAATGCAAACTGCTATATAACTGTAAAGAAAAACAAGAAGCTAACGCAGCACGTTAGCATAGAGCTGACGTGCTGCATAAGCGTCATAATTAGGAACTCATGTAAAAACAATGTCTTGTTTTCTGTCGTTTCTAATACTGTTGCATAGCGTTTCGGCTCCTCAAAGTTATTCTAGATTATAAATCATGCCACTCATCTGGATAATAGGAGGATTTAAACATGCTTTATGTTCATCTGTGACATTTAATATATAGTCGGAGATGGAGACAAACACTACAACAGAAGACGGTGTCAGGGGCAAATTTTTAACCCTTCATGTGGATTACAAAATAATTCTTCATCTAAACGGGAATACATGCTCCATGAGGGGACAGGGAGATATATATATATCAGTTTTCATCGCAGTGAGAACATACATTGTACAGTAAGTGATCGTTTTATAATGTTTGTATATTGTATTTCTAGTTTAGCACTTTGCAATACTGCTACATTATGGTTAGTGTTTCACTAAACTAGATCTGTTTAGTAAAGCTTTTAGAACTTGTAGCTCACCCTCCTTTATATTCAGGATAAAAAAATATAAGGTTCTGAACCATCTTTTTTCCCAAAGTAGTCGTTGTTGGCCCCCACAAAGTCTGCATGATTTTCATTGTTGTTGGTGGGGAAGGGATCTGTGGTCCATACCTTTACGTCATGCGATCATGTGACTGGCTATCTTATTATCTATCAAAATGGCTCTGCAATCCCAGTGAGGTTGATACTATTTTGATTATATTTATTCACTAGCAAACATAAGTCTTTTGGTGTCATACATCATATATATATGATAATAGTTTCAATATAGAGGCAACTTGTTTTTACACTCTACTGGTACTTCAAATGATAGTATAACCTAAATTAGTCCCCTAAATATAATCACCTTAGAGTATAAAGTATAGATTATCTGATACACATAGGAGTAACATCAGTGGGTAATAGGACTCATAATAATACATCAATGTAATTATGATCAAATGTATATTCGTTCATCTCCTGGGAGTTAAGTCTACCCTGTCTTTAAAAACTAGTGACGTCTCTGTAACTTAAGTTGATGGTCAACGAATGCACCACAGTTACGGGCAATGAGATGCAAAAGTGAAACTTGTACATAACTTTCTCCTATGCTGCCACAAATAGATGTATTTAAATGTTTACCTTTCTTCTGTCACCTCTCATTGTTCCAAAAAGCTGGTGCTGTATGTGAATTCTCTGATGATGGTATGACATCCGTGTTAAGTAAAGTGTTCAAAGTTAGGTTTACCGCTAACCAGGTGGAATGAAGCCTTTTACATTTTTGATAGGGTTGTAGGTAGTTTTAGACATTCCTAATTTATATCAAGCAACTTTATTATTGAACCTTAAGGGCTATACTAATTTTATATCCTCATTGATGAAGTCTCCGTTTAAAAATTGACATATTTAATGAGGAAAAACATTTTTCAAACCCCCATCCCCACTCACCCCTCACTTCGACACCGGCGGTTTTCTTGTCCCATTGCTTAACGTTACACGCATACATCAGATATGACATTGATTACATTGGACAAGTGCAGTGTTGCATGTAAAACGTGGATACAGTATACAATAGTGCTTTATAATGTCAAGAGATGGGAGTGGACAAACACAGCTCATTAGCATTAAAGCTACAGAAACACAAAATACAGTGTTTCTGGTTTATATTAAATCATGTTTATGTTTTTCTAAAAATTCCGTATTAACTTAAATTTGTGTTGTATTACACTTGAATAGCGATCTAACGATGATCGGTATTAGTAATAACCACGATAAATCTCCAGACGACCAGCATTACTGTTTTAAATCAAAATTATTGAAAAACTATGATTGATAAATGCACTTTGATAAACTCGCGGACTGACTGGCGCTAGCTTGCAAGCTTAAATGCTAATATAAAAACAAGAGACATTAATGTATTTTTTTAAAAATACATACCCCAATCTAAATGTATATAAACATTGCAGTCTGAGCAACCAAGCTTATCAACTGTATATATGCTCAGAGGAATAGAAGACAGAGGTGTTTTTATGGTGTGTTTTAAAACCACTGTACAGTCTAGGAGGATGCCACGAAGCCAGCCTGAAATAATCAATAACGATAATATATATTGTTTGTTTTATTTAGGTAAATCTTAAACTGCTACAGTACAAACCAATATTTAAAGCAATAAAAGCCATTAAAATAGATAAGATAGTAGACTAAAACACTGTAAGAGAAGCATAAGACACATACAAAATAGTAGATTTTCTAACAGTTTGTCTATTTTTTTTTTCACATTAAAATTAAACTTGGTCAAAAGATTTCAGTGTGTGTATAAGTACTTTTTGAGCACATTCAACAATACAGTTATAATAATAACCGTAATAGTTTTGGTCACGATAATTATAATGAGAACTTTTCATATTCACACCCCTACAACACACTGAATTGCAGTGTTTATAATAGTCATCTCTCGCCACGTCACATATTCTACAACATTTTTGCCAAAAAGTAAGTATTAAAAACACTAAAACGATAAATACTACAGTAGTATTGGCCACAAGATGAGAACAAAACAATCAGATCACACTGTTCAGTATTGTGGCCACTGATTGGTTCAGCGTCAGGCAGCCTTACTGTCTCAGATTAAATGAGTGTAAAGGTGATTACCCATCCATCCATTTTTGACTAAAGAGTGTTATTGCCTGTCTAGATTGCTCTCATATTGTTGAAAAATGTATTTAGGAGGTGGTAAACAGTGTTTATTCTCCAGCTGTGAAAATGTTTTATTTACAATTATTGATTCCTACTTTGGGCAGCACGGTGATACAGGGTTTTTGTGCATGTGCCTCACAATACGAATATCCAGAGCAGTCCTGGGTTAGATCCCGGGCTCGAGATCTTTCTGTGTGGAGTTTGCATGTTCTCCCTGTGACTGCGTGGGTTCCCTCCGGGTACTCCGGCTTCCTCCCACCTCCAAAGACATGCACGTGGGAATAAGTTGATTGGCAACACTAAATTGGCCATAGTGTGTGATTGTGGGTGTGAATGTTGTCTGTCTATCTGTGTTGGCCCTGCGATGAGGTGGTGACTTGTCCAGGGTGTACCCCGCCTACTGCCCGAATGCAGCTGAGATAGGCTCCAGCACCCCCCGCGACGCCAAAAAGGGACAAGCGGTAGGAAATGGATGGATGGATGGATTCCTACTTCGTGAAAATTCACTTTGGTCATGTCGGGACTCAATTAACAAAAAAATGACCATATTTACAAGTTTTGTTGGATATTTCATATCAACCATGAGCATTTCTAAGAAAATGCAAGTTTTACTTCATTTCATTCCACTTGCAGCATCGCACCTGAACACTGTATTGTATATTAGTCAAAGCCTCATAACGCATCTACGTCACAACTGTGCAGCGTGGCGTTCCTACCCCGTGCAGACATAAGGCTGAGAGTGCCCTCCTCATTATTCTCTGCTGACCCAAATAGAGGAAGCCGGCGTCACAGTTTGTGCTGCCTCTGCACATCCACTCCCACGCCACAGGAGTCTGTTTAACAGAGGGGGAGTCGTGTAATTAATCACTGACAAAAGTGCTCCCCCTATATGTGCCGCCGCTGGAGGTCACCTATCCACTGGGGCTCCCTGCACTGGGTGGGGGCGAGGACAGTAGGACAACGAGCACTGGGACTTTGGGAGCAAAAAAGCCATATGTACGCCTCGCATGTCTGTACGATGTATAAGGGGGGGAAGGGAGTGTCACAGTAGGTCCTGCTGACAAGCCCTCTGACACTTTACTTTGTCTATTCTTCAGCTGGCCCGCGATCCTGAAGACCTGGCTGCCCTTCATCATGCTCTGCGGAGTCTTCGCCATGTTTGTCCTAACTTTCAAGTTTCAGTAATGCAGTCCAACAAGACAACTCATTTTGTCACATTTCTGCGATTGGCCTCATACCTCATGTGGTGATCATATCCAGGAGGTTACTCAAAGGCCATAATTAGAGTATTGCCCTTTTTATTATGAATCCTATTTTAATTTCTACACAAGCTCCCTTTGCTGAGGAACAACAATAATGGCGTATAGCGGGTACGGTATATATTGTTTATGATGAACGTTGTTCTCCAACCGGCTAATGTACATTTCACTGATGAAAAATAGAAAAGACATTGCCAATCACTGCACAATTTCAATGCTGAAAGTATTCATCCATTATGTGGGAGATTAAGAGATGTGAAGTACTACCAAAGACAGGATGATGTAGAACCCACATCAGGAAAGATGACGCTGAATTGATGAATGTGATTTTTTTTTTTTCTTGGCTGAATTTAATTTTGTATCATTATATTATATTACACCACGTGTTTGTACCAAATCAGTATTTTATTGTGTTTTGAGTCCATGTAACAAATAGTGGCGGTCACAACCACTGTATGTTCTGATTGTTCGCTGTACCTTTAAGGGAACTACACTCTTTTTTTTTTTTTTCACCCAGCAGATTCTGCGCGACGAGAACCCCCATCAATTCACAGGACACTTTTATTCCCAGAGTGCAGCAGATGAGGAAGGGACTATTCCTGGGGCGCTTTTTGCCTCTTCTGCAGCGTTCTTAAGCCTGAGAGAAAATATAGACCCTGTTCTTCCTACCATATTCTTGTTTGTGTCTTTAGTGTTTCAAATTTTGACATGTGTAATCCTGCACTCTGTGTGCTTTTGGGATTACTTTTTTGTGCCCAGTACCGGTGCTGGGAGTGTCCCGGTAGCTGCGAGTGTTTTGCGGTCACGCGTACAGTGAAATGTATCTCTGAAGATCTTCCCTCAGTGCCTCAAAAAGGGATCCCAGGCTATGCAAAGACTCTTATCATCACGGGCAATAATATTTACAGGATTGGAGCAGATTCCTTTGCAGAGCTGGAGAATGTCTCCAATGTCATGTTGAGCAATAATGGGTGAGAATGCACAGTTGGACTATGTATGTTGTGTATATATTAAACTTTGAGATTGTCTCCACAGCATCACAGAGATGGCTTCCCACAGCTTCTCTGCCCTCACCAACCTGCGCTTCCTGGATTTGAGTGACAACCAGCTGGCGCTCATACACCCAGAGGCTCTCAGTATCCCTGGCAGCCCATTGCAGGATCTCAACCTTAGTCGCTCGCTCTATAACTTCACCGCCCTGACAGACCTCACAACGGCTCTGCGATGGGGGGACCTTCGGGGGCTCCTCCGTCTGGATCTCTCTGGGAATCACCTGGCGCTACTCCCCCCGGGAATGTTCTCCCACCTTCCCAATCTGCAGCATCTCTTCCTCACCAACAATTCTCTCACGGCGGTCTACAGCGGAACCTTCTCTGGCATGATGGACTTGAAGGCGCTCGACTTGACGCACAATGCATTTGGGGCATTTAAAGATGACGATCTCAAAGAGTTTGAGAACCTCGGGAACATCCAAATCCTTCTGGGAAACAACCCTTTTTCCTGCTCCTGTGAAATCAAGAGTTTTGTCTCTTGGTTGAACGAGTCACAGGCTCAAGTGGACAGGGAGGCCGTGCGGTGCGCGTCACCTAAGGAGCTAAACAACACCCGGGTGAGAGGGCTCGATGTGCAAGCCATCGGCTGCGTCGTCCCAATCCAAACAGAGATTACCGACCTCACCCTACAGACGTCCTATGTCTTCCTGGGGCTGGTCCTAGGCTTTGTTGGCATGGTCTTCCTCTTTGTGCTCTACCTCAACCGCAGAGGCATGAAGAGGTGGATTATCGAAATGAGAGATGCATGTCGGGATATCCTGGAGGGTTATCATTACCGATTTGAGATTGACTCAGATCCTCGCTTGGGACACATCTCGGCACACAACGTCGGCAGAGAGCATGTAGGATTATCCCTGTCGCAGCAGTTGCCCAATGACACTTGCATCGTTCCTGCAGACACGCAGGTCAAAAGCCCACATGGAACCCTAACATCTACCACTGAAGCTAGAAGGATGTAAAATGCTGTAAATTTAACCATTTACTGCTAGTAGGTTTATTTTATGTCTCTGAGATTGTGCATGTACCTCAGATGTAACAAATAAACCTTACTTTTTAAAGTGCCTTCATGCGTGGATGGCACCAGAGCTTTATTTATTTGTAAAATTGTAGTTATATGTTGATACAAGGGGACCTCAACTTACAAGCTTCTTTGGTTCTGTGATACAAGTGTTTACCTCAAAACACTTGTATCACAAATCAATGTCTTCCCCCAAACAGCACAATTTTGAAATTTAACATGCTTCTAAAAAACAAAAAAAGAAGTACATTTACAGTAGACAAGAAATATTGTATAAAATCAATACAATAAAATATTGTACTAACAACGGAAGTTTTATTAAATTATATAATGTACAGACTTTACCTTGGATAGTGAGTAACACATCTACACACCATCAGCAGCTACTCCATATTTTTATGGATGAATGTCCATTTAGACATTCTTGGCTGCTGTTCAACTCATTCTACTAGTATGGTGCGGACTCACATTGATGCGCTCAAATTGCTTCACCAAGGCGCCCTGTTTTTCATGATTTCTTTTTGTAATTCAATTAATATATTATTCACTTCTCAGCACTGTGTTCTTTCCAATTGTTGTAACTTTGGACAATTTCTCATCATAAGCTAATGCTAGCAAGTGAGACCATATGTTTTGGGCTGATTTTATGGGTTTTAGTGTGGCATTCGCTATGCCAACTAATGGCGGCTACGCTTGTAACTCAATATTTTGCTTGCAACTTAAAGCAGAGCAATAGGCCGAGAGACAACTCCTATTTCAAAACACTGTTAAGTTGAGGTACCACTGTATCTTACGTTTTTTTAGGAATATATATTGCATTGGCTTAATTGAAGGCCTTTGTTTTATAAGGTTTCCAAAATGTGTTTTTCTGTTTATATTAATAGATTATGCCTTAACAGGCACTTGGCTACATACGTTGGTACACTAGACAAACTAAGGATAACCCATAGAGGAGCTGTATTGTCATTATACTTTTACACTGATTGTGCTCATAGGTAAAAACTTAACTGCATATTTATTGTTGGTGTGTCTGCCTCCCAGTCAGGAGAACTGGATCTGAATATCTGTTTGAAAAATATCTGGAGTTTGCATGCTTATAGAATATTGTGTACCCTTATTTGTAACTTATGAGGGGTAAATTACTGTATTAGAACCAGCAACACAACTGCAACCACAATAATAAACACTATTACAGTAATAATCTCATGCATATTTATAAAAGGATACAGGTATTTTATTGGAGCGTGTGATAAAACAGGTATGTGTATACGTGTGTGTGTGTATGTATATATATATGTATGTATATATATATGTATATATATATATATATATATATATATATATATATATATATATATATATATATATATATATATATATATAGGGCTTCACGGTGGAAGAGGGGTTAGTGCGTCTGCCTCACAATACGAAGGTCCTGCAGTCTTGGGTTCAATACCAGGCTCGGGATCTTTCTGTGTGGAGTTTGCATGTCCTCCCCGTGAATGCTTGGGTTTCTTCCGGGTACCCCGGCTGCCTCCCACTTCCAAAGACATGCACCTGGGAGTAGGTTGATTGGCAACACTAAATTGACCCTAGAGTGTGAATGTGAGTGTGAATGTTGTCTGTCTATCTGTGTTGGCCCTGCGATGAGTTGGCTACTAGTCCAGGGTGTACACCGCCTTCCGTCCGATTGTAGCTGAGATAGGCGCCAGCGACCCCGAAAGGGAATAAGCGGTAGAAAATGGATGGATGTGATAGAGTTATTGGAATACATACTTGTTGGTCACTAAAAGCATTCATGAAGTTTGGTTCTTTTATAAATTTATTATGGGTCTACTAAAAAATGTTACCAAATCTGCTGGGTTAAAAGTATACATACAGCAATGTTATTATTTGGTTATATGCCCCATGGCAAGTTTCACTGCAATAAGGCGCTTTTGGTAGCCATCCACAAGCTACGAGCAAGCTTCTGGTTGAATTTTTGACCACTCTCTTGACAAAATTGGTGCAGTTCAGCAAAATGTGTTTGTTTTCTGACATGGACTTGTTTCTTCAGCATTGTCCACACGTTTAAGTTAGGACTTTGGGAAGGTCATTCTCGCCTGATTTAGCCATTCTTTCACCACTTTTGACGTGTGTTTGGGGTCATTGTCTTGTTGGAACACCCAACTGTGCCCAAGACCCAACCTCCGGGCTGATGATGTTAGGTTGTCTTGAAGAATTTGGAGGTTATCCTCTTTTTAATTTTCCCATTTACTCTATGTAAAGTACCAGAGCATAATAATACCACCACCAGGCTTGACAGTAGGTATGGTGTTCCTGGGATTAAAGGCCTCACATTTTCTCCTTCGAACATATTGCAGGGTATTGTGGCCAAACAGCTAAAGTTTTGTTAATATGACTACAGAACTTTCCTCCAGAAAGTATTATCTTTGTCTATGTGATGTCAGATGAGTCAAAAAGTTGCCACAATACTCAGCAATATGTTTGGAGGACAAAAGGTGAATCATTTAATCCCAGGAACGACATGCCTACCATGCCACCACAACCATGGTGGTGGTAGTATTATGCGCTGGGCCTGTTTTGCTGCCAATGGAACTGGTGTTTTACGGGGAGTAAATGGGACAATGAAAAAGGAGGATTACTGCCAAATTCTTCAGGACAACCTAAAATCATCAGCCCGGAGGTTGGGTCTTGGGCGCAGTTGAGTGTTCCGACAGGACAATGACCCCAAACACACGTCAAAAGTGGTAAATGAATGGCTGAATCATACTAGAATAAAGGTTTTAGAATGGCCTTCCCAAAGTCCTGACTTAAATGTGTGGACAATGCTGAAGAAACAAGTCCATGTCAGAAAACCAACAAATTTAGCTGAACTGCACCAATTTTGTCTTGAGGAGTGGGCACAAATTCAACCAGAAGCTTGTGGATGGCTACCAAAAGCAACTTATTGCAGTGAAACTTGCCAAGTGACATGTAACCAAATATTAACATTGCTGTATGTATACTTTTGACCCAGCAGTTTTGATCACATTTTTATCCATCCATCCATTTTCTATCGCTTATTCCCTGTGGGGGCGCTGGTGCCTAGCTCAGCTACAATCGGGCGGAATACAGACAACATTCACACTCACATTCACACACTAGGGCAGTGGTTCTTAACCTGGGTTCGATCGAACCCTAGGGGTTCGGTGAGTCGGCCTCAGGGGTTCGGCAGAGCCTCCGCCGCTGAGGTCAAGACACACCCAACTCATCGTGTAAAAAAAACCTTCTCCCTATCGACGTATTACGGATACCCCCAAACAATTTTCTCTTTGATTTGCAGGTGTGTAATTTGTTGTGAGTTCATGCACTGTGTTTGTGTTGTTCTTTCAACAAGGTGATGTTGATGCACGGTTCATTTTGTGCACCAGTAGAAAAACCATACCTTCGTCTTGAATTAGAAAAAAAATATATATTATTTTTCACTAAAGAAATGTTCGTTGAAGGCGCATATGAAACTGGTGGGGTTTGGTACCTTCAACAAGGTTAATAACCACTGCACTCGGGCCAATTTAGTGTTGCCAATCAACCTATCCCCAGGTGCATCTTTTTGGAGGTGGGAGGAAGCCGAAGTACCCGGAGGGAACCCACGCAGTCATGGGGAGGACATGCAAACTCCACACAGAAAGATCCCGAGCCCGGGATTGAACCAAGGACTACTCAGGACCTTTGTATTGTGAGGCAGACGCATTAACCCCTGTACAACTGTGCTGTCCATCACATTTTCAGTAGACCCATAATAAATTCATAAAAGAACCACACTTCATGAATGTTTTTTTTTTACCAAGTATGTGCTCCAATCACTCTGTCACAGAAAAAAATAATAGTTGTAGAAATTATTAGAAACTCAAGACAGCCATGACATTATATCCTTCACAAGTGTTTGTAAACTTTTGATCGCGACTGTATATCCCCATCCCCTGGTGGAGCACATTGTAGACCAGGGGTAGGGAACCTATGGCTCGCGAGCCAGATGTGGCTCTTTTGATGACTGCATCTGGCTCTCGGATAAATCTAAGCTGACATTGCTTAACACGATAAGTAATGGATAATTCCACTTGTAATCACTGTTAAAAATAACGTTCAAAATATAAAACATTCTCATGCATTTTTAATCGATCCATCCTTTTTCCACCGCACCTGTTCAAGAAGTTGCGTTAATGGTAACAAGGTATTTATTTATTATTGGTTAGTTTAGGGCTTGCCCTCCTGGGGGTTCTTCAGACCACCAAGCACCGACATGAGAGCCTGTTTCAGGGTTACATTATTATTTTATTTTTCAATAAGTCAATCAGTTGCTTTCCAGCAATTGTCTTTTACCCTTTCGTTCTCGCTCGCGCTCTGGCTCCAGCCCCAACCCCGTCTCTCCTCCTGGCCGCTGCTTATAACAGAGCGACAGGTGATTAGATAACAAGGGCAAGGTGGGCCATCTATGCACCTGTCGCTGATTTCGAGGCCGATCCTGGCAACACCCCGCTTCGCTGCAGGCCCGCAGGCCACTCCCCCTCCACAGTTAGCTTCAGAATAACAATGTTATTACAAAGAATAAGAGACCTATTATACAATAGAAATGTTGGTCTTACTTAAAAATGCACGCGTTTAGTTGTGTTCAGTGTTTAAAAAATATATTATAAGGCTCTTACGGAAATACATTTTAAAATATTTGGCTTCTTGGCTCTCTCAGACATAAAGGTTCCCGACCCCTGATGTAGACAGTATCACGCGGCTGTTCGAGCTCCTTACACGCAGTGAGTCCCTTGTTAAATAAACAAATATCTGTTGCCATTTGTTTCATTGTGAGCAGACTTCATTTCACTGCAGGTGTTTCCGTGTCCAGGCAGTTATGATTAAGTGCGTCCTTAGTGTGGGGAAAATAGGGCAGAATGAAATATCTTTGAATTCACTACACCTGCTGGCTCGCCTGCATGTGTATGAAAAAGTGTTTTCTAGGTAACGTTTTCTTCTACTTTTCTTGTTTATGTACTCCTCCTCCTTTTCTTCCTCCTCTCGCGCCTCTCCGCCTATCGTGACGTCACCACTTACCTGTGGGCTGGCAGCTGTGCTAGCCCGGGTTAGCTTCAGCCTGCAGGTAGCCGCCAAACATTGGGCGACTCTCTACAACACCACACTGTAAAGTGTCTCCCACTAGGGCACAACACAGAGGACTTCCCGTATCTTCCCATTCATGTCTCATTTGGTGAACGCGGCGACATTTTTCTTCACCAAAGTTGGAAGACTTTCTTTCGTTTTGAGATCTTAGCGGGGAATTTTTTTATTATTTTCTTTCGACTTCCGCCCTCAAGTCATTTGGGATACAAACTAACACAAACAGCTCTCTCTCTTATGCGGTAAGTGCCCATTATATTTATTTATTTATTTAAAAAAAGTGTAACATTTCCCTTTGAGGTTATTGGATTCATTAAAAAAAAATAATAATGTTACAGTTATATGTTACTACTCTAGCGCCATTGCTGTGTGGGGGTTCACTTGTATATTCTCTCTAACACAGGGGTCACCAACGCGGTAGCCCGTAAGGACCAGATGAATAGCCCGCTGGCCTGTTCTAAAAATATCTCAAATAGCAGCACTTACCAGTGAGCTGCCTCTATTTTTTTAAATTTTATTTATTTACAAGCAAGCTGGTCTCGCTTTGCTTGACATTTTTAATTCTAAGAAAGACAAAACGCAAATAGAATTTGAAAATCTAAGAAAATATTTTAAAGACTTGGTCTTCACTTGTTTAAATAAATTCATTTATTCTTTTACTTTGCTTCTTATAACTTTCAGAAAAACAATTTTAGAGAAAATATACAACATTAAAAATTATTTTAGGATTTTTAAACACATATAACGTTTTACCTTTTAAATTCCTTCCTCTTCTTTCCTGACAATTTGAATCAATGTTCAAGTATTTTTTTATTGTAAAGAATAACAAATACATTTTAATTAAATTCTTCACTTTAGCTTCTGTTTTTTGGACGAAGAATATTCGTGAAATATTTCTTCAAACTTATTATGATTAAAATAAAAATATTCTGGCAAATCTAGAAAATCTGTAGAATCAAATTTAAATCTTATTTCAAAGTCTTTTGAATGTATTTAAAAATGTTTGTTCTGTAAAATCTAGAAGAAGTAATGATTTGTCTTTGTTAGAAATATAGCTTGGTCCAATTTGTTATATATTCTAACAAAGTGCAGATTGGAATTTAACCTATTTAAAACATGTCATCAAAATTCTAAAATTAATCTTAATCAGGTAAAATTACGAATGATGTTCCATAAATTCTTTATTTAATTTTTTCAAAAAGATTCGAATTACCCAGTTTTTCTCTTCATTTTTTTCGGTTGAATTTTAAAGAGTCAAAATTAAAAATAAACTATGTTTCAACATTTAAATGTCATTTTTTTTCGTGTTTTCTCCTCTTTTAAATCGTTCAATTAAGTTTTATTTTTTCATCTTTTATTCTCTACAAAAAACCTTCCGTAAAAGGAAAAAAAATGTACGACGGAATGACAGACAGAAATACCCATTTTTTTATATATATAGATTTATTTATTAAAGGTAAAATGAGCATACTGGCTATTTCTGGCAATTTATTTAAGTGTGTATCAAACTTCACATTAATCAGTACCCAAGAAGTAGCTCTTGGTTTCAAAAAGGTTGGTGACCCCTGCTCTAACCAAACAGGTCTGGGGGGTTCTGAGCCATGCCTGGCCGCAGCACTGGGCCCCCGCCGGCATCCCGCCACCACAAACATCACAGCTCCAGACCGGGGAAGTACAGTGAGGCTCCAGCTATACTCAGGGAGAGCACAACCAGCAAAGATTCTTATGGCCAGCATCATCACAACGTCCACTTCCACTACTCGGACACCAAACAAGTTCGCAGAGCACCCCCACGCAACGGCAGCGGAAGGGGCTCAGAGACGATCGGCTTCATTCCTGGTTCCGCAGACAACACGCGTACCAGCAGACATGCCTGTGGCTCCTGTGCGTCTATGGGCTGGAGCGGCTGCAAGGCTCTTATCTGCTGCGTCCTGACCTGTGGATTTTACGGCAGCCGAGAGCCCTGCTTGCCCGCTAACGAGAGCTCCACAGACCATCCCCCTAAAACAAGTAGTCAGCCCCACCCTCCTAATGGCATTGCTGTTACAAACACTACTCATCTTGAACCCAGCAAGTCCACTAAATCCTATAAGGGGCCCACTAGTGACAGTTTCCGCTACCCGGATGTGCGCATCGCAGGTCAAACGGTGCAGTATCCGGCGTCGGCCCCCAAACAGAACCGTATGTCGGGCCGGGGGGAAAGCCACCGGCCAATCAGCAACACGAGCCTGTTGTCCCGTGATGACTACGACTTGGATGACCTGAGCGACACAGGCACGGATATTGACTCACTTATCACCAAGAAGCTGCTGGAGCTGTACGCCCTGCACCAGATCGACCAGCTGGCAAAGTGCACGTCTGACTCGTCGTTCTCCCGCAAGACCAACGAGATCAGCGAGCTCATATACAGCATCGCCCAGGACTACAACCTGGAGGAGCAGGAGGCCGAGTGCAAGCTGGTGCATGGAGTGATCCGCATCAGCACCCGCAAGGGGAAGAAAAACAAGAGTCATCATTCTGCAGGACAGCGTCTTAACGGGCGGAATGACGGCACGCTGCCCGACAGTGGCAACGAGACCATGACCTTCATGAGCAGTGACTGTAAGATCAGACATTTGTAATTGACAGGAATACACTATCACACACACAATCATGAGAGTAATTAATTTGTTCTCCTTTTGTCTCCGTCTGTAGTCCCAGAGGTGAAGGTGTCGGAGCAGACGTCCTCAGACAAGCTGGCCAGGAAGATGAGACATAACAGCGATAACAGCGGGAGATGTGAGTTTGTCAATGCTTTTAAAGGTCCAAAACACGGACAAAAATCAGTTTTTGTCCCCTGCACTTTTTAACATCCAAAACTAATGTTACTCCATTGAGTGCAGGCAAGTCAAACATGAGCGCTAGGCGGAAAAACAGCCACTCAGGCCGAAGCTTGTCCCTTTAGGCCGCCCACAAGCTTAATGAATGGCTTTCTGCTGCCATTTGCCATTGTGACAATGATTGACAGCACGCAGCAGCTTATAAATCAGCGGTCAGATGCGTGATAAAACCAAGTTGGCCTCCACACGAACCAGTAAAGCTCATTAAAAAATCAAAACCAGAGGAGTCCAGTCTCCACTTATGCTGTTGACTAAGACTTGCTGCTTAGGGAATAACGACATAAATTGCAGCTGACGTGTTTGTGATTCCTGGTAGCGCAACGGTTTAACAATTAGTTTTTTTTCCAGCCAGGGCATAGAAGGTAAATATTAAACTATGTCATAATGCAACCTTAAAAACTAAAGGTATTTATTTAATTCTGATTATTTTGGTATTCTGAAAAAAAAAATAATAATTATTGAAGAATTAATTTGCTATTCATTTTACTCCAAACCACATATTTAATCCTTTCAAGCCCGGCTCCCTGTACGCAAGCCAGTTATGACCCCTCTACCCTCCACTTCTGAAATCCAAATATCATCCCTAGTCCCATGAAATAAGATTTTTAGAAAGAGCCTAAATCTAACCTTGATACAGGAATTTAGACAGTTTAAAAGCATGAACACGGCGTTTAATCAGTGGCCACAATACTGAAAAGCGCGCACTGATTGGTTTGCCACATCCAGTAGCAAAAGAACCATGCCACGCCGATATTTGTAGTTTATTTAACCTGTTTTTAAGCTTAAACATGCTTAATTTAGGCCTAGGATACATAGAATATGCTTTAAAAATTGTCCCGATACGGTGACTCTTTAAAGTGCAATGCGGTGTGGAACGACTGTACACTGATAGACGGCAGAGCTCCAGGCTTTCTTTTAAGATGTTTTGCAAAGCCTCGTTTTTTCCTACAAAGCTGTCCCCCGTTAAGTGGGGGATAGGCAACTTTTAAGACATCAATTACCAGACGGTGGACCATTATCGGGCAATGGATCATTCAGATACTCAGAAAAATAATAACGTTTTTAGTTGTTATGATATATATCTTATGGGGTTTCATATCTTCAAAACGAACATCCTACAGGTGATTCCCGTTCTGTGTTCCAAATGGATCCTGGAACTGGGTGTAATATTTTTGTTTCTCAGTCCCCCACATTGAACTGTCATGCAGGAAAACAATAAAAACTTAGTTAAATTGTGATGTGGTAGACAAAAGAAAGTAGGCGCTGCATTATCAATCAATCAATCAATGTTTACTTATATAGCCCTAAATCACTAGTGTCTCAAAGGGCTGCACAAACCACAACACAAACCACTACGACATCCTCGGTAGGCCCACATAAGGGCAAGGAAAACTCACACCTAGTGGGACGTAAGCCCTGTATGATTAGTGGTTGGACCCACATCCTGATACGCATCATCGTATTAAGCTGCCAGGCTCTGCAAGCCTTCCTCCCTGCTTCCCAGTAACATAGCACCCGGTAACAGTGAAAGCGCAACATTCCTGTCTTTTGTCTCTGTTTGACAATCTCTTATTGGGTCGGTCACCTTACACGCACCGATCAATCCGTGTCCACCCCTCAAGCTGAGCGCGTCACATGACACCACCACCCGTCGCCGCAGCAGATCAATTCATTACATATATGCCACAAGATGTCCTGTGGTTTGATATGTCATTTTGGAGAGCAACTAGGATTTCAAATGGATTACTGTGCAGCAAGGTTGTCGTTGTTTTTTCTTCTTCTGCAAAGACGCGGATGAAAGGACAGAGTGTCCTGTTACATGTCTTTGTGTCTGCCACTGTCACACCACAGCAAAGGATTTGATTTTTTTTTTAAATTAACAACAGTTTTATGAAAAGCGGAAAAATATGCCTGCAGTTTTCTGGTAGAAAAAAGTGGCAAAATATACAATATTTGCCCCTCTTTATTTTCAACTGCGATCCAAAATTAGAATAACATTATAAAAGATGTGCATTTTACCAAATTTACTTTTTTTTACATTCCAAATTATTAGTATTTTATTTTTGTTTAGGTAAATAATTTATCTTTATTTGATGTTTATTTTACTGCTGTCAAAGGATATTTTTTTAAATCAGATTACTTACACTTTAAATTTGGATCAATGATGATTAATCACAGTTTATTACTCACTCGCATTATTTAAATTGACTTGAAAAAGACACCAATGTGATCTTATTGTCAGAATATCATCCATAATTTGCGTCAGAAATGTAACAAAATAAGTTTTATATAACAGTTATTGTAACCAAAATTATCACGGTTATCATTATCATTATTACAGATTTGTAAAAAATAATAATAAAGTACTTATAACTTAACTAAATTGACACAGATAGAAAAGCCACTACTTTGCATGGTTTGTGTTTCTAATGTTTCACTTGGTAGTGTTTTAGTCTTTGTATTTCCTCTGTTTTAATGGCAAAGCTTTTATTGTTTTAAATATTGGTTTGTACTGTAACATTTTAGGATTTATTCAAACGGGAACTACACTTTTTTTGGAATCATAAGAGACAAGAAGACAAACGTTTCTTTTGCATTCTAACTTGTAAATATCAGCTTGTTGTAGGTAGCTAGCAATGCAGCTAATGGGAGCAATCAATTCTAACTTTAAATCTCTTTAAAAATGCATTCAAAAACCGTAAACAATACTTAATTTACGTTCCGTAACCTGTTCAATAACCAAACTGTAGCGACATTGTTATTGTAAGAGTGAACACTGAGGAACTCTTTTTCTATCGGCATGCTTCGGTATTAGCCGTAAAAGCTAGCTACTGAAAGAGATAAGTTAGTTTCCACCTCAGCACGAAACAAGTTTGAGTTTATAATGCACAAGAAAACGCTATTTTTAATGGCTGAAAAATGTGAACAATCATATTACAGTATCTGTAAAGCATTAGCCCACATTTCATGTTTTGTTTGTACGAAGCTAGCCAGACAGCGTATGCACCGTAGGTGTAATAACACGCATACCGTGCTACCTGTATCATGTACAATATTAAAGTGCGACTCACTCGATGGACAGTTGAGCATTTTTTCCGGTTCGTTTGGGTAAGCACTCTATTTATATCAAAATAGCTTGGCTTCATTTTACACATTTATGTATACAGCGTCAAGTCACACCTCTCTCTCTCTCTCTCTCGGCTTCCGTCTGCTCCAACGTTTCACTCTTTCTTTGTGCTGGCTTTTATATTCAACAATTCATCCGCTGTATATTCAGCTTAAAAAAGTTACAATTGTGGATCCTCATTTCTCCAAAAATAGTCGTCTTTGTTGTCTATTGACAAGTCTGCCATGATTAGAAAAAACACTTGTGTTTGTTTCCTGAAGTAGAAACACACAATTTGTTGCCGGATGTCAGAAGTATGCTGCTATTGAAACAGAAATCAATGATTAAAATGACCAAAATACGGTAAATATTTGACTTATTACATATTGTTATGAACGTGTCTGTTACTATATTATTTAGTTGTGGTGAAGAGTGTATATACACTTGTTAAGGACATAATGTCATGGCTGTCTTGAGTTTCGAATAATTTCTCCAACTCATATTGTTTTGTGATAGAGTGATTGGAGCCCATACCTTAATTCTAGCTTAATTTAGCCATTAATTTATCACTTTTGACATGTGTTTGGGGTCATTGTCCTGTTGGAACACCCAACCAAGACCCAACCTCCGGGCTGATGATTTTAGGATGTCCTGAATTATTTGGGGTAATCCTCCTTTTTCATTGTCCCATTTACTCTCTGTAAAGCACAAGTTCCATTAGCAGAAAAACAGGCCCAGAACATAATGTGTAATGGTGTTCCTGGGATTAAAGGCCTCACCTTTTCTCCTCCAAACATATTGCTGGGTATTGTGGCCAAACAGCTCAATTTTCGTTTTATCTGACATCAGAACCTTCCTCCAGCAGTGGCGGTGTAGCTCAGTTGGTAGAGTGGCCGTGCCAGCAACTTGAGGGTTCCAGGTTCGATCCCCGCTTCTGCCATTGTGTCCTTGGGCAAGACACTTTAACCACCTGCTCCCAGTGCCACCAACACTGGTTTGAAAATGTAACTTAGATACTGGGTTTTACAATGTAAACCGCTTTGAGTCGCTGGAGAAAAGCGCTATATAAATATAATTCACTTCACTTATCTTTGTCCACGTGATGTCAAATGAAACAATAATTGAGCTGTTTTGACCACGACTGTATTTATACTTGCAATGTGTATATAAAATGTTGATGGAGGGTTTTGAAATTGTTTTTGAGGGCTTTGAAGGCTACTACGGTGAGTGGCATCTTCCAAGCGTTTTTTATCATCTTTAAAATCCTTTAAAAAAAGACGCGTGTGTTCTTGGCTCTCATGATTGTGAACGATAGGCAAAATTCCCCGGGAAAAGTGCAGTTCCCTTTTAAATGAAAACTGCGTGACAAAATCAATTCTTTTTTTATTATTATTTATCATTTCTGGCTTCCTACTCTGTCCAGCGGTCCTTGAAACTAACACTAACCAAGTTTTATGGTTACATCATTAAATGCGAGAATCGGTTTAAATCGACAATCGATTTTGAATCAAATTATCACCCCATGAATCAGAATCAAATTGTTTTTTTTGTTGTAAGAGTCCCATCCCTAATATCTAATATTTTGACTTTATTCTCATAAAATGACTGGTCTTTGCCCCCTTTTTTGTTGTTACTATTAAATTGTATTTTTAGAATGTGCTAGCGGCCTGCCTTAGAGGTTTCACCTTATTTTTCTGCATGAAATACTTTTTTATTTTTTATTTGTCAATCTTGTCACCTTACCACAGAGTCAAACAGTGAAAAGACTACACAGGAATGTTTCTACATGTCGTAGGACTTAAAAAAAAATTCCTATAGTTCTTGGTGTATCCTCCCTGACCAGTTTTTATCTTTTCCTTTATCTTCGAGCATGTGTTCTACTTTCTTTACATCTGTACTTCTCAAATAGTTGTCGGGAGTTGAGTTGTAGAGAATGGGGGGATGAGTGAGGAGCAGGTGTTCCAGTATTTGTATCAGACAAATAAACAGATAAATATCAGTAATCAATAGTATTTAAATTTGGGCGGGTGTGAAAAAAACTGTTCCCAAGAGGGTGCATGACAAAAAAAGAACTGTTTTTTTAATGCAAAGTTTTTCTTTCAGCATATTCGTCCAGCACTGCCATGGCATATTCCCCCTACCAGCATGACACAGAGACCGACTCGTCAGGTGCTCCCCTGCTGCTTCTCTAACACGTTACCTCACGTTAGGATTTATCCTCTATGCTTTCTGAGCGCTGGCTGGTCATTTTAGTGCTGCTACTGTTACATGCTATCATGATGTCATTTACTGTACCCCTCCCCACTATAGACAGATTTTATACACATATGAGAGAGACTGTTGCTTTTTATACAATGTATTTGTAAAGAGTTTGGAGTTGGCATTGTCATGTTGAAAAGATGTGTGCGTACACTGCAAGCAGGTTTGGCAGTCAGACAGGAGGATGGTAGAACGTGAATGTTTATACAGTGGAGGCGATTGTGCAGGTTTTGTCAGGGCTCATTAACTCAGGCCTTTTTAACACCACTGAATTTATGTTTTCACTTGATACTGTAAAGCTTTCTGCTTTTTTAAGCCATATTTCCTGCAAGTCATGTTATATATTATTAAGTTACTTTCTGGGTTATTAAACCAAATGTGATATTTGGACACTGTATTTTTTTATTCAGCGATGAGTACTGATTTGGACAGAATAGTTACTTCTTGTCTTGTTTGATGTTAGTTCAATAAAGCTGTATATTTGTATTTGCCTTTTAGTATTGTTTTCTGTATGTATATTGAGGCGACACATCATAATTCTACATGTAGTAAAATTGATGTAACATGCACAAAAATTGTATTTTTTTTAGTTAGTACAACCTGTATGTAAAGAGCAATGTTCGTTTTTCAGCCATTTGTATTTGCCTTTTAGTATTGTTTTCTGTATGTATATTAAGGCGGCACATCATAATTCTACATGTAGTAAAATTGATGTAACATGCACAAAAATATATTTTTTTTTAGTTAGTACAACCTGTTTTTAAAGAGCAATGTTCGTTTTTAAGCCTTAAACTTAGTGCAGTACTTGAGCAACTAAAAATTGTAAATTATAATTGAATTGATGCTCTATGTTCTATGGCACCTATAGTACTGTCTGATATGCAATTCTAAAATAAACACAACAAAACTATAGTAGAAGGAACTGTTTGAAACCATTAAATCACAGGTGCCAACTAGGCCTGGGGACCTGATCTGGCCCGCAACATCATTTAATGCAGATCGGTCATGAACAGGGGGCCCATGACGTTTATATATATGTGTGTATGTATGTATATATATATGTTTAGTGTGGGAAAAAATCGATTCGCAATTGAATCGCGATTTTCACGTTGTGCGATTCAGAATCGATTCTCATTTTTAAAAAAATGTATTTATTTTTATTTTTTGTTTTTTTATCAATCCAACAAAACAATATACAGCAATACCATAACAATGCAATTTAATTCCAAAACCAAACCTGACCCAGCAACACTCAGAACTGCAATAAACAGAGCAATGGAGAGGAGACACAAACACGACACAGAACAAACCAAAAGTAGTGAAACAAAAATGAATATTATCAACAACAGTATCAATATTAGTTAAAATTTCAGCATAGCAGTGATTAAAAATCCCTCATTGACATTATCATTAGACATTTATAAAAAAAAAAAGAACAGTATCACAGTGGCTTACACTTGCATTGCATCTCATAAGCTTGACAACACACTGTGTCCAATGTTTTCACAAAGATAAAATCATAATTTTGGTTCGTTTAATAGTTAAAACAAATTTACATTATTGCAGTCAGTTGATAAAACATTGTCCTTTACAATTATAAAAGCTTTTTACAAAAATCTACTACTCTGCTTGCATGTCAGCAGACTGGGGTAGATCCTGCTGAAATCCTATGTACTGAATGAATAGACAATCCTTTTAAATCGGGAAAAAAATAGTTTTTGAATCAAGAATCGTGTTGAATTGAAAAAAAAAAAATAGATTTTGAATCGAATCGTGACCTCAGGAATCGATATTAAATCGAATCGTGGGACACCCAAATATATATATATATATATATATATATATATATATATATGTGTGTATGTATTTATTCCACCTGCAATTTTTCCACAAATGTAAATGTATTTAAATACACATTGAGATTGGTTTATAAATGACAGTAACGTGACTTCCTACCCACATGTTTTAATTAAAAACATGGAAAAATTCTGCTATATTAATAAAATAATCTTAGCATTTAAAACAGCCAGATATTAGCGCTCAAGTTGCAAGCTAGTGATTAACGCTGCGAGACTGTATTCTTTGAATATGGGACTTTCCCAATATTGGATTGGACTTTCATTTAACTTAAATACTTGCTCTTCTATTTTGGTTTCATCTGACCACATGACATTCTCCCAATCCTCTGCTGTATCATCCATGTATCCATTTTGGTATAAACTCAACTCGTCGTGTTTGGAGGAAGAATAATACTGAGTTGCATCCCAAGAACACCACACCTACTGTGAAGCATGGGGGTGGAAACATCATGCTTTGGGGCTGTTTTTCTGCTAAGGGGATAGGATGATTGATCCGTGTTAAGGAAAGAATGAATGGGCCCATGTATCGAGAGATTTTGAGCCAAAACCTCCTTCCATCAGTGAGAGCTTTGAATGGTTGACCAAATACTTATTTTCCACCATAATTTAAAAATAAATTCTTTGAAATTTCTACAATGTGAATTCCTGGATTTTTTTTTCACATTCTGTCTCTCACAGTTGAAGTGTACTTATGATGAAAATTACAGACTTCTTTCATCATTTTAAGTGGGAGAACTTGCACAATCGGTGTCTGACTAAATACTTTTTTGCCTCACTGTGTGTAATTAGGAAATACAATTAAAAATCATCCCAGCGAGAGATTATGTGAGAGGACAGCATTTCCTGCCATAAAGTGAGCTTCCCACATCCTTATAAGCTTGACTGTGATTAGTTTAAAAAGATACAAGAAAACAAAGCAGAGCCAGTGTACTGTAGTTACCAGACTATTCCACTTAGTTTCCACATAAAGCTGAATATTGTTTTGAAATGACCTAGTCTTGATAATTGCATCATCACCGTGACTGTTATTTCCTGCTGTGTTTCTTCAGGCTGCTCTCCCTCTCCCTCACACGCGTGACTGTTGTCATCACGCTGACGTGAGTGAGATGTGCGAAGGCAGGTTTTTCGTCCGCCTTTCAGCAAAAGCGGGAACTCGTTTATCCGGTTTGGACAAAATTGGAAATAAAATCCCGTGCTTTGTCCTTTGCAGCAAATTTTTTGTGGCTTTGGTCCATAAATGCCAAAGACACTAAATGGCCCCTAGTGTGTGAATGTGAGTGTCAATGTTGTCTTTCTTTCTGTGTTGACCCTGCCATGAGGTGGCTACTTGTCCAGGGTGTACACCGCCTTCCGCCAGATTGTAGCTGAGATAGATTAAGGTTGTGAAACATACGCATTTTCTGTTACTTTTTACAATTGCATTTTTTGTATGTATATATATGTATATATATATATATATATATATAATAATACTATAAACTTCAACCAATGTCCCGAAACATTTGTGGAGATTCTTCAGTGTGTTGTTCTTGCTCTGCCTCACTTTGTCGTGACTTGCTTGCGTGTGCGTGTGCGCACGCGTTGCAAGAGGCCCGTGTAGCCCCATTAAGTGCGTCTCTCTGCCCCCGCCAGCACATTCCTGTTTTACCTGTATGAGGAGCTGAGGTGTCAGGTAGGAAGCTCAAAGTTTCACAAGGATCATATACCACAGCTCTGCCGTCTGGCAGAAGTCGTACAACACAATGCTTGGCACTTTAGTGGATTTTGCAGCCCTTTGAGACACTCGTGATTTAGGGCTATATATATGTAAACATTGATTGATTGATTGATTGATTTGACATTGCATGAATCCTCTTCCTGTGCTACCTCCTAAAAGTTACAGTCTTTTTCCACCAGAGGGAGACAAGTGTTTACAAGCAGGTTATACAGCTCATTTAAAGGCCTACTGAAACCCACTACTACCCAATACGCAGTCTGATAGTTTATATATCAATGATGAAATATTAACTTGCAACACATGCCAATACGGACTTTTTAGTTTACTAAATTGCAATTTTAAATTTCCCGTGAGTTTCTTCTTGAAAACGTCGCGTAATAATGACGTGTGCGCGTGACATCACGGACTTAAGAAATATGAGAGCTACACACACACATAGATAAAAGTCGTCTGCTTTAACGGCATAATTACACAGTATTTTGGAGATCTGTGTTGCTGAATCTTTTGCAATTTGTTCAATTAATATTGGAGAAGTCAAAGTAGAAAGATGGAGTTGGGAAGCTTTAGCCTTTAGCCACACAAACACACGGTGATTCCTTGATTAAAATTCTCGGAGGTGAAACTTTACTATGGAATACAGCGAACACGGATCCTGACCGAATGTCAACCAGCATGTTTCGGTGAAAAAAATTGTGGTAAAAAGCCACTTCTTACCGGAGATCAGCTGAGCTTGCGTCGTCCATAAAGCTGCCGTCGACTTACCTGAGACATTGGCGTCAAGACACCCGTGCACACACACCTCCGACTATCAGGTACTGTTAAACTCACTAAAACACTAGCAACACAATAGAAAGGTAAGGGATTTCCCAGAATTATCCTAGTAAATGTGTCTAAAAACATCTGAATCCTTCCCAATTCAAACTCCTTTTTTTTTTGTTTTTTTTTCTAGTCCGTCGCTATCAATATCCTCAAACACAAATCTTTCATCCTCGCTCAAATTAATGGGGAAATTGTCGTTTTTTCGATCCGAATAGCTGTTTTTATTGGAGGCTCCCATTAAAAACAATGTGAATATGTGAGGAGCCATCAACATGTGATGTCATCGTCCGCGACTTCCGGTAAAGGCAGGGCTTTCTGTTAGCGACCGAAAGTTGCAAACTTTATTGTGGATGTTCTCTACTAAATCCTTTCAGCAAAAATATGGCAATATCGCAAAATGATCAAATATGACACATAGAATGGACCTGCTATCCCCGTTTAAATAAGAAAATCTAATTTCAGTAGGCCTTTAACCATCCATCCATTCTATACACGGGGAGTATATCCCAGCTGCACTCAGGCGGAATTGATTAACGTGGACTCCGACTTAAACAAGTTGAAAAACGTATTCGGGTGTTACCATTTACTGGTCAATTGTACGGAATATGTACTGTACTGTGCAATCTACTGATAAACGTTTCAATCAATCAATCAGTATATATATATATATATATATATATATATGACGGGGAGGACATGCAAACTCCACACAGAAAAATCCAGAGCCCGGGATTGAACCCTGACTACTCAGGACCTTCGTATTGTGAGTCAGACGCACTAACCCCTCTGCCACCGTGAAGCCCATGGAATGATATGTTTCCTAAATAAACTGTCAGTGCCTCACCATTTTAGTTGTAATTTTTGCCCTGAAGGAACTTCTCTATGGCTTTAGCTCTAGATTTCTTCTGTTTGTTTGATATTGCCATTACTGACACCAGTGGTGGAAAAGAGTATTACAGCTGAGCACTGCCCCCATATGGACCACAGTTGAGTAATAGAAACCTTTTTGGTTTCGCTCTTAATGCTAACGTGGGGAATTTACACTTCAACGGCTGTCGTTGTCTTTGACAGTCAGGATTGCTTGTTTGCATCAAAACAGTTGTTTTCCTCACTATACAATAGGGCGAAACCATCCTCGCCCAGGCACACCCTCCTGGTTTTTGGAGATTAAATATTCGGGTATTGGCACCAACCGTTGGACTGGATCTGACCAATAAATTAAAGTACCAATAATTGTCACAGACACACTAGGTTTGGCGAAATTATTCTCTGCATTTGACCCTTGATCACCCCCAGGGAGTTGAGGGGATCTAAGTCTATGAGCACGAACTGATAAAGCCTACTCGGATGAGAGGGGAAACGTCTTCCAAAACAAACCAAGCAGTCCAGTTGCGATCAATTCAATGCCCTGAGATGACTGCAACCTAAGAACTGTATTAATTAGAGAGGTCTGCACAAGTCTTTATATTGTTCCACAGTAGACTGTGCATGTCAGAGAACAAAACAAGCCCAGGGAATCGACTACAGATACCAAATGGTACATAAAAAAATTGGAAAAAGTGAAGTGGATGTGCTTTATGGAAATTGTGTATGAATTTTCAATGTTTAGTTAGGGCTTTTTAATTCTGTTGAGGTATTGAAATGTTTTTTCTTTTCTTTTAGGAAGGTTAATTCAATGACATTGGTTGTAGAATCATTTTGAGTGCAACTTCCTCAAAGTAAAATTTTTCAAACTCAAAAATATATCTTATTTTAGCATTTGTTGTTTAAAAGAACATATTGAAGTATTTTTTCCACAATTACTAATTATAGTAAATTAAGATTGTCCCCCTGAGGAAAAAGTCAGGCTTGTCACTCACGGCTCGGGCTGGGCGATTATGTGATTGTGTTGACTTTGGCACCTTGGCTTTGTACGTTAAGACCATGGTCACCAACCTGGGCTTTCGTATTGACAGGGATTTTAAATTGGACCGTCAGATTGGCACAGTGTTGAAAGCCAGCTTTTTTGATTTACGTCAGCTGGCTAAGGTTAAAAACATTCTTTCTAGGCAACAGTTTGAGCCTGTAATCAATGCCCTTATCACATCTCGGCTGGATTACTGTAACTCTTTGTATTTTGGAATTATCAATCCGCCCTCTCACGTCTGCAGCTGGTCCAAAATGCAGCTGCCCGACTTTTAACAAGCACAAGAAAAAGAAGGCACATTACTCCTGTTTTAGCCTAACTTCACTGGCTGCCTGTGTCTTTTAGAGTCCATTTTAAAATGATTGTATTCGTTTTTAAATCCTTACAAGGTCTTGCCCCACCTTACCTCTCTGAGCTGCTCCACCTCTATACCCCCACCCGGACCCTCAGGTCAGCTGATCAGCTGCTCCTGGGGGCGGTATAGCTCGGTTGGTAGAGTAGCCGTGCCAGCAACTTGAGGGTTCCAGGTTCGATCCCCTCTTCCGCTATCCTCGTCACTGCCGTTGTGTTCTTGGGAAAGACACTTTACCCACCTGCTCCCAGTGCCACCGACAGTGGTTTAAATGTAACTTAGATATTGGGTTTCACTTTGTAAAAGCGCTTTGAGTCACTGGAGAAAAGCGCTATATAAATATAATTCACTTAAATTCACTTCATGGAAGGACCCAAATCAAAGGGCGAGCTTCGAGGGGACAGTGGGTCCTGTTGCGGGTGTCAAACTCTGGAACAACCTCCCTCTCCATGTGAGACAGGCCCCTTCTTTGGTTACTTTTAAGACCCTTCTTAAGACCCATTTTTTACTCACTGGCTTTTAACCCAGTATGAGAATTTGAACTGTTTAAACTGTTTTTATCTTTTTAACTGTATTTTATCCAACACATCGCTCTCAAGATAATTTGTATTTGCTTTTTTTATGTGTGTGTGTCTATATATATATACATATATATATATATATATATATATACATATATATATATATATATGTATATATATATATATATATATATATTAGGGGTGTGGGAAAAAATTGATTTGAATACGAATCGAATACGTTGTGCAATTCAGAATCGATTCTCATTTTTAAAAAATCTATTTTTTTTATTTATTTTTTTTTATCAATTCAACAAACAATGCAATGCAATCCAATTCCAAAACCAAACCTGACCCATCAACACTCAGAACTGCAATAAACAGAGCAATTGAGAGGAGACACAAACACGACACAGAACAAACCAAAAGTAGTGAAACAAAAATGAATATTATCAACAACAGTATCAACATTAGTTATAATTTCAGCATAGCAGTGATTAAAAATCCCTCATTGACATTATCATTAGACATTTATACAAATGGAAAAAAAGAACAATAGTGTCACAGTGGCTTACACTTGCATCGCATCTCATAAGCTTGACAACACACTGTGTCTAATATTTTCACAAAGATAAAATAAGTCATATTTTTGGTTTGTTTAATAGTTAAAACTAATTTACATTATTGCAATCAGTTGATAAAACATTGTTCTTTACAATTATAAAAGCTTTTTTTTTATCTACTACTCTCCTTGCATGTCAGCAGACTGGGGTAGATCCTGCTGAAATCCTATGTATTGAATGAATACAGAATCGTTTTGAATCTGAAAAATATCGTTTTTGAATCGAGAATCGTATCGAATCGAAAAAAAAACCCGATATATTATCGAATCGTGGGACACCCAAAGATTCGCAGCCCTAATATATATATACAGAACTGTCTCAGAAAATTTGAATATTGTCCTTTATTTTCTGTAATGCAACTAAAAACATGAACATTTCATGCATTCTGGATTCATTACACATCAACTGAAATATTGAAAGCCTTTTATTATTTTGATATTGCTGATTATGGCATACAGCTTATGAAAACTCAAAAATCCTATCTCAAAAAATTAAAGTATTTCCTCAGACCAAGTAAAAAATAAAGATTTATAACAGCAAAACAAAATCAAATATTTGAAAATGTCAATTAATGCACTCAGTACTTGGTTGGGACTCCTCCCCTTTTGATTGTCCAGAAAGTCTATTACTCTCCCTACAAACGGGTGGAGTGTTCTTTGCCGCTTGGGCTTGTTCTTCAAGCTTCAGTTCGATAGGAACCCTCCGGTACCACTCATGGGTCCAAGCAGGACGGTATTTTTCAAGGTGTGTCTCGAAATCTGGCGAAGTTGGGGCAGGAAGTGCAGTAGACCGAGGAGTGGACAGAGCTTGGGCCATAGAGGTTGGGGCCAAAATAATTGGGGGCTGAGCTTGAAAGTCAGCAGGTGACTGAGACTGACTAAATTTACAATTTACAAAAATGTCCTGATAGTGTTTGATTTTAATATTAAAATCGTTTGTGAATGGCTGAGAGAAAGAATTTTCAGAATTTAAAAAAAATTCTTCGTCACTGCTGTCATCAAACGTGGATGGGGAAACGTCATCGGGGGGTGTCAACGGGGTGACGTCATAGCTGCTGTACTTGTGATTGACAGGTGGGCCGGAGGAGTCTTTAGACAATTGAACAAAGGAATTACCAGACAACTGAGGGGAATATTGGGCTGCTTGTAGTTGGCTGTGTTCCAGAGGGAAGAATTGCAGGGTTGGAGCGAGGCAAAGCCTTTTTGTGCGACTTCCGTCTTCGCTGACGCGTGCAAGCTTGCTGAGAGGGGACAACACCTGGCCAGGCGGAGTCAAGCGGGACCAGAAACCCACCAGGTCCCCATATCATGTCTTTGTCCGGCAAACAGCGGAGCGTCTCTGCCTCCATTGCTCGGAGTACCGCCCACGTACCTTGTTCGACCTCCGAAATGCCCGCAGCGAGAGAACTTCTTAGTGCTTGCTTCCTACTGTGAAATTAAATCATCCATCCATCCATTTTCTACCGCTTATTCCCTTTCGGGGTTGCGGGGGGAGCTGGCGCCTATCTCAGACTATGAAAAAGAAAAACTTGCACAAGGCACAAAAGGCAAACCAAAAGAGCTAGCTTGGGAGCTAGAAAAACAACTAGGACACGAGCACAAACTGAACCGGAGACCAAACATCGTCACTTGTTGTGAAAACACAAACTAGAAAGCAAGAATGGACAAAGAAGGCAGGCTTAAATCAAGACAGTAAGTAATCAAGAGGCAGGTGCGCATCAAAAGCAAGAGGCAGGTGAATCTAATGAGTAACTATGGTGACAGAATAAACAAGGAAGTACAACCAGGAACTAAGTCAAACACTAACAGAACATAATACAAAAAAGACTCAAAACCTAAACATAATATGATCCGGGCAGCGGATCACAACAGTATGCATTCTTTACCACGGCTCTGGTGGCTCCTTCGAGCTTTTTCAAAAGTGGAAAAAGATGAGGGAAAAATATATTTGTTGTTTTAATTATGTTTCTGTAGGAGGACAAACATGACACAAACCTTCCTAATTGTTAGAAAGCCCACTGTTTTGTCCACCAAACGTTTTATGCTGTGCATGAATGCAAAAAGGTGAGCTTTGTTGATGTTATTGACTTGTGTGAAGTGCTAATAATCAATGCTAACATGCTACTTAGGCTAGCTGTCTATACATATTGCATCATTATACCTCGTTTGTAGGTATCTTTGAGTTTATTTCATTTCCTTTAATTATGTTCTCTGTGTATTTAATTTATATGAGCATGTCTCCTGACACCTTATCTGTATGTAATATTGGCTGCATTTCTAATTGTTGTTTGTTCGAGACTACGTTACCCAGCTTGCAAATATTTTAATAAACCTGTTACCATTTATTGCCAATTCCTTTACTTTGGGCACACTCATCTTCACCTTTGGCTGTTTTAAACCAGTCATTTCCAGGAGTAATCTCACCCTCTGAGACACTTACCTAATGTGTTGCTTTCATTATAACACTCACATAAGGCTTTTAACTTTTTGAGGCTCCAGACAGATTTGTTTTTTGTGTTTTTGCTCTAATGTGGCTCTTTCAACGTGTTGGGTTGACGACCCCTGCCTTAAAGGCCTACTGAAATGAGATTTTCTTATTTAAACAGGGATAGCAGGTCCATTCCTTGTGTCATACATGATAATTTCGCGATATTGCCATATTTTTGCTGAAAGGATTTAGTAAAAAACATCTACGATAAAGTTCGCAACTGGAGAAAAGCCCTGCCTCTACCGGAAGTCGCAGACGATGACGTCACATGTTGATGGCTCCTCACATATTCACATTGATTTTAATGGGAGCCTCCAACAAAAACAGCTATTCGGACCGAGAAAACGACAATTTCCCCATTAATTTGAGCGAGGATGAAAGATTCGTGTTTGAGGATATTGATAGTGACGGACTAGAAAAAAAATAATAATAAACGCGATTGCAATCATGTTGCATTGAGACGGATTCATATGTTTTTAGAGAAATTTACTAGGATAATTCTGGGAAATCCCTTATCTTTCTATTGTGTTGCTAGTGTTTTAGTGAGTACCTGATAGTCGGAAGTGTACGTCCACGGCCGGGTGTTGACGTGCAGTGTCTCGGGGAAGTCGACGACAGCTGTACGGGAGGCGCAAGTTCAGCTGATATCCGGTAAGTGCCGACTTTCTAACCACAATTTTCTCACCGAAACCTGCTGATTGACAAGTGGTAGGGATCCATGTCCGCTGTGATCCATAGTAAAGTTTCAACTCCGTGAATTTTAAACAAGGAATCACCATGTGTTTGTGTGGCTAAAAACTAAAGCTTCCCAACTCCATCGTTCTACTTTGACTTCTCCAATATTAATTGAACAAATTGCAAAAGATTCAGCAACCCAGATCTCCAAAATACTGTGTAATTATGCCGTTAAAGCAGACGACTTTTAGCTGTGTGTGTGCAGCGCTCATATTGATAACAGCCCGTGACGTCAAGCGTAAACGTCATCATTACGCGACGTTTCCAAGAAAAAAGTCCCGGGAAATTTAAAATTGCAATTTAGTAAACTAAAAAGGCTGTATTGGCATGTGCTGCAATGTTAATATTTCATCATTGATATATAAACTATCAGACTGCGTGGTGGGTAGTAGTGGGTTTCAGTAGGCCTTTAAGCACGTGGTAGATCATCTTGCACATAAAGCAAATGAAATGAATTCAAAAGGAGTCAAGTAGAAAAATATATTTATTTGAGTTGTAAATCTGTAAATGCAGTCAAATATATTTACAACAAAGCAAAGATAATATTACCTCAAAATGACCAAATCTTTCTTGATGCACTACAGTAATGTTAGCCTCCCTTAAATAAAAAGTCAAATTTATTCATAAGCTTCTCATTCACACGTTTCGTAGCACATATGTATAATCCATTTGGTTCAGTTCTGTTCAAGGAAGTCCTGGTCTACCTGCAGAAGAGCATCTCAACCAGGAGCTCCAGTAGGTGTGCTTGGCCAATCACAGGCCGGAACAGCAGTTCTGTGATGAGGCTGGGCGTGATGCTCTGCAGCATGGAGGCCGTGAGAAGGATTCGGGCAAAACGCTCCTGGTGCTCAGGGTGAAGGAGCTGGACCACTTCGCTCAAGGCGCGCTGGGCCTCCTGTTGCAGTCCCTCCACGAACAACGACGCCTTCAAGTCTGGGATGTCTGTTGGGCGCAAGACGTGATGATGAGTGTTATAGACAGTGTAAAGCACGGGTATCACACTCAAGGGGCCAGATCTGGCCTGAACCTATAGAACGGCCTGATATGCATTCCTCAAAAAAAACTCAATACAAGTACAGTAAAAGGAACTATTTTCAACAATAAATTGTAGGTGTCAAACTCTTGGCCACGTCATTTAAATTTGTCCCCGCCACATCATTTAACGAGGCCTGCCACATCATGCAAAATTCTATAAATAATAAAGCACTTTCTGCTGCGATGTATTTATTCTTCAAATTTTGACAGAAAAATGTACAAAAAAACCCACAATAACACTACAGTAAAAGGAACTGTTACTAACCATTAAATCACAGGTGCCAAACTCAAGGCCCTAGGGCCAATTCTCGTCCGACACATCATTTAATGTGGCCACTACCGCATCGTTTTATGGGCCTGCCATATCATCTTATGGGGCCTGCCAAATCGTTTGATGGAGTCTGCCACGTCATCTGATGGGGCCCACCACATCATGTAATGGGGTCTGCCTTATAATTTTTGGAGGCCCGCCACATCATTTAATGGGACCTGCTACATCATTTAATGGAGCCCGCCAAATAATTTGAAGGGTCCTGCCACATCATCCAATAGGGCCCGCCACATCATTTACTGGGGCCCGCTACATCAATTAACGGGGCCTGCCATATAATTTATTGGGGCCCGCCACATCATTTGATGGGGCCGACACATCCTTTAATGGGGCCGCCACATCATTGCAACCTGCACTTTCTGCCTAAATGTGTTTGTTCTTTCAATTTTGACATAAAAATGTGCTGCATCCAATTGCATAAGGTCTGCACTTTAATTTTTGATCATGCAATAAATCAAAATCATTGTCTTACAATTTCAAATAAATAATTTTGTTTGTAAAAATACTGTATAGCAATAAATATGATCTACTTGTGAAAATTGGAAATAACAAGGCTTTTATATGTTTAAGTTATCATTTTTTTTACTGTTTCAACCTCCCCCTCTGAAGACAGCCAGAATTGCTATGTGGCCCCTCAAACAAAATGGTATAAAGAATGTATTATGTTGTGGCCACACATACCTGGATTAAATATGGTGGTCCCTTTGAGATATGCATATTCCTTAGGACTCAAATCCAAGCTCCAAAACTTTTTGAGGCAGGATTTCAGTTTGCTGACGCCGGCCATGGTGGGCTGCTCCCGCTCCAGCTCAGGATCCCCCTCTCGTTGCAGAAGAATCCTTTTCAGCATGCTGTCAGACGGAACGTCCATAACCTCAAAGTCCACGCGCTCCTGTGCCAGGCCCAATATGAAAAGAGGTGCCCAGCAGCTTTTGAGGAGCAAGAACTGGTCGTTGGGCGGAAGCTGGCTAAAAGCTGGTAAGTTTTTCATGAAATGGACGGTTTTGACCAGAACCGCTGAAGCTTCTTTGCAAATCTGTGACGGCATTTTCAAACACACTGTTCGCCGCAGCTCGCAGTTGCATCTGTGAGGTATTGAATGATAGCTGAAGTTGTTTGAACTGCTGTTATCCAGTTGGCTGAGAATGTTGAAGAGGATAGGATTTAATAGTCTATCGCTGCCGACAGAACACTGACATTGGTTATCCATGACGTTTACGTTCTTCTACTAAACCAGCGAGTGTACGAGTGCTCTCACATCCTCTCCTCTCTCTATTTATAAGGCAAAGCCGCCCAGCTCGGCGGACCTTGACTTGTCAATACACTCTGGGAAACACAAGCATGTGCTCAGCCAGGTGACTGAAGGAATAACCCTGGGAAACTGATAAGCTTTTCTCAATGAAAAGGAGCTCGTGGAGTAACGTCTGGATAATGAGAGGGCTGGGCCTTATCTTTTGGCCGGTGCCATTAACCCAGACAGTACCAAGCTACCAAGGACTGTAAAGGTCTGTGTCCCCCTGTTCACTGCCAGGTCACAATTGCAGAGCTGGAGAGGCCAGAGCAGAGTGCTCGGGGCATTGACCTAAAAGTGAGGCACTTCAGGGGACGTCATCGTCATTCTTTCTGGCACAGTTGGAAGGAACCTACTTTTCAATACTAACCTGCATTTTTAATATTCTTTCCGTTTAAACTCTTAAACATATATTTTTTCAATGGTATCACAGGAAGATGGTTATTCAAGTCTCTTGCGTTGATTCCAAAAACATTGAGTTCAACGTTCATCCACCTGACAACACGGTGGTACGGGGGGTAAGTAGGTGTGCCTCACAACACGAAGGTCCCGAGTTTGATCCTGGGCTCGGGATCTTTCTGTGTGGAGTTTGCATGTTCTCCCCGGGACTGCGTAGGTTCCCTCTAGGTACTCCGGCTTCCTCCCACCTCCAAAGACATGCACCTGGGGATAGGTTGATAGGCAACACTAAATTGGCCCTAGTGTGTGAATGTGAGTGTGAATGTTGTCTGTCTATCTGTGTTGGTCCTGCGATGAGGTGGCGACTTGTGCAGGGTGTACGCCGCCTTCCACCCGAATGCAGCTGAAATAGGCTCCACAACACCATAAAGAAGAAGCGGTAGAAAATGGATAGATGGATGGGTTCATCTACCTACCGTATCGTTTCATTTTCTAGACTGCCTCTCTTGTTAAAAGTCGAGGGGCACTGGAGCCCATCCCAGCTGACTTCGGACAAAAGGTGTCTACATCATAAACTGGTCACCTGTCAATCGTCGGGCACATAGAGACAGACAATTGACACTGGAGATATTAAACTAACTTGTTTTGGGGGCCACATTTCCAGAAAGCTAAGGATCACAGGCCCAGACTTCTCTTTTCACCGTTAGTCTTATTTTGTATATTCCTGAGAAGTAGTGTCCTCTACAGTAGACTTTTGATTTTGGTCTATTTATTTTCTCAGCATTACAGGAGTGATTTGCTGATTTTAAGGACCTTCTGTAAAAAACAAAACCTAATCAGAGATCATCTTCATGACAGCACGCTTGTGTTTTTAAGAAACTGATGCAAAAATTTGAGTCCTTTTGAAGTTGTTTTTTTTAACTTATTGCATGCCACCAGTTGAATAGCCCAAATGATCCTAAGACAGGGCCTAAAATGGAACCTAAAGTAACAATATTAATATATTTAAACAAGATAAACAAATGATTACTGACTGCATCTGAAGTGAACAAGTCACAGCAACACCATGGTTACATAAATTACATGATTTTTAAAAAACTGTTAAAAAGGAGAGTAAAGGTCTTAGTTATGTAAATCACAAGTTTGGACCTCGGTGTTCTTTGTTTGCTAATGTTAAAATATCAATACAAGGATCCGCCAATGTGTTTACTTTGGTCCAAGTTCCTTTATAGAACAGAAGCTCTCCAGTGTTTTTAGGAATTTGCTTCAAAAACATTCAACTCCCAAGTTTTGAACTGAACTCGGGGGCCGTTATGGTCTCATTTCCGGGCTGGATGGATGGTGTCAGAAGTGGGATGGTTTGCCATTACTATAAGTCTGACTCTTTGCTCTTGTTGGTCAATGTTTCTTTTGCAACTCAACAGATAGGAGTTCAAATCAGGTTAAGTTCTTTATTGATCAGACCTCGGTGACAAATAGTATCACATTTGTAATGGTTATCACAGTGGCATTCCCAGTTGGAACATTTCTCATTGCAAGTATACCTTGTGCGGTAGATTATTAAGTGTACTTCAGTCAGAGGGGACCTATTATGCAAAACCAACCTGTTTTTGTGTATTTTGGATCTGCATAAGTCTCAAAAATTTGAAATCAAACCACGGAGGCATGACCGAGATATTTATGAAACAATCTTGTCCTATGTCATGCTTCCTCCAAACGAGCCCTTTGGAATTTTCCCAATTTGTGACGTTTTTCCCATGTGTGACGTCAGTGGATATCTCCATATATGATAGAAATGTATCCAAGAAGCTTTGTACGAGTCCGCCGTTGTAGTCAGTAGGTAAATTTGTATTCTCTATACTCTTGTTGTGGAGCAGACTGGCTCATAATGCACATGCATCCTACGCAGTTGCCATTTCTAATGTAGAAAAGTAATCATATGACCCCATTAAACGATGGCACCAGAAGACTTTCAAGGAGGTATTGCAGCTTAAATGTGACGATTGGTCACTTCATTTCTGTTGGTTTTACTTGTTTTTGTATTTTTTTTTGTGTGTTTTTGTGCTTTTATTTTGTTAAATTTCCTGTGTGTTCTGCGGAGCACTGTTTTCTCCTCAACTGCTGCTGATTGGCTGCTGGTGCACACCTGCTGCCAATCAGTATATGTCTATTTATGTTTTCACTCGAGCACTCCTCACTGCTCGAAGATCACATTTTATGTTAGGAACCTTTGTTTGCAAGACTGCTTCATTTTCTTCTACAAGATATTAAAACTATTCATACATTCTCTTCGCTCTCAAGGTTCCTGCATCTTGAGGTCACAAAAAACAGCAGCCATGCGAGTTCCTAACATTAAGAAAAATAAATCATAGTTCTCAAACCTGCTAAGATAACTTTACCTATGTTTAAAAGCAAATAATTAGGGCAGACAAATGTTTTTTTTTTCAATTAGATTAATCACATTTCAGAATTTGGATTAATCATGAATAATTGCTTGTTGGCATAATTGAATTTAGCTTAAGAAAAGACCCTAATATTTGTACACAAATGCTTTATTGTCAGAATATCATCCAGGAACAGTTTTAAACGTTTTACTTGCATGTGCAGTATGTCATATTTTTGTACAAAACTTGGTAAGAGTTTCATCTAAAGTTATTTTCAGGATGTATTTTAAAGTAATATTTGCGAGCAAAATCTTCTCACTCATTTTTGTACTGACTTGTGCATCGATCTGATCACTGACCGTAAAGCTTGTGCACTCAAAATGAATTGCATGATTAATCAAAGTGTCTTCATGATTAATGTGCTATTTTTTGTGATTAACCACATGAGTTAACTATTTAAATTTGACAGCCCTACAAATAATTTAGGTTATAAACAGTGAAGAAAACACCACAAAATCTGCACCAGGAAAACTCATTTTTCTGGAAATGGGTTAAGGTCCCAGCTGTATTAGGTTAGCTGGGACACTTCTGATTGCTCCTTTGATAGAATCTTGAGACTGGTGACCATAAACTGTGTTCTTGTAAACACACAAGTTAAAATATAGGTTGAAGTTTCTACATAGGAATTCAGTTACATGCAGTCAAAAGTTGGATGTTGGCATCACCACTTATATGGACCATTTAGACAGGTGACCTCTCTGGACCAGATCCATCGAATGGGCTACCTAGACCTGCAAAGGTAGTTGCGCATTGGTCTTTATTCAGTTGTATTTTTGACTCGACGGAGAGCGTTGTCAATTGTAATGATTTAACTCCATTTGTTTGAGTTGTACCAACTAACATAACTTCATTTACCGTAATTTCCGGACTAGAAGCCGCTACTTTTTTCCCTCGTTCTGGTCCCTACGGCTTATAGAACAATGCAGCTTACGGTAACCAGGGGCGCGCACTACCGAGGATGCGCGAGACCGAGGCAGACATCTGGCGCCAGGTAACGAGAGCAAAACAAAGAGTAGGAGAGCGTCAGCGACAGTTTGCGCGAAGGAAGTGTTCATGCAAACGCCCTCAATATGAAAAACAAACGGAGAAGTGCATATGATGCTGCTTTTAAGTTAAAGGCAATCGATCTGGCTGTCAAAGAAGGAAATAGAGCTGCTGCACGTACCCTTGACATCAATGAATCAATGGTGAGATGTTGGAGACGGCAGCATGAAGACTGCACTTTTACTGCCGCGTTACAGGCGAGCACTTTGTATTACTTTGCACCGTTGTATTATTTGTACTCTGCACGAATGCTGTTCGCCATGTCAAAGATGTGAAAGTTTGATTGAATGATTGAAAGATTTATTGTTAATAAATGGGACGCTTTGCGTTCCCAAACAGTCATCTCTGTCCCGACAATCCCCTCCGTTGTAGCAGGAACGCCTATATACTACGGTAATTACACATCAAAACGCCTGCGGCTTTTAGTCGGGTGTGGCTTATATATGGAGCAATCTGTATTTTCCCCTAAATTTAGCTGGTGCGGCTTATAGTCAGGTGCGCCTTATAGTCCGGAAATTACGATATATTTAAAGGCACATTTCAGGGCAGTTACTAGATTTTTAGGAATAAAACATCATGGTGGTATACTGTATGTATGTATCTGTAAGCTAATTAACATATCTTCGTATTAACTGTCATAATCCCACCAACTGTGTTCATTTTGAAAACGTGTTCAAAATTATATGATTTTAAAAAAGCACTTGAAATACATCCAATGTCATACCCCTCAGCGCATGACACTGAAACCAACAACCCCTTGTTTCTTCTTTGCAACGGAAGGTAAAACGCAATAAAATTCAAGGAATTTCCATTTATGTTGTCTGTGTCAGGCAGTGCGACGTCGCAGGTGTCACTTATTTAGTTACAGCCAATCTTGTTATCCTGGCAGTGCCTGGCACGGAGGCTTGACACTGATAACAAGATGACTTTATTGTTGTCGCAAATAAACAAATGGTACAAATGGTACCATGTCAATGACTCATTTTATGTTCCGTGACTATTGCCTCATTCTTCTTCCACCTACCTCAGAGTTACCATTTCCCAATATAAAACATTTATATTTGCTTTTAAATTTAAGTTTGAACACCTCAGAGTCAAGGTCAGTTCAGAAAGGTAATAGGTCCAATTCAAAGATTATATAGCCGTTGCCAAATATGTGTTCTTCACTGTGGTTTCACTCATTCTTCTAAAGAATCATATCGAATGATTTGAACAAGTACAAACCCCGTTTCCATATGAGTTGGGAAATTGTGTTAGATGTAAATATAAGCGGAATATAATGATTTTCAAATCCTTTTCAACCCATATTCAATTGAATGCACTACAAAGACAAGATATTTGATGTTCAAACTCATAAACTTTATTATTTTTTTGCAAATAGTAATTAACTTAGAATTCCATGGCTGCAACACGTGCCAAAGTAGTTGGGAAAGGGCATGTTCACCACTGTGTTACATCACCTTTTCTTTTAACACTACTAAATTAATGTTTGGGAACTGAGGAAACTAATTGTTGAAGCTTTGAAATTGGATTTCTTTCCCATTCTTGTTTTATGTAGAGCTTCAGTCGTTCAACAGTCCGGGGTCTCCGCTGTCGTATTTTACGCTTCATAATGCGCCACACATTTTCGATGGGAGACAGGTCTGGACTACAGGCGGGCCAGGAAAGTACCCGCACTCTTTTTTCACGAAGCCACGCTGTTATAACACGTGCTGAAAGTGGCTAGGCATTGTCTTGCTGAAATAATCAGGGGCGTCGATGAAAAAGACGGCGCTTAGATGGCAGCATCAGTCTTGCCTCTTGGTGAGGGCCGTCGCATTTTTCTCCACTCTCTCCTTCCCTGCTTGCTTTCTGTGTCCTTGTCTTTGTCTGAACTTTTTTGAAGCCTCTTTCTTTGCGCTGTCAAACATCAAACATCAAATATGAATATACCGGCGGTATAGCTCGGTGGTAGAGCGGCCATGCCAGCAACTTGAGGGTTGCAGGTTCGATCCCTGCTTCCGCCATCCTAGTCACTGCTGTTGTGTCCTTGGGAAAGACACTTTACTCACCTGCTCCCAGTGCCACCCAGACTGGTTTAAATGTAAGAATGAGATATTGGGTTTCTATATGTCAAGCGCTTTGAGTCACTAGAGAAAAAGCACTATATAAATATAATTCCCTTCACTTCATTTCAATATGATCAGCTGGACTCTCGACGCAATTGACACAGTCTTTTTGACAAGGAAAAGAAGTTCGGGGCCGGCTGCCCTGATGGAACCATTGCTGTGGGGTACGTGAGAGATTCCTGGGATAAATGGAGACCCATGTGCCTCTTAGTTCTTTCCATCGAGGACGAGGAAGACATCTACCTATTTGGAACTCTGATCACGGGGCACCTGCTGATTGGGCTGTGCATTGCTCCGGTGTATCGTCAAATTGGGAAGATAATGGCAGCCACTCAAGGGGCCCAACGACTGTTCAATGCAATGGAAGGATTGGGTCAGGCTGTGAGAACACTGACTGGAGCGATTTCTGATTGGAATCCCAAAATGGATCTCATCTTGGAGAAGTTTGCTTAGAAGGAATAATTAAATTGAATTTGTGAGATCCAGCACGGACACAGAGCAGGCAAGTCATTGTTTGGACTGCTCAAAGAAAAAACAACATCTTAATCCACGATTTGACTCCCTTGAATGGCCTTGATGCAATCAGAAACAGGCTGTTCTGAAGAACTCCCCCGAGGACTCCTCAAAGATGGACACTTTTGACCTTCCTTTTTTCAACAACACCTGGTGTCGAACTTTGAGATCGGCCCCAGTCCACAAAAACATTTCAACATCTCACCCAAGTTAATTGGGCATACATGCACACACACGCCCCTCCCCAAATCAACGCCTTCACCACTGCTTAATTCCTCCGGGGTTTTGGATGGCTGAGTAGCACTTTATACCGGCAGCCTGCCTCCAGGGCCCCAACTACCCCACCCCTCTTTTGCGAGTTGTTGGGATTACATGTACCACGTTTATGTGTGCTATGCTATGTGAGGTTTTATTCCTCGGACTCAGTCCTCCTGAAGGTCAAGCCTTAGACTGATATTTTTTTTTTACTCTTCCCCCTGTCCCAATGTCACCTTTTTTTAAGGAGTGCCGTAAGTGGCTGATCCATTGGCGGTCCCGTCTTGTCCCCTTGTAACATATGTCTGCTCTTAGTGGGACTGTGCCGAAAATGTAATTTCAGTTCTTATGTGTCTTGTACATGTTGAGAATGGACAACAATAAAGCTGCTGTCTGTCTGTCTGCTGTCATATGTTGTTCCAAAACCTGTATGTACCTTTCAGCATTAATGGTACCTTCACAGATGTGTAAGTTACCCATGCCTTGGGCACTACTGCACCCCCATACCATCACAAATGCTGGCTTTTTAACTTTGCGTCGATAACAGTCTGGATGGTTCGCTTCTCCTTCCCCTCGAATATTTCCAAAAACAATTTGAAATGTGGGCTTGTCAGACCACAGAACACTTTTCCACTTTGCATCAGTCCATCTTAGATGATCTCTGTCCCAGAGAAGCCGGCCGCGTTTCTGGATGTTGTTGATAAATGGCTTTTGCTTTGCATAGTAGAGTTTTAATTTGCAGTTACATATGTAGCGACAAACTCTATTTAGTGACAGTGGTTTTCTGAAATGTTCCTGAGCCCACGTGGCGATATCCTTTAGAGATTGATGTCGATTTTTGATACAGTGGCGTCTGAGGGATCGAAGGTCACGGTCATTCAATGTTGGTTTTAAGTCATGCCGCTTACGTGGAGTGATTTCTCCAGATTCTCTGAACCTTTTAATAATATTATGGACCGTAGATGTTGAAATCCCTAAATCTTTTGCAGTTGCACTTTGAGAAACGTTGTTCTTAAACTGTTTGACTATTTGCTCACGCATTTGCGGACAAAGGGGTGTACCTCGCCCAATCTTTTCTTGTTAAAGACTGAGCATTTTTTGGGAAACTGTTTTTATACCCAATCATAGCACCCACCTGTTCCCAAATAGCCTGCACACCTGTGGGATGTTCCAAATACGTGTTTGATGAGCATTCCTCAACTTTATCAGTATTTATTGCCACCTTTCCCAACTTTTTTGTCACGTGTTGCTGGTATCAAATTCTAAAGTTAATGATTATTTAAAACAACAAAAAAATGTTTATCAGTTTGAACATCAAATATCTTGTCTTTGTAGCATATTCAACTGAATATGGGTTGAAAATGATTTGCAAATCATTGTATTCCGTTTATATTTGCATCCAACACAATTTCCCAACTCAGATGGAAATGGGTTTTGCACACACACACAGGGGCTATTGTAAATAATAATGAAATGGCCATTGTCGCAAACTGTAGTGCTTCTCATTATTTTCTGTAATGCGAGATATAAATATTTTGCGCCAATCCCCCCCCCCCACACACACCCCCTCCAAAATCTATTAATATTATTATCCATCCATCCATCCATTTTTTACCGCTTGTCCCTTTTGGGGTGGCAGGGGGTGCTGGAGCCAATCTCAGCTGCACTCGGGCGGAACGCGTCGTACACCCTGGACAAGTCACCACTCCATCACAGGGCCAACACAGATAGACAACATTCACACTCACATTCACACACTTGGGACCATTTTCCATCCATCCATCCAATTTCTACCGTTTGTCCCTTTTGGGGTGGCGGGGGGTGCTGGAGCCCTTTCTCAGCTGCATTTGGGCGGAAGGCGGTGTACACCCTGGACAAGTCGCCATCCCATTGCAGGGCCAACACAGATACATTCACACTCACATTCACAAACTTGGGCCAATTTAGTGTTGCCAATCAACCTGTCCCCAGGTGCATGTCTTTGGAGGTGGGAGGAAGCCAGAGTACCCGAAAGGAACCCACGCAGTCACGGGGAGAACATGCAAACTCCACACAGAAATATCCCGAGCCCAGGATTGAACCCAGGACTACTCAGGACCTTGGTATTGTGAGGCACATGCACTAACCCCTGGTCCACCGTGTATTATTTGTCTATAAAATTGTTATAATTATACTAAACCTTATGCACAACATTGATGGTATCCTTATTAACATTAAATAAAACAACACACCAATATTTCCTTGTCTTTCACCGTAGTCACAGTGTGGCCAAGCGCCACATGCATTTCGTCATATTCTAGTGCGGCAAAAAAAGCATGTCCCCTAGCATTGCACTGTGCCCCCCAGGGAGGCCCGCCCCACTGTTTGAAAAGGACTGTCATAAAGCGTGCATTTCATCGGCGAAATGCCCGATAATACACTTTGGCAGCCATCGGTCTCCATGAAGTATGCGGACAATTGTAAATGTGATAAGACGCCTGTTTATAGAGGTTTGGAGCCGGCAGAGACCGACACGGAGGACAGGCGCTTATCTTCTTTGTGGCTGTAAAGTTGAAATAAAAATGTCCTTCATTCCATAAGTGGAGCAACTGCTACATGATCAAGGAAGTGAACAATGCCATGCCTGAATTATGCAATGGTTGCAACACAATGTTTTTATAAAAGCAAAATGAGAATTGAACTTACTTTGAAAAAAAACAAGTCAGTCATTTCACAAATAGGGCCAGTGAAATACATGTTAAAACTGTTAAGTTTTTCACACGGGTTATCCTGGACTGTCATTTTTCAACATTCTCGGGTCGATTACCTCTCGAGAACGCTGTGTCTGGAACTTGACCCCAGGTCATTCAGTCATAGGTGAGAGCTGTTCGACGCCAGATATGTCAGTTCCGTCTTTGGCATCAATCAATCAATGAAATGTATTTACATAACCCTTAATCACAAGTGCCTTAAAGGGCTTCACAAACCACAATGACATCCCCAGAGCTGAACCCACAAAAAACTGACAACAATGAGACACCTTTGCAGGGATTGCATTTGTAATCACAGCTCCAAAACCATGGAAATGCAAAGCGTCCATGTTCCGCAAAGTAGAACACAAGACTTTACGAGATCTACAACTCATAACGCAAAACACCTTTTAACTGAAAAACCTTTAGGTAGTAAATGTACTGTGTTTGAATTTTAGAACTATCGCTTTTATTTTGCGACCAAACGTTAATGGAAACACAGCTACTGGCAATTTTTGAATGAGGCGTGGCTGTTGATTTAAAATAGTTCACCACTTCCACCCATCCATTTTTCTACCGCTTATTCCCTTTAGGGTTGCAGGGGGCGCTGGTCCCTATCTCAGCTACAGTCGGGCAGAAGGCGGGGTACATCCTGGACATGTCGCCATCTTATCGCAGGGCCAACACAGATAGACAACATTCACACCCCCATTCACACACTAGGGCCAATTTTTAGTATTGCCAATCAACTTATCCCCAGGTGCATGTCTTTGGAAGTGGGAGGAAGCCGGAGTACGCGGAGGGAATCCACGCATTCACGGAGAGGACATGCAAACTCCACACAGAAAGATCCCGAGCCCGGGATTGAACCGAGCGTGATGGCCACTTGAGTGGTGGAATATTAAAATCTAATAAAATTGTTCCTTAAAACCAATATAAATATTAAGAACCCAATGTAGTGAGAGCAGCTGTCCCAAAATAAGGCAAGATGAATATGCTGGTTCACAATTTATTAAAATAAAATTAAAAAACAGTCACGTTGTCGACACTAAAATACCAAATGATACAAATAAATGGGTTGTACTTGTATAGCGCTTTTCTACCTTCAAGGTACTCAAAGCGCTTTGACATTACTTCTACATTTACCCATTCACACACACATTCACACACTGATGGAGGGAGCTGCCATGCAAGGCGCCAACCAGCACCCATCAGGAGCAAGGGTTAAGTGTCTTGCTCAGGACACAACGGACGTGACGAAGCTGGTACTAGGTGGGAATTGAACCAGGGACCCTCGGGTTGCGCACGGCCACTCTTCCACTGCGCCACGCCGTCCCGATGGCGTGATGGGAGAGGGTACAGTCACGACAGGCGTGTGGATCTTGGCTCTGCCCAATTCCACGGCGTCCTCCACACAAAATCAAAAAGGGAGGCAGGCCACGGGGATAAAATCCTCTAAAACCACGGAGACGCTATCCGGGCTGACGTCACACTTACACGCAAGGCAGGGTTTCCCCTGCCTTTGCTGTAGTTCCGCGTCAACGTATTGGGTACACCCACTCTCCTCGCCAGTCTCCGGTTACTCGCAGGATCTACGTGGCCGTACCCGTCCCACTCCGCCTCCCGGTCGCTTCGGGGGTCGCCGCAGGTCCCTGGGTCCAAATCGCCCCCTGTCCACAGAACCACACAGCCAGCGTACGACGCACGAGCCTGCAAGCCCACAGTCAAAGGCAGTTGGGTGTCCCCACAGATCCACAACAGTACGGCACTTACTTGGGCGGCAGAGTTTCCTCTGCCCCTGCCTGTTGTGGATGTCTTAGGGTTCGTTCCGGTAGCCTGCGGGATCAACTGTTTGGTCCGGGGGTTCCTTCCCAGCCTGTGTACGTCTACCCGGTCGCTCTCGGCAAAGCCTGTGGATTCTTCCCCGTCCCGGCCAGAACCTGCCAAATCCCGCCGTCTCCTCTCCTTCTGGCAAAGCCTGTCGTTTTCCTTTGTCGACCCCTCTTTTCCTCCTCCTGTCGCTCTTTTTAAATGTGCAGTCCTAATGGTCCACAGGTGTGTCCAATTTCCCGTGCTGTTGGATTGGGCACTTTGGTTGTTAGGGGCAACCAGCTAAAAGGGGCGATGTCTTAAAATACCAGCAAAGTCCACAAGGAGTAAAAACATGCAATTAAAGACAATCAAATTCCAAAGTATAAAAACATGCAATCAAAAATATAATCAATGCTAAAATATAAAAATGTGAAATTAAAAATACAATCAAATTCTAAAATGTAAAACATGCCATTTAAAATCCACAGCAATAAAACACTATAAGACTTGCATGTCAATGAAAAAGAAATAAAATCCCCTACTTGTGTTCCGTCACACCAGGACTACTCAGGACCTTCGTATTGTGAGGCAGACGCACAAACCCCTGCACCGTGAAGCCCTGTTCACCACTTCTAGTGCACTAATACTAATATTTGTGATGAAAAGCGTCACTCTCCACTTTCTTCCTGCACTGACGTAGCACTTGTTGTGTTGATCACATTCAGTATATTTGTTGTTATTGAGAAAAAGCATTTAAAAAAACGGTTTGCTTTCTTCTTGCTTTCTCCTCTTCTCAGCTCCACTTGTGCTTCATCTTTATAAAAAATTCTCACAACAACTTTTATTATCTTTTTTACAACAGATATGTTGTCTGCGCACATACAATAGAAACATGTGGACACATACACATACAACAGCTGCTTCACACTAAAACTGGACATGTGATCAGCCTCCAGGATCCGGTCCGCGTCACAACCAGGTAGTTGAGGGTTTGACATTTGAGTATAGAGTTTGCTTGTTCGTTTCATGGTTGCATGGATTTACTTAGAAACATGCATTTTAGGATAACTGACGTGTTATGGAGCATGTTTCAAGGTGTCATATATGCTTATATTAGAAAATTACTAAATTAAAAATTAAAAATTAAAAACAGCCCCTTTTCATTTAGGTCAATGTATAAATGTGAATGATTTGATGCTGATCAAAATTTGTTTTGTCTTGCCTCGGGGCGAGTCCTTTTCTTAAGGGGCACTTTGTTTTTTTGCCATCACGATTAAAACCACTGTTGAGTTTACCTCTGATTTCAGCCCAAGTTGTGTATCTTCTCATTTTTAATGTTTGGCCCCCTTAAAACTATATTTGTATTTGCAGCAGTAGTGATTATGACTAATGCAGAAAAAGTAGTAAAATATGGTGTAATTGGTGTAGTGATGTCAGGGTCCAGACACATGAGTAGAGTTTTACTGCCTATTACTATCAAAACACACCGATAAAGGCTGAGGTGAAGGCCAACTGGAGAGTTAGCCTCTGGGTTAATGAACTCAGAGAATATTTTTCTTGGTCATCTCTGAAAGAGGAAGGGGAAAAACAACAATTTATAGAACTATATAATAGACCATTTTAAAACTACTGTAATAATATTACATTGGGTATTTGTTTTCAATGTCCTTAAAAGGGCAATATGTTTTTTAAATATTTAAACTTGACCTTTGACCCCACATGTAGATATAGGGCAACCCAAATATTAGGCATAAGTCACAGTATTTTTAATTGATTGCAGTTCAAAATAAACCAATTCAATTAGTAAATTATCATTATAAAAATGAGTATTTCATTTGTTGCATTGTACCAGGGGCGTCACAAAGTTTGAAAAAACAGGGGGGCTTAGCCCCCAGAAAGTTCCTGTCATGAGAGTGCGCAAAGCGTGCAAGCAAAAAATGTTGCACTTGCAAGACCTTTTCGCTCACATCTTTTTGGCACTGTATTAAAATTACGCAACAAACACTGAATACATCCAAATGGTTGAAAGTGGTGTTGTAGAAAAGCTTTCGTCATCTTCAGCATCTAAATACTGCCGCTAGGTGACATCATACGCAAATACGGTGTTAGTTTTCACTGTTATGCTGATGACACCCAACTCTACATGCCCCTAAAGCTGACCAACATGCCGGACTGTAGTCAGCTGGAGGCGTGTCTTAATGAAATTAAACAATGGATGTCCGCTAACGTTTTGCAACTCAACGCTAAGAAAACATAAATGCTGATTATCGGTCCTGCTAGACACCGACACCTATTTAATAATACCACCTTAACATTTGACAACCAAACAATTATACAAGGCGACTCGATAAAGAACCTGGGTCCCATTACCTCCCTGCTTGACACTCTGCATCAAGGGTTGGAATTGGGCGTTAATTCACCGAAAATGATTCCCAGGCGCGGCCCGCGCTGCTCACTGCTCCCCTCATCTCCCAAAGGGTGATCAAGGGTGATGGGTCATATGCAGAGAATAATTTCGCCACACCTAGTGTGTGTGTGTGACAATCATGGGTACTTTAACTTCTGGCTTTATTATCTTCGACCCAACTCTCTCGTTTTTAGTCACACATCAAGAGTGTCACATCAAGTGTTACTAAAACAGTCTTCTTTCATCTCCGTATTATCGCTAAAATGTGTTCCATTTTGTCCACTAGTGACGCTGAGATCATTATTCATGTGTTTGTTACGTCTCGTCATGATTACTGTAATGTAATATTTTCGGGTCTCCCCATGTCCAGCATTGAAAGATTACAGTTGGTACAAAATGTGGCTGCTCGACTTTTGACAAGAACAAGAAAGTTTGATCATATTACGCCTATACTGGCTCACCTGCGCTGGCTTCCTGTGCACTCAAGATGTGACTTTAAGAATATACTACTTACGTATAAAATACTACACGGCCTAGCTCCATCCTATATTGCTGATTGTATTGTACCATATGTCCCGGCAAGAAATCTGCCTTCGGCTTATTAATGATTCCCAGAGCCCAAAAAAAATCTGCGGGCTATAGAGCGTTTTCTATTCGGGCTCCAGTACCCTGGAAGACCCTCCCGGTAACAGTTAGAGATGCTACCTCAGTAGAAGCATTTAAGTCCCATCTTAAAACTCATTTGTATTCTCTAGCCTTTAAATAGACCCCCTTGTTAGACCAGTTGATCTGCCATTTCTTTTCTTTTCTGCCTCGTGGAGGGGGGTCACAGGTTCGGTGGCAATGGATGAAGTGCTGGCTGTCCAGAGTCGAGACCCGGTTGGACCGCTCACCTGTGCATCGGTTGGGGACATCTCTGCGCTGCTGACCTGTCTCCGCTTGGGATGGTCTCCTGCTGGCCCCACTATGGACTGAACTTTCACAATATTATGCTGGATCCACTCGACGTCCATTGCACCGGTCGCCCTAGAGGGGGTGGGGGATGGGGGTGTGGGGTCACCCACATCTGCGGTCCTCTCCAAGGTTTCACATTGTCATCCCAATGGGTTGAGTTTTTCCTTGCCCTGATGTGGGATCTGAACCTAGGATGTTGTTGTGGCTTGTGCAGCCTTTTGAGACACTTGTGATTTAAATAAAGGCTATTTAAATAAACATTGACTGAAATAAACATTGATTGAAAGTAAGCATGAGACACCCCACACACTTAAGGACAGTGTTGTTGCATGGAAAAGCTAGCAGGCAACTTGCAAACAGGAAAGGTTGCACAGATGACAACAGTGTAAACAGCACTACAGAGTTGACCTGAAAACAGAGGAGGTTCTGTTGGAAATAAACTTTCTTGCCTGGAAAACAGGCGCTGGATGTCCACCTACAGATATGTTGTCTGCGCACAACCTCTTTAAATGAACATTTCTGCACTTGCAAGATTTTTTGCTTACAACTTGTTGTTGCTGTATTAGAATTACACAACAAATACTGAATAAATCGAAATGGTTGAAAATCAATGTTGTTAGTTTCCTGTTATTACTGTAATGATAATTTAAGGCATTTAGACCAAAGGTGTCAAATTCAAGTTCTACAACCACACCTGGCCATTATAGATGGGTGATATGGACTACCACAATACCCTGCCATTTATGGTGAAAACTATAAAAGTGAAGATAAAAAACACCCATAAAACTCCACCAATTTGACTATGAGTCTGTCAGCGCAAAACACTACTCCAAAATAAGACTAAGGCTATAAAACTACATCAATTAAGTTTAAGTAGCACACATATACTGTAAGACTATAGTAGTGTGATTTTCTTAGTTATTTTTCTGTCAGCAGTATTATCGACATTATTATTATGAGTTTTGTATTACAAATCAATCAGATAGTGTTATGATGCGACTCCAGCGTGAACTCTCCCGCTCCGGTCGCTTAATGGCAAATAATGATGATGCTTATCATAAGCGTCATCATTATTCACCAAATTAGATGGCTGCAAAATAGATAGTTGACAAATGACCAAAAACAGGCAAAAATAATGTTTTAGGAACTCACACCAATCAATGTTCCACCACTGATCACCAGAGCAGACATGAAAGCAAATGTCCCCAAAGCAGCGGAAACATCTTCTTTCATAATCTTTTCTGCGGTTCAGAAAATGTTGACTTTTATTGCACGGAATCCTTGAAATTGCCACAAATGCACCAGTACTGAGACAACAACATTTGAAGCATGTTACTTCTGGGTTTACTTGCGTAAACACTGCAGGACACTTGACGTCATGTCCGTATTCGGGTCAGATTGCATTCACATTGGAGTCTGGACACATTTATTTTGTAATGTGAACGATTACATAAAATGATCAAATTTGACCCAAAAATGTTGATTGGACATCCTACCTTGCAGTTTTGCGAATGCAAAAAATGTAGCCTTAATGCTGCTGAGGGCTAGCTTGCTCGACCTTGCTAAGGTAACAGTGAAAACGTGGAATGGCTTTTCAGTATAGCTATGCGGGGGTTACTTAATGGAACTGATTGGATTGGATAATAAGCGCTGACAAAAGGACAAATGGTTTATAATCATAGCGCACTATGACAGGTTTATTATTTATTTAAACTCATATTCTTGCATATTTATATTGAATTGTTATGTAATTTTTTGTAAATAAAACAAAAAACACATAAAATTATTAAGCCCCCCTAAAATAAACCTAACAACGTTGATCTATTACACAGGTGTCAAACTTAAAAGCCTACTGAAATGAGATTTTCTTATTCAAACGGGGATAGCAGGTCCATTCTATGTGTCATACTTGATCATTTCGCAATATTGCCATATTTTTGCTGAAAGGATTTAGTAGAGATCAACGACGATAAAGTTCGCAACTTTTAGTCGCTAATAGAAAAGCCCTGCCCTTACCGGAAGTCGCAGACGATGACGTCACCCGTTGAGGAGACGAAGCAGAAGAACGAGGAAGTTACAGCCATAGCGACGCCGTCTGTAATAGAGTGATTCTATGTTGTCTGTTGGCATCTCCTGGTGAATGTTGGCTATAGCGTTATGGGGTTGCTTTTTGATTGGCCAACAATTTACGTGGTGTTGGGCACCTGACAGCAAGTGAGGGAGTCTGTTCTGAAGCCCACAGTAAAGAGATATAACTTTATCACCTCGCCTGGTTATTGACTCCAACCCAATATATTACACCGTTTATTAGCAAAAGGAAGAAATAAATGGCAGAACAAAGGTTGCTCAAATAGTGAAAGGTAAGTGTTGTTGTTTTTTTTAGTAACCAGCAAGCACAGTACAGTTAGTAGAACAACTGTGTTTTTATTACTGTGTATTTGATAGGTGCCGTCTGAAATTCAACTATTTCTTTCATTTATATATATAATAAAATAACTATATATATAGCTAGAATTCACTGAAAGTCAAGTATTTTATACATATATATACACACACGCACACACACATATATATGTGAATTATATTTATATAGCGCTTTTCTCTAGTGACTCAAAGCGCTTCTACATAGTGAAACCCAATATCTAAGTTACATTTAAACCAGTGTGGGTGGCACTGGGAGCAGGTGGGTAAAGTGTCTTGCCCAAGGACCCAACGGCAGTGACTTGGATGGCGGAAGCGGGAATCGAACCTGCAACCCTCAAGTTGCTGGCACGGCCACTCTACCAACCGAGCTATGCCGCCCACTATATATATATATATATATATATATATATATATATATATATATATATATATATATATATATATATATATATATATATATATATATATATATATATATATATATATATATATATATATATATATATATATATATATATGAAATACTCGAGTTGGTGAATTGTAGATGTAAATATACTCCTCCTCTCTTAACCACGCCCCCCACCCCAACAACGCCCCCAACCACGCCTCCGCCCCCCCACCCACCCCACCCACCGAAATCGGAGGTCCCAAGGTTGGCAAGTGTGCTGTAAAATCCATTGTAAATTTTATGGCAAACTGCAGGAAAACTGCAAGTTTATCACCGTAAAATCTACAGATTTGTTTTCACAGTGGACGAAAAAATATATAATAATCAAATGCATCTGCAATTGTGTATATCATGAGGCGGATCCTTGTAGATTTATATTACTATAATATATATTATTCACTGTTATAAACGGATCTGTGAGGAAAGCCATAACTGAGATGTGGCCTTCAATGAGTTTGACACCTCTGTTCATGTGATACATTCAATGTGTATAGGTGTACGTTTTTATTTGTATTCATTTTTCATATAAATGTAATATCTGAATAAAGTCACTCCCACAAAATTGTCAAAAATGCAATGTATGTACTTTTTTTCATTGAAGATTGTAAACAACAGAACACGTACAGTCAACAGACAGGAGACATTAATCACTTTTCTTTATTTTTAATAGTGGTAAAATATTTATACACCAGCAAAAATCCAATTGAAATCATACTTTTAATTATCAGATATACATATTTGTTGTAACTTTCAAAACGTGTAATAAACGTTATCAAAAAAATGTACTGGTGTATTATAATATGGTGCACATTATATTTGGTTCAGGTACCTTGTAAAGCAGGGGTCTCAAACAAGCGGCCCTCGGGTGAATTGCGGCCCGCGAGACGTTATTTTGCGGCCCGCACCTTAATATGAAAATGTAATGTTGGTGCGGCCCGCAAGTTTTATATGAATGCCGCTTTACAGTGTCATACTCGATTTTTCCAGGAAACTCACGATTTTCAGTGCCCCTCCAGGGGTAATCATTCTCCCAAATTTCAACCAAACTACAATATTAGGGGTACACCGTGGATGTACTGCCTTTGACATCCTCTACAACCTTTACAAACAGCGAGCCAGCCCAGCCACATATTATATTTAGCTTCTGTGAACGCAATAAGTGACTGCAAGCAAAGCTGATCAACAGCCACGCAGGTCACACTGAGGGTGACCGTATAAACAACTTTAACACTGTTACAAATATGTGCCACACTGTGTGCCCACACCAAACAAGAATGACAAACACAATTTGGGAGAACATCCGCACCGTAACACAACATAAACACAACACAACAAATACCCATAATCCCATGTAGCCCTAACTCTTCCGGGCTACAATATACACCCCCGCCACCCCCAACCCCGCCCCCTATTGTAGCCCGGAAGAGTTGGGGCTGCATTGGATTCTGGGTATTTGTTCTGTTGTGTTTATGTTGTGTTACAGTGCGGATGTTCTCCCAAAATGTGTTTGTCAATCTTGTTTGGTGTGGGTTCACAGTGTGGCGCATGTTTGTAACAGTGATAAAGTTGTTCATATGGCCACCCCTCAGTGTGACCTGTATGGCTGTTGATCAAGTATGTCTTGCAGTCAGTTCCGCGGGTCTGCAGGAGCCTTATACAATATGTGACTGGGCCGGCACACTGTTTATATGGTGGAAAAGCGGACAAGACGGCAGGTTGTGGAGGACGCTAAAGGTAGTGCCATCGCGGCACGCCCTTAATATTGTTGTCCGGGTGGAGACCGGGAGAATGATTGCCCCGAGAGATTGTCGGGAGGGGCACTGATATTCGGGTGCTTCCCGGAAAGATCGCTAGAGTTGGCAAGTATGTTAATGCTATTGATTGATTGATTGATTGATACTTTTATTAGTAGATTGCACAGTACAGTACATGTTCCGTACAATTGACCACTAAATGGTAACACCCGAATAAGTTTTTCAACTTGTTTAAGTCGGGGTCCACGTTAATCAATTCATGGTAGGGCGGGAAAAAGCCATTCAAAGAAGGTGAATTCATTAAAAAGTGCATGTTAGATTTTTTTAAGAAATATTTTCTTGTGGCCCAGCCTCCCCCAGTTCCTGCATCCAGTGGCCCCCAGGTAAATTGAGTTTGATACCCCTGTTGTAAAGGAAGTGAAGGTGTCGTCATTTTCGCTGTGAATATGTAAAGTATACCAGCAAAAATCCAATTAAAGAAATACTTTAAATTATAGGATATACATACTTGTTGTAACTTTCAAAATGTGTAATAAGCGTTATCAACAAATATGTTTTTGGGATTTAATAAGATGTGCGTCATATCCGGTTCAGGCGCCCTGTAATGGAATTGGAGCTGTCGTCATTTCCGCTGTATATATGGGTAACGGTAGAAATGGCAGAGTGTCATGGCGTATCTCCCGTGTTTTTTGTTGTTAGCAACATTCCTGTCGCTTTTCACTCAGCGGACCTCAGGAATTATTTCAGCCAGTTTATAGAAAGCGCCGGCTTCCACTGTTTTCATTATCGCCACCGACCAGAGGTGCTCAGGGAGCCGCAAGGGTGTGGTGACAGCGAAGAGGACGGCGACAAGTCTTCGGGCAGCGACACGGCAGCTGCTAATGCTAACAATAACGACAAGAAAAGAGAGACGGTCAAATCGTGCTGTTGTGTTGTGTCTGTACACGGAAAAGAAGCTGACAGATTCGCCAGGATGTACGGAGGGAACCATTGGATCGATTCGAAGGGCAGCTGGTTGTCCAGAAGATGTGTTGTTAAAAGAGTGAAGGTTTCACAACACAACGGTTAGTGAGCCCGATGGACGTTGTGGTACCTGTGGGTCGGGGGCCATTTTGGGCTAGCTTTTTCTTTGACTGTGCCCCAACAATGTACAAACGGGATCTTTAAAGGCCTACTGAAATGAGAGTTTCTTATTTAAACGGGGATAGCAGGTCCATTCTATGTGTCATACTTGATCATTTCGCGATATTGCCACATTTTTGCTGAAAGGATTTAGTAGAGAACATCCACAATAAAGTTCGCAACTTTCGGTCGCTAACAGAAAAGACCTGCCTTTACCGGAAGTCGCAGACGATGACGTCACATGTTGATGGCTCCTCACATATTCACATTGTTTTTAATGGGAGCCTCCAACAAAAACAGCTATTCGGACCGAGAAAACGCCAATTTCCCCATTAATTTGAGCGAGGATGAAAGATTTGTGTTTGAAGATATTGAAAGCGACGGACTAGGAAAAAAACAGTTAAAAAAAAAACGCGATTGCATTGGGACGGATTCAGGTGTTTTTAGACACATTTACTAGGATAATTCTGGGAAATCCCTTATCGTTCTATTGTGTTGCAAGTGTTTTAGTGAGTTTAACAGTACCTGATAGTCGGAGGGGTGTGTCCACGGGTGTCTTGACGCCAATGTCTCAGGGAAGTCGACGCAGCTTTATGGACGGGGCAAGCTCAGCTGTTCTCCCGTAAGAAGCGACTTTTTACCACAATTTTCTCACCAAAACCTGCTGGTTGACATTCGGTCGGGATCCGTGTTCGCTGTATTCCATAGTAAAGTTTCACCTCCGAGAATTTTAAACAAGGAATCACTGTGTGTTTGTGTGGCTAAAGGCTAAAGCTTCCCAACTCCATCTTTCTACTTTGACTTCTCCAATATTAATTGAACAAATTGCAAAAGATTCAGCAACACATATCTCCAAAATACTGTGTAATTATGCCGTCAAAGTAAACGACTTTTAGCTGTGTGTGTGTGCAGCGCTCATATTTCCTAACAGCCCACGACGTCACGCGTACGCGGCATTATTACGCAACGTTTTCAAGAAGAAACTCCCGGGAAATTTAAAATTGCAATTTAGTAAACTAAAAAGGCCGTATTGGCATGTGTTGCAATGTAAATATTTCATCATTGATATATAAACTATCAGACTGTGTGGTGGGTAGTAGAGGGTTTCAGTAGGCCTTTCAACCTCTAAAGCAGGGGTAGGGAACCTATGGCTCTAGAGCCAGATGCGGCTCTTTTGATGACTGCATCTGGCTCTCAGATAAATCTTAGCTGACATTGCTTAACACGATAAGTAATGAATAATTCCGCTGGTAATCACAGTGTTAAAAATAACGTTCAATTTATAAAACATTCTCATGCATTTTAATCCAACCGTCCATTTTCTATCGCACCTGTTTAAGAAGTCGCATTAATGGTAAGAAGTATTATATTTATTATTGGTTAGCTTTAGAATAACAATATTATTAAAAAGAATAAGAGACTTATTATACTCTAAAAATGTTGGTCTTATTGAAAAGTGCACGCATTTAGTTGTATTCAGTGTTAAATATATTATATGGCTCTCACGGAAATACATTTTGAAAAATTTGGCTGTCATGGCTCTCTCAGCCAAAAAGGTTCCCGACCCCTGCTCTAAAGGCTTAGTTGCCACATGCGTTGACAGCACCTTTTACCTCTTATTTCCAAAATTGTGTGCACTACTGCAGTGGTTCTCAAATGGGGGTACTTGAAGGTATGCCAAGGGGTACCTGAGATTTTTTTTAATATATTCTAAAAATAGCAACAATTTAAAAATACTTTATGAAGATATTTTTAAATAATACTTCAACTAAATATGAATGTAAGTTCATAAACTGTGAAAAGAAATGCAACAATGCAATATTCAGTGTTGACAGCTAGATTTTTTGTGGACATGTTCCATAAATATTGATGTTAAATATTTCTTTTTTTGTGAAGAAATGTTTAGAATTAAGTTCATGAATCCAGATGGATCTCTATTACAATCCCAAAAGAGGGCACTTTAAGTTGATGATTACTTCTATGTGTAAAAATCTTTATTTATAATTGAATCACTTGTTTATTTTTCAACATGTTTTTAGTTATTTTTTTATCTTTTTTTCCAAATAGTTTAAGAAAGACCACTACAAATTAGCAATATTTTGCACTTTTACACAATTTAATAAATCAGAAACTGATGACATAGTGCTGTATTTTGCTTCTTCATCTCTTTTTTTCAACCAAAAATGCTTTGCTCTGATTAGGGGGTACTTGAATTAAAAAAAAATTCACAGGGGGTACATCACTGAAAAAAGGTTGAGAACCACTGCACTACTGAATTGGGATCTTATGGCCACTTATGTAGACACTTGTACTACTATCTGGTGGTGTCAGAAGAGTATAACATACAATGGAATTTGGGAAAAAAAAGTGTAAAAATAAGAATTAGCATGTCACTAAACATGAAGCACACATGTGTGTACTTATAGACTAAGTACATCATATCAAAAGATGATTCTTAGTTTTTATTCTAATTAGGGTCCAATAAGCCCAAATAGCAAAGAGAAATAAAAAGCATGTAAACAAACAGCTTGGGCCTTCAAAAATATAACTGCATTTTAAAAAAAATATATACATCATTCACAATCCTCGTGGGAGACAAGAACCTACACAGGTAGCAAGAACAAATGCATTACCGAAATGCTTAAAATGACCAAACAACCATAAATATTACATGTTATCATTACATGTTACTATTTAACACACATCCTTTCAGCATGTATATGAATGGATGTAAAATGCATTTACAGAACTGCACTGCATCTCACCAAAGCTGTTTCTAATATTTTGGTGGCCTCACATAGCTGGGTCAAAACATAACAACCAACTCTCAGTATGATGGTAAAGGGGTTATACTTGTATAGCGCTTTTCTACTTTCAAGGTACTCAAAGCGCTTTGACACTATTTCCACATTCACCCATTCACACACACATTCACACACGGATGGCGCGAGCTAACATGCAAGGCCCTAACCACAACCTATCAGGAGCAAGGGTGACGTGTCTTGCTCAAGGACACAACAGACGTGACAAGGTTGGTAGAAGGTGGGGATCGAACCAGGAGCCCTCAGGTTGCTGGAACGGCCACTCTCCCAACTGCGCTACGCCGTCCCCGTATGATGTAGTTCCGTTCTTCACCACGTCAAACTACAAAATACAGAAAATTAACAAAATTACTTTTTTTGTGTGTTGGAAATTGCTGCAGTGTACTGAAACATATTTTGATTTTTTTCAGAAAATTCGCAATTTCCTTATAAGACGAGGTATGAGCAGCGGCAAAGGGTGGCCCAAACCGAGCATTTCACCATCTCTGACCTCAACAGCTTATCGGAGCTCAATCCACCTGCCCTAATGCAGAATGGAAACGTGGGCACGCCAGTCAAAGTCTTCCTGCAGCTCATCCAGTCCTGTCGTCTGCCTCCACGCCTCATCCGGAAATTGGGCCTCACTTTTCCCAAGACAGGCTCCAACCGTCGTTACGGAAACGTGCCTTTCCAGTACCAGGACACTTGCACACTACCAGCTACAGAAGAGACTGTTTTAACCGCTGCTGGGCATGAGATATCGGGGCCGGGTGCCTTTGCAGCTCAGATGTCAACACAGACGCAGCAGGCTGGTGACTACGAGACAACAGAGAGTGATGATCCACAGGGAGACGAAGAAGAGAAGGATGTTGAATCAAACTCAGATGATGTATGTTTAATATTTTATGCAGTATATTTCCTGCTGTTATTTTTAGTTTTCCAAGTTGCAACTAAGGCAGGGTATAATAATATTTTAGTCTATAATCTGTTTTTATTTTGATATCTATTGCTTATGAAAAATCTATTTTACTTTAATCACACGATGATGGATTTAATTCAACTAATTGAATAATTATTGTGTCAACTGAGGCCAAATGGCTACAATGAGCAGTTGTGCTCAACTAATTTGTGGCATAAACAAAAAGCATAACAAATAATGGATTAGATTTATTCAGTGTTTTTTTTTCTGGTGACTCAAAACGCGTGACAATGAAAACCCATAATTTTTCATGGTAGTAAGCTACATAGGGACGGCGTGGCGCAGTGGGAGAGTAGCCGTGCGCAACCCGAGGGTCACTGGTTCAAATCCCACCTAGAACCAACCTCGTCACGTCCGTTGTGTCCTGAGCAAGACACTTCACCCTTGCTCCTGATGGGTGCTGGTTGGCGCCTTGCATGGCAGCTCCCTCCATCAGTGTGTGAATGTGTGTGTGAATGGGTAAATGTGGAAGTAGTGTCAAAGCGCTTTGAGTACCTTGAAGGTAGAAAAGCGCTATACAAGTACAACCCATTTATTTGTAGCCACATAAATACGTGACTGCCAATTTGAACCAACAGTCTCCAAACACGTTTTACGTTGTGAGTGTGAGCGGCACGGGGTAAAGATGTGGGTGAAGGAGGCAAATGCTCAAATACTAATAACGTAGCTCTTAAAGAGGAACTGCACTTTACGGATTGTAGCTGAGATAGGTGCCAGCGCCCCCCCGCGACCCCAAAAGGGAATAAGCGGTAGAAAATGGATGGATGCACTTTTTTTTTTTATTCTGCCTATCATTCACAATCCTTACATAAGTCAACACAGACGTTTTTCTTTTTTTTATGCATTCTAAAGTAAGAGAGGTGGCTAACAATGCAGCTAATGAGAGTCATCTATTGCGCACATAAAGCCCTCTACAAAGACATCATAAAACTGCCTACAATACTCCATTTATATGTCATAACCTGCATTTTAACCAAGTATTAGCGATACTGTTATTATAAGCGCTAACGGTGCTGATGTACTTATAGCGCCGTCGTGATCGCAGAGAGATACCTAGTTTATGCAGCAATTGATGTAGTTAGCCAAAGAGCTGCTGCATCGCCTATAAACTAGAAAAAGTTAATTCCAGATTGTAAATCATACCTCTTGTTTGTAAAGTAGTAGGTTGTTTGAGTTTGAGTTTATTTCGAACATGCAAGCATACAACATGATACATCACAATTTCCAGTTTCTCTATTCAACATGTTCGAAAAAGAGTAGGAAGAAGCAGAGCTTATTTAATCCTACCCCTTTTCTTTACATAACACTTGCTAAAACTTTTGTTCACTTCCTGTTCTCAATGTATTCACAATGTATACTCTTTAAGTAATAAGTAATCACGATACAAATAAATAAACAAATAATTGGTGAAGCAAGTTTTATTCCATACGATGAGATAAGTAAGATTATTTTGAGAATGAATGGGTGAGTAAAATCAGAATGTTTATCATAGTTCTTCTTTTTTGTACTTTGTAAACACTTCCAGTTTGAAGAGTTTCTTGAAGTGGATCATATTAGTACATTGTTTGATTGCTTTGCTTAATCCATTCCATAATTTAATTCCACATACTGATATACTGAAGGTCTTAAGTGTTGTACGTTGCCATAAACCGAGAAGTCGGTCAACTTAGACCCGGAGATCACAAGAAAGACTCAAAAAGATTTTGCGCCTATGTTTATTTATTTTTTTGTATGTGTGAGGATTATGAATAATCATTCATCTAAAAGGAACAATGTAAATATCCCATCAGTCTACATCCCTGTGAGAGTAGACTTTGTACAGCAAGTGATTATTAATGTTTGTGGTTTGTATTTCTTGTTTAGCTCTTAGAAAAACTGCTACTTGCTGGATCTGCTTATTACTCAGCTTCTAAAACCTGTAGCTCATGTCCCGTATATTCAGGCTCAAAAGTATAAGGTTCTGTATCATCATTTGTTCAAAAGTAGTAGTTGTTGTCTATCATGAAGTTTGCCACGAGGAGTAGTTGTTGAAGTTAATAGCGAATGTTGTGATGAGTCTGTGAAATTAATGTCCTGCGTATGCTTAAATTTAGCAAAATACGTAAATATTACATATTTTGAATGTACCTGTTACTACATTATGTATATGCATACCTAAAGCATGTATATAAAACAATGTATGTTCTTTTAGAGTGCTTTATAGGCGAAATAGAGCTAATCCCATTACCGCCATTGTTTGCTGAGTCTTGATAGTGTTTATTTATGAGTTAAAATGGATAACAAAAACATTTCTAACATATGGATTGTGAATGATTGGTACAATTAAAAAAAAACAGTGCAGTTCCCCTTTAAGAAGCCAGAACAGTAATGTTTTTTCTGCTATAGAAAGCATCAGGTTTATTTGAAAAAAACAGTGGAAATATTTGAAAAAGTATGAGTACTTTTTTATCTCATACATCAATACCAAGATAATGGTGGCCACAATAACTGACATGACATTTTTATATTCTTACATCCCTGGTGCACAAAAGAGATCTTTGAGAACGTAAGGAATTACATTTTTTTAAATCCTGTTGAACCAGTGAGTGAAACCTTCGGCTTTTCTAAACCTGGCTTTTGTAACATGGTTATCATTTTGTTGCGTTTTTATTAGAGGGGCATAGCTTACATGGTTGGACCAGAAAAAGGGTGGGTTTTCAGCTCGTTTAAACATGAGCGCCCTGTAGGCAGCCACTTCTCTATAACCTATACAGCATTTTAAGAACTCTACATCATAGCTATTTATTTTGAATTTTATAGTTGGCGTAATATTTTCTCTTTGGTGGTGTTCTGAACTCTCACAAATTATTCCTCTCGCGTTGTAGGATGACGACTGCTGTGAGGAGTGGGTGCGTCATGAAGCGCTGCATGATGACATCACGAGCCAAGAGCGAAGCAAAGAGAGGCTGTATGAAGAAGAAATCGAGTTGAAGTGGGAAAAGGGTGGGTCAGGTTTGGTGTTCTACACTGATGCCCAGTACTGGCAAAAAGACGAAGGAGGTAAGGATAACAATGCTTTTTTTAAACCTATATTACAAATAAAATGCAATTTTAAAAAATCAAATTTTGGTCTCTTTTTGTCCTTGTTTTAGATTTTGATGAGCAAACAACAGATGACTGGGATGTTGACATGAGTGTCTACTATGATAAAGGTACCTTGGTATATACCTGTATTCAGTTATTGATCACCTTGGTTGAAAAAGGTGTACTTGATCTCTTGACATCAGTTTCTAAACTTTGAACAGATGGTGGTGACATGGATGCTCGTGACTATGTCCAAATGCGACTTGAGAAAAGGCTAAGAGAAGGTCTTGAATCGGGAGCGGCACACAATCAGGCCATTGGCAGTTTTGAAAAGTTCACAAAGGTAGGAAAGTTGTCACAACCCAAACATACCCCATTTTTTTGTTGTGCAGTTTTTCAAGTTTTAATCACTTGTGCATTTCGGTTAGGGCTTTGGCCGCCGGGTGATGGAGAAGCAGGGCTGGAAGGACGGCGAAGGTTTGGGGAGCAGTCAGATTGGGATTTCAGAAGCCCTTGAAAATGAAGGCAAACATCCACGCTGCAAACGAGGGTTCGGGTAAGTTTACTCCCAGCCCTCTCTTGTGTGTTGTGGTTGTTGGAGGGTCTCAGGCATTTCCCTTCAGAAAAGATCATTTCTGTAGTATAACAGTTTTTTTAAATTATGCCAGTGTACTTATTGTGATGTTGTGTGTGTTTGCAGGTATCACGGTGAAAAGTTACATTTTCATAATGTTAAAAGACCTAGAAAAGACTTTCTCGTGTCTACAAGCTACGATAAACCCAAAGACATGGATAAAGGCGACAGCTTGCTCAGACGCCAACCAAACACCGGAATGAAGTACAGAGGCTGGCAGCCAGGTGGCAGCGGTCGATCACAAAGATGACATTTTTTTAAATTCATTTTATATCCCATTGTATAAAACCCTTTACAAAAATGTATTTGTATTTTGTTGTTACTTAAAACATAAATAGTACCTGTATTAAAGGTATTAAAATGTGCACAGCTATATTTATTAAATGTTCATTAATCCCCGAGGGGAAACTCTTTATATACTATATTGTTTTCACTACTTGCAACACACACACTGAATTGTACCAACATGCATTACTGAGAATTTAGTAATGTATTGAGAAGGGTGAGGTATAGGAGTGCATCGCAATAAATTAGTTTATACTGCATAAGTTCTTTGATTGCAGGACTTCAACTCTAACTAGTAGACCAGGAAGTTTTTGCAGTTAATTTGCTAAGATTAGATTAAAAGCCCAAAGCAAAAGTTTAGAATATTGAACTTTTTGATCCTTTTACAATTTAATACAATACTGAATTTGGGAGATACTTAAAATAATGCAGCCCCCCACGACCTGATAAGTACAAACACTAGATCATGGGTGGATAAAGAAAAAAAGTAAAACACATTCATGAAGTATTTCACTCTTTAGTAAATCTATAGAAGTATCACTTTTCAAAATGAATCACTGAAATACATTTATTTTTCAAAGATATTCAAATGTATTGATATGCACCTGTAAATTTAAGCACTAATTAAATTGATTATAACTCGGGTTATAATCATTTAAAACATAATTCAGGTTTGGTGGCTCCTCTGTACCCTCTACAGTTTGTGTATCAGGCCCATTAAGGAGTGGATGATGCTGTTATCTACCTGCTGTATCGTGCTCACTCTCACCTGGATGGTGGGAGGGGCACTGTGAGGATCATGTTCTTTGATTTCTCCAGTGTGTTTAACACCATTCAGCCAATTCTGATGAGTGAAAAGTTGCTCAGGATGGGCGTCAGTTCATCCATTGTCTCCCGCATCGCTGATTACTCCTCCACTGGAGATTAACACCTACAGTGCCATCTCCCTGAGCACTGGCTCCCCCCAGAGCTGCGTCCTGAGTCCACTGCTGTTCAGATTGATGACCCATGACAGCTGCGCCGGGTCCACTACTAACCGCATTGTGAAGTATGCGGACGACACAACAGTAGTGGGTATCATCCGGGACAACAACGACATTGACTACAGTGAGGAGGTAAAACATCTACAAACCCCGTTTCCATATGAGTTGGGAAATTGTGATAGATGTAAATAAAAACAATACAATTTGCAAATCCTTTTCAACCCATATACAATTGAATGCACTACAAAGACAAGATATTTGATGTTCAAACTCATAAACTTTTTTTTTTTTATTGTGCGAATAATTAACTTAGAATTTCATGGCTGCAACACGTGCCAAAGTAGTTGGGAAAGGGCATGTTCACCACCATGTTACATCACCTTTTCTTATAACAACACTCAATAAACGTTTGGGAACTGAGGAAACTAATTGTTGAAGCTTCTAAAGTGGAATTCTTTCCCATTCTTGTTTTATGTAGAGCTTCCGTCGTTCAACAGTCTGGGGTCTCCGCTGTCGTAATTTACGCTTCATAATGCGCCACACATTTTCGATGGGAGACAGGTCTGGACTGCAGGCAGGCCAGGAAAGTACCCGCATTCTGTTTTTACAAAGCCACGCTGTTGTAACACATGCTGAATGTGGCTTGGCATTGTCTTGCTGAAATAAGCAGGGGCGTCCATGAAAAAGAGGGTGCTTAGATGGCAGCATATGTTGTTCCAAAACCCGTATGTACCTTTCAGCATTAATGGTGCCTTCACAGATGTGTAAGTTACCCATGTCTTGGGCACTAATGCATACCATCACAGATGCTGGCTTTTGAACTTTGTGTCGATAAGAGTCTGAATGGTTCGCTTCCCCTTTGGTCCGGATGACACGATGTCGAATATTTCCAAAAACAATTTAAAATGTGGACTTGTCAGACCACAGAACACTTTTCCACTTTGCATCAGTCCATCTTAGATGATCTTAGGCCGAGAGAAGCCGGCGGCCTTTCTGGATGTTGCTGATACATGGCTTTCGCTTTGCGTAGTAGAGCTTTAACTTGCACTTACAGATGTAGCGACGAACTGTATTTAGTGACCTTGGTTTTCTGAAGTGTTCCTGAGCCCATGTGGTGATATCCTTTAGAGATTGATGTCGGTTTTTGATACTGTGCCGTCTGAGGGATCGAAGGTCACGGTCATTCAATGTTGGTTTCCGGCCATGCCGCTTACGTGGAGTGATTTCTCCAGTTTCTTTGAACCTTTTGATGATATTGTGGACCGTAGATGTTGAAATCCCTACATTTCTTACAATTGCACATTGAGAAACCTTGTTCTTAAACTGTTTGACTATTTGTTCACACAGTTGTGGACAAAGGGGTGTACCTCGCCCCATCCTTTTCTTGTGAAAGACTGAGCATTTTTTGGGAAGCTGTTTTAGACCCAATCATGGCACCCACCTGTTCCCAATTATCCTGCACACCTGTGGGATGTTCAAAAGAAGTGTTTGATGAGCATTCCTCGACTCTATCAGTATTTATTGTCACCTTTCCCAACTTCTTTGTCACGTGTTGCTGTCATCAAATTCTAAAGTTAGTGATTATTTTCACACAAAAAAATGTTTTTTAGTTTGAACATCAAATATGTTGTCTTTGTAGCATATTCAACTGAATACGGGTTGAAAAGGATTTGCAAATCATTGTATTCTGTTTATATTTATATCTAACACAATTTCCCAACTCATATGGAAACGGGGTTCGTAGTTGACTGGTGCAGAACCAACAACCTGGTCCTGAACTTCTACAAGACTGAGGAGATCATCGTCGACTTCAGGAGGCACCAGTCCAGCCACACTCAACTCTTCATCAACAGCACAGCAGTGCAGATCGTATGCATTAACAATTTCCTGGGGGTGCAGAAAACTGACAATATGACCCTGTCCCTTGTAAAAAGAGCTCAGTAGCGCATGCACTTTTTGCATCAGATGTCAAGAGCACGGCTTCCTCCATTCTCACCACATTCTACAGAGGCACTATAGAGAGCCTGCTGACCAACTGCATCTCTGTCTGGACTGGAGCCTGCAGTGCCTTGGACAACGCCTTTGCAAGTGGTGAGGACAGTGGAAAACATCATCAGGACCGCTCTTCCTCCTATCCAGGAAATCGCAAAAAAGCCGCTGCCTGACCAAGGCTCAGAAAATCTGCAGAGACTCCTCCCACCACCCACCAAGGACTGTTTTCGCTGCTGGACACTAGAAAGAGGTTTTGTAGCAGAAAATCTAGGTTCTGTAACAGCTTCTTCCCTCAGGCCATAAAACTCTTGAACGCATCATAATAATACCCTTGATTCCCCCCCAAAACGGATTAACTCGTGGAAATATAAAAACAGTATAACATACATCCATAAACGTGGATGCATATGAAAAAGTGCAATATATTTATCTGTACAGCAATCTATCTATATCTGCACCTTATTGCTCTTTTATCCTGCACTACAACAACCTAATGCAACAAAAGTTCGTTCTTATCTGTACTGTAAAGTTCAAATTTGAATGACAATAACAGGAAGTCTAAGTCTAAGTCTACTTGTCTGATAGGCCCCAGTTTGTGCGACTTGGGAGCTCCCTGTCTGATACTGTGGTCAATAGTACAGTACAGTTCCAGGTCCTGCCACCTGCAGAAATACTCTGTTGACTCTGCTGTGGTCGGGTGTATCGGAGAAGGACAGGAATTGGAGTACAGGACACTGACCACTGACAGACGAAAATCTGCTCCTTAATGTGGACAAGACCAAGGACTTGGTAATTGACTTCAAGAAGAAGATGACCCCTGTGGAGCCCATCAACATCCAGGGTTGGGTGGGGGCAGTAGTGGGGCAGGTACCTGGGAGTCCACTTGAACAGCAGACTGGACTGGAAGTACAACAGCAAAGCTGTATACAAGGGCATGAGTAGACACTTTTCCCTGAGGAAGCTTAGGTCCTTTAATGTGTGCAGCAAGCCGTTGGAGATCTTTTTTCAGTCTGGTGTGGCCAGTGCCCTGTACTTTGCAGTGGTTTGTTGGGGGAACAGCACCAGTTTAAACCGGATTGACAAACTCAGGGATTAATAAAGTGCTTCTGATTCTGATCCGGAAAACTGGCCAGACTATTGGCACGCAGTTGGAGGCGTTTTAAATGTACAACCTTATACTTTTGAAGCTAAATGCACTACTGCTTATAGAAGCGAGCACGAAGGAAGTGTGAGATGTTGGAGCAGACAGAAGCCGGGAGAGTGAGGTGAAAGAGATTTTGACGCTGTAAATGTGCAACTTGGAGCCAAGTTATTTCGACATAAATGGAGTGCTTACCCAACATTAACAGGAAATGTCCCCGCCCAGCTGGATCAGATGAACAACTGTCCATCGAGTGAGTCACTTTAATATTGATCATGATACACGCAGCACGCCATGCATGTTAGTTCAATTACTGCACAGACACTGTCTGGCTCGTTCAGCTGTGTACTAATACAAAATATGAAATGTGGGGTAATACGTTTCAACTACTGTAATATGTATGTTCATGTTTTCAGTCAGTACAATTTGGTGTGTATCGCAGTGTTGAGCGTCACAAACTCAAACTTGTTTCGCTTTGTCGCAGAAGCTAGTTTATATCTTGCCGTAGTTAGCTTTTATGGCTAATGCCGTAGCGTGGCGATGTGTTACTACAATAGAAAATGAGTTCCTCAGTGTTCGCTCTTACAATAATGTTGCTACAGTTTAGTTATTATATAAATGATAAATGGGTTGTACTTGTATAGCGCTTTTCAACCTTCAAGGTACTCAAAGCGCTTTGACACTACTTCCACATTTACCCATTCACACACACATTCACACACTGATGGAGGGAGCTGCCATGCAAGGCGCTAACCAGCACCCATCAGGAGCAAGGGTGAAGTGTCTTGCTCAGGACATAACAGACGTGACGAGGTTGGTACTAGGTGGGGATTGAACCAGGGACCCTCAGGTTGCGAACGGCCACTCTCCCAATATATGGGTTACGGAACATAAATTAAGTTTTGTTGACGGTTTATAAATGCATTTTTAAAGTAATTTAGAAGTAAAATTGATTGCTCCCTTCAGTACAAGTACCTGGGAGTCCACTTGAACAGCAGACTGGAAGGACAACAAGGGCATGAGCAGTTGGAGGCGTTTGTGTCAGTGAGGGACAGGAGGACACTGGACAAACTGCTCGTCATCATGGACAATCCTGCCCACCCACTCCACCAGAAAATGGAAGGACAGCAGAGCTCATACTCCAACAGGCTCCTTCAGCTTCATTCCCACAGTGTTCGATTCAACAACTCCTTCATTCCGCACTTCATCCAGCTGTATAATCACTCACCATACAAGAATAGATGATATCTGTCTATTACCTGACACCTTTTATGTTAGCTACCTCTCTTTGTTTATAATGTATATTTTATTCAGGACCTACTCTTTTTTTTATGCTGCTCTTTTTTTGCTGCAGCTGTTACATATACTGTAATATTGTACATATTCATTGGGATTTGTAATGTAATATATTGTATATTTTATATAAAAATATAATGCAATAATATATCAGTGTACATTTTATACTGTACATATAATATTTAAATATTACTTAATAATAATAATAATAATGGATTATATTTATATCGCGCTTTTCTATTGTTAGATACTCAAAGAGCTCACAGAGAAGTGGGAACCCATCATTCATTCACACCTGGTGGTGGTAAGCTACATCTGTAGCCACAGCTGCCCTGGGGTAGACTGACGGAAGCGTGGCTGCCAGTTTGCACCTACGGCCCCTCCGACCACCACCTGTCATTCATTCACCAGTGTGAGTGGCACCAGGGGCAAAGGGTGAAGTGTCCTGCCCAAGGACACAACGGCAGCAATTTGGATGTCAATAGGTGGGAAGCGAACTTGCAACCCTCAGGTTTCTGGCACGGCCGCTCTACCCACTACGCCATATACCGTATTTCCTTGGATTGCCGCAGGGCATATAGTATGCGCCTGCCTTGAATTACTGCCGGGTCAAACTCGCTTCCCGAAATAATTAGCACATGCTTAGTAAAACCGCCTGGTCAAACTCGTGACGTCACGAGTGACACTTCCTCTGTCATCATTTTCGAAATGGAGGAGGCGGATTTCAATACCGGTATTTTGAAATCGCATAAAGGGAAGAAGATTAAGAGCTATTCTGTAGGATTTAGGTCCAAGCTTAATTCACACTCAAATTTTTACTGCATACCTTTGGCAAGGGCCGGAGTGGGAGGAAGTTTTAAAATAGTTTGCGCATGCTTACTTTTACCGCATGACTTTGGTAAGCGCAGGAGTGAGAAGAGGTTTTAAATTAATTAGCGCCCAGGCGGCAATTCAAGGAAATACAGTATGGTATATTTTATATTGCTACTATGGTACATTTTTAGTGCACTTTATTCCTGCATTATCCTTTCCACTCTTACACTTTCCATCATTTGAACGTTGACTTTAGGTAGAAGTGTTTACTTTCCTTAGTGTCCTGTGAAGTACCGTGAAATACTACAATTGCACTGGATATATTTACACTTCTTAGACTTCCACCTTTCGAGTACTGTATTCGTTTATTTTTAAGTAAATCAACCAAACTTTATTTTGAAAGCCTGAAGTTCAAGTAACCCGGATGTATTTAACGTTAGCCGGTGAGCTATTTAGTGGCGCGTGTTCGGCATGTACGCAAACAGCAGTAGGTGATGAACTGTCTTAAACTTTGTGAACTAAACGTTCTGCATTATTATTCAGACTCGGCGCTTATATATTAATCATATAATTGGTGTTGCGTAATGTAAAACGACACAAAATATACAATTGTACGGGAAAGTGTAGAGATGCTACTTTTCATGTGCTGTTTATAGCACATTCATCAAGATGTCCGAACAAACAGCAGCAACACCGTCGCTTCATTTCGGTCAGGTGGTGATTGGACCGCCAGGTTCGGGTAAAACCACTTACTGCCGGGCCATGCAGGAGTTCCTCACACGGCTAGGACGCAACGTCGTGGTGGTGAACATGGACCCAGCTAATGAAGAACTTCCATACAAGTGCGCTGTGGATATCTCCGAGCTAGTAACTTTGGACGATGTGATGGATGCCTTGAAGCTGGGGCCAAATGGCGGCCTGCTTTACTGCATGGAGTATGTTGAAGCCAACATGGACTGGTTGGAAAATAAACTGAGGCAGCACCACGACTCCTACTTCTTGTTTGACTGCCCTGGGCAGGTGGAGTTGTACACGCACCAGAATTCAGTGAAAAACATTTTCTCATTGTTGGGGAAGTTACATTTTAGGGTAAGTGTAATAAACATTCTCAATTTGGATTTAAAAGTTCACATCAATAGTTAGTTGTTTGTCTTTCAGCTCACATCAGTGCACCTTGTGGACTCTCACTACTGTGCTGACCCAGCCAAGTTTATTTCAGTGCTGTGCACCTCATTGTCCACCATGCTGCATGTAGAGCTCCCTCATGTCAACATCCTCTCCAAGATGGACTTGATAGAGCAATATGGAAAACTAGGTAATGTTTGTATGTGACACGAAATGATTGGAGTTTACAGAAAGTACAGCAGAACCTCTGAAGCAGGTGTCGCTAACCAGTCGATCTTTGGGTCTTTATCAGCCGACCGCAAAATTATTAGAAGACAAGTATTAATATGACATCAGTGACACCCTCCACCCAGAGAGTAACCAACAGACCCGTCAACAGGCACTCATTTTAACCCCTGAACACGCCCGCTCACCTCACCTTTTCTTCAGTTTTACATCTCGCGGCTCTCGACACCGCGGCCGAACCCCTAGCACGGCCGCACACGACACCTGCTTGTCTAGCAAAATCAAAGCTGACTGTTGCAACGCGTCGGCTATTTTCTAGCATCCAACATCAAACAACTCTTTCCTCAACCACGATCATCACCGCTTGCCTGCGACGGGAAGCTAACGAGAAATATAGGAGGCAGGTGTGGAAATTGCTCCATAGTGCGGATTTTGTGTTGATTTATTGTGCATACAAAAGTTAAAGTTGAAGTGTGTAAAGGCAGTAATATATTATAAAATAAAGTGGCAGCAAAGGAAGACTTCCCCGTTTATCCCCTCTGTATCACACAGGAAAAACCCGCCAGGTTTTTTACTATTTCCAGTGCTGACGTAAGACAACTATGTGACTCGGGTCTAGGGTTGTACGGTATACCGGTACCGGGATACTAATCAATTGAAATCGGCACCATACTGCATTTTGAAAAATTCTGCTACCGTTCTTTCATCCGTATGCCCGCTGTGCTGCGGTGACTAGAGAGCCGAGACGCATGTTGTCGAGTGTGTCAAAACGCACAAAAAAAGGGCATACAAGCAATAACATCGTGGAATGGATGAACGGCAATAAACTGCAATTTTACTGGTTAATAAAGAGGGTGCATGAAGTGCAATATGAAGGTATTTGGGCTTCAAAATTAACAATAAAGGTGTTGCTTCAAACAGGGAGGCGCTGCGCTGTAAGTTCTGGTTTAAAACGAACGTCGCCAAATGTGGCGATTCGTATTACCACCTTTGCTTCAGACAAAGGTAAACATTTACAAACCCTGTTTCCATATGAGTTGGGAAATTGTGTTAGATGTAAATATAAACAGAATACAATGATTTGCAAATCCTTTTCAACCCATATTCAATTGAATGCACTACAAAGACCAGATATTTGATGTTCAAACTCATAAACTTAATTTTTTTTGCAAATAATAATTAACTTAGAATTTCATGGCTGCAACAAGGTGCCAAAGTAGTTGGGAAAGGGCATGTTCACCACTGTGTTACATCACCTTTTCTTTTAACAACACTCAATAAAACGTTTGGGAACTGAGGAAACTAATTGCTGAAGCTTTGAAAGTGGAATTCTTTCCCATTATTGTTTTATGCAGGCTTTAGTCTTTCAACAGTCCGGGGTCTCCGCTGTCGTATTTTACGTTTCATAATGCGCCACACATTTTCGATGGGAGACAGGTCAGGACTGCAGGCGGGCCACGAAAGTACCCGCATTCTTTTACTACAAAACCATGATGTTGTAACATGTGGCTTGGCTTTGTCTTGCTGAAATAAGCAGGGGTGTCCATGATAACGTTGCTTGGATGACAACATATGTTGCTCCAAAACCTGTATGGACCCTTCAGCATTAATGGTGCCTTCACAGATGTGTAAGTTACCCATGCCTTGGCACTAATGCAACCCCATACCATTACAGATGCTGGCTTTTGAACTTTGCGCTTATAACAATCTGTGTGATTATTTTCCTCTTTGTTCCAGAGGACACCACATCCACAGTTTCCAAATATAATTTGAAATGTGGACTCGTCAGACCACAGAACACTTTTTCACTTTGCATCAGTCCATCTTAGATGAGCTCGGGCCTAGCGAAGACAGCAGCGTTCCTTAGTGTTGTTGATAAATAGGTTTTGCTTTGCATAGCAGAGTTTTAACTTGCACCTACAGATGTTGCGACCAACTAGTTACTGACAGTGGTTTTATGAAGTGTTCCTGAGCCCATGTGGTGATATCCTTTACACATTTAGTCTCAAAATAATGATATTTTGATAACAATATTTTATACTGTTAATTGTCCAATAGGTGCAAAATGAAATCGACCACTAATACCTGTAGAACATTAAAACAATGTACCCCAAACCTTCTTCTTTCGTCACCTATTAAGTGTGATCCTTTTTGGAGTTGGTGAAAATCCAAATCAAAAAGCAAAACAAAGTTAAACTTGTCAAAGTTTGTTGAACTGAGTTCTTGTGAGCTTTGCTGAGGTCTTGCGTGATATGTTTACAATGTTGTGGGACTTTCCAGGCATGATTTTGAAAGATAATTGTAGAATTCAAACGTGATCAAATTTCCACAATGCCCTGTTTGCTCTAAATTCAGTTGATTGTAGTAATAATGGTTATTTTATTATGTACTCTTGAACAGCCTTCAACCTCGACTTCTACACTGAAGTCATGGACCTGAAATATCTCTTGGACCACTTGGCAGCGGATCCATTCTTTAAGAAATTTCGCCATCTAAACGAAAAGCTGTCAGAAGTCATAGAAGATTACAGCCTGGTCTCATTTGTATCTCTCAATGTTCAGGTATCCCTCTGTTTTTTGTTATACATTGTTAAACATGTAGTGTTTATTGTTGTATGGGTTGTATTCGGACATGTGACTTTTGAACAGAAGTAAACAAAGTGATAGTCCACCAAACCAACATGGCTACTTTGCAGCAAACAGAGTGCACCCTATCTGAGGATGTAAGAGGCCTAGCTCTTACCACTAAGCAGATACAAGCCAAAAATGCAAACTATGAAAAAGTATCCATCCCTATACTTTATCAAAAAAAGATTTGTCGAGTGATCTCAAGTATTAACCATTGGTCGCGTTCCCAGATATGTCAAACCATTTAATGCTCAAGATGTCATTCTACAGTACATGACAAAAGAGATACAAATTTGGAAAAGCATGGAGGTGTACAACTTTTTTGTGTTTGGCTGGGTCAAGGAAATGCATTGTCTTTACTTGGGTAAGTTTGCAATTCATGATTTAACTTTGCGTCTACAGCCATGTTTTTTGCGTTGTCTTTGTTATATGCATCGTTTTTGAGTCTGTGTATTTTTTCTTGTCTATATCAAAACATAACTAGACCTCGTCAGCAAGGTGGCACAGGGGTTAGTGCGTGTGCCTCACATTAGGGAAGCCCTGGGTTCATCTTTCTGTGTGGAGTTTTCATGTTTTCCCCGAGACTGTGTGGGTTTCCTCCAAGGTACTCCGGCTTCCTCCCACCTCTAAAGACATGCACCTGGGAATAGGTTGATTGGCAACACTAAATGGGCCCTAGTGTGTGTGTGAATGTTTTTCTATCTCTGTTGGCCCTGTTATGAGGTGGCGATTTGTCCAAGGTGTACCCTGCCTTCCGCCCGAATGCAGCTAGGATAGGTTTCAGAACCACTGTGACTCCGAGAGGGACAAGCGGTAGAAAAATGGATGGATGGACCAAGATCTCAACATTGAGTTTGTGCTGAAAGCTTCATTTATGATTGCTGCCTTTTGGTAAAAGCTTAACTTTTTGGGGGTTTTGCTCACATTTGCTTTCTTTTATTTAGACTCGCTGAGTTGGTGCTTTACAAAACACTAATAGCAAAAATTTAAGAAAAATAAATATCAAGATAATACTTCAGTGGGAAATACTAAATGTTAGAAGTATATCACACAAACATTCAACAAAGGGATCGCTGCAAACTCGTGCATTCTTCGATTATGCCTTCTTGGACTGGAGTGCGTGCCTCTTATCATACTATTTCGTAAAATCTCGACATTTTTCGCCCTTCTTGATTACCTCTCGGGGAACTCTGTTGAAACGTTTATCCTTTTTGCGATTTGAATGGTTCAACAGCCTAAAACAATGCAAGCATAGTGCATTTTTCTTCGAGAAAGGTTAAATACCGCCAAGAACGCTTAGACAATAGACGCACACTGGCCCACCACTTCGAAGCTAATGAGTCGAATGTGACATCAATTAAATACAAACTTTTTTATTCATATATTTACAATGTATCATTTAAAGCACACATCATGCAATCTTTTTTTACAGAAACAAATGTAATCTTCGAGTTATTCCACAAGAAAACATACTTTTGAATAAAAAGATTAGTGACAAGTTATCGTTTTTTTACAGGGGAATTGATAGCAATTAGCATGGCAGTTAAATGGACATAGGAATAAATGAAGTAGTTCCAAAAATATTTACAATGAATAAAGATGGACGTGTGGTAAATTTGTGGTAGTCAATAAAAAGGGAATTAATGGAATAAAAAAAAAATGTAAGCAGTATTACAAAGTCGAGAGGAATGTAGGAATAATAAGAGGAGTCAATAGACCTAGGAAAGAGGTCGTTCCAAGAATGAGGTCATGATATACATATCTAAATACTGTAGCTCATAGAAATGAATAGGGAAACCTAACAGAGGGTTGTGTGATTATTGTAATTAAATAGAAAATGTACAGCATGTATTAATTCTAGAGGTGGAAATCTTTGGGCACCTCTCAATTCGATTAAGATTCAGGAGCTACGATTTAATAAAAAATTGATTGTTGACGAATCTTTAATTTATGGATACTGATGCAGTTTTACATTTATTTTTGTCTCATTAAATAAGCATTCATCACTTGCAACCTTTAAAGACAGTCCATTTGTAATAAACAGTTGAATTATTTACCATTACGTTTTTATAAAATTAATTGGAATGTGTGCAAAACTGGAAAAAAAGTAACATGTCAGAACTCTCGGTCAGGTGACTCGCTGCAGTCAGTAAAATTTTAGAACCGTCTGAATTTCATTGTATACAATAAATAGATAATCGCCCATGTACGAATTGCGATACACCTAAAAATCGATTATTTCTCCAACCTCTTATCTAACATATTTCATATACTGAATACTGGAAATATAATATATAGGGAAATAATGAAAAATAAGTTAGTGAAAAAAAAGGTTTGTGTAGCAGTGGAGGATATTTTAAGATTGCATTTGGAACATGTAGTGTTCAAAGCAATACATACATACAGTTTTAAAAAGGCATGGTTGAATAAAATAATTTAGTGTATCTTGATTCACACTCCATTTCATAAGTTGGTGGTAATGCACACCACAAAGTTGCTTGCCAACTACCATTAAAAGAAGAAGAAGGCTTGGCGTTTCAAACTCTTTCACATACAACCGCGCCGACATTTAAAACCCACTCAACATTCTCCTGCTTGCTAAACGAAGGTAACTAATCAATTGTATTCACTGTTTCTCTTTGAGTTTCCCAGTTAGTATGTATTGTTTTATGCTGCTAGAAGTTTATAATTGTCCTTTATTTCTTGTAAAGCTGTGTAACATTTATTTGCCTCTTCTCTGTACCAGTTCACACTTGAAAAAGAAACCAATGTTAGTTTCAATATTTGTGTGTGTATGTGTGTCAGTTACAGACTTGTAAATATAAAATTACGGTAGACCCGCTTAAAGCAGCGTTTCTTAAAGATTTAATTTCAAGGTATGTCCTAAACTCTGACAGTTTACAAATGGAACCAAATGGACCCAACACTGTCAGTGGTACAGACCTTGTAAGAGTCAATTTAGACTGGCCTAAAGGAACTCACATCGTCACTGGTATTCACTGAGTGGCTGCAGTGCAGGGAGAGCCACTGGAGGTGAGAAAATCAATCTTGAGGTATGAATCAACGTTAAAATGGGCCAAATCAATGTTAAATGACAAAATTTTTTAGAACGCATCATGACATTTATATCGCACTCTTGTCATTTTCTGAAACTTAGCAGCCCTGGATTTATGTTTGGGTGAAAAAGGAACAGGCCAAAAATGGCCACTTGGCCACACTTTAGAAGCCCCTGCTTTAGGAGCTCGCTAAGCTGAAATCATGTGAGATTTGCTGAGGTCTCATGCAATATAAAACATGATGGCAGTTCAAACAGTTTGATTTTTGAACAACAAGCTACTTTTACTGTTTCACTTAAATTCCGTTCATGTTTTACTTAATGACGGGTCACATACATGGCTGCTTGTAACATTGGCTACCTAGGTTCTTAAGCTCTATCGCTTTAAAAGTCCAAACCCGAACACTATGTTTGGCATTTTTGTGAGACTGACAAGACTTTTGGATGCTTTTGTAACAGTGGTGACGTGCACAGTTCCAGTTCTACTCATAATCTGTCAGTCAGTTGTATCCTTCCCTCCCCCTGGCGGTTGGACTGCCAAAAGCTGAGAGCATTCTGTGCCTTTGTAGGACAAAGACAGCATGATACAGGTGTTGCGGGCTGTGGACAAGGCCAACGGCTACTGCTTTGGAGACCTGGAGGAGAGGAATCTTCAGACGATGATGTCAGCTGCAGTGGGGGCAGATTTCCAGTTCGACTCGTATCCTTTTTCTAGCTGCTCTGGTGACTCAACTATGACTCATGTCGTTTAACCCCCACAATTTACGGCACCGAGCTGAAAAGATGACTGCTTTTCTTATTTCGGCCTAATGGCAGCTGTAATCTCAATGAAATAAACACTTAAAACTTTTGATATCTGCCTTAACGAGCTGACTCCCAGCACTCTTGGAGTTCAAGAGCGCTACGTTGAAACGGGTGAAACGACAGTGGAGGACGAAATGATGGAGATTTTGAATGGCTGACTGCTAAATGCCTACACAAAGCTGGTCATTCTCTCAATATGACCTGGACGTCTAAATTGAAATAATAGACACAAGAAGTTTGCAACTAAATGACGCCACATGTTTTTTTTATTCTGGATGTTAATCCCTGTGGTTTGCTTTTTAAAAAATTAATTCATGTTCACTTAACAGCTAGAGTAGACTCCAATGACCTAAAACATTTGGCAATGACACATACCGGCCCCCGTTGTCAGGTCAAAAGTTAGGAGACAAACAATTTTTGCAGCAAACTACTAAAAACTAAATAGAATGCTGCTGTTGTAAAAAGGAACCTGGACTACTACAAACATTTTAACCCAGCCAGCAAACATTGACCAGGGGGTCCAAACTTGTGTTTTCTCAAGAGACCCCTTTCATGTACTTCCCTTTTTTGACAGTTACACATTTTTTTCGCAATGTGATTTTATATGGTTTATACTTCCAGTTTATTTTTTAACATTCATTAAATTACAGCATGACACTTCACCATTGCCAGCTTCTCTTTTCAACATGTTTGAAAATGAGTTTGAGTTTATTTCAACATGATACATCACAATTTCCAGTTTCTCTTTTCAACATGTTCGAAAAGGAGTAGGAAGAAGCAGAACTTATTAAATCCTACCCCTTTTCTTTTACATAACAGTTGCTAAAACTTTTGTTCACTTCCTGTTCTCAATCAATTCACAATATACTCCATATGTATCACAATGCAAATAAATAATTGGTGAAGTAAGTTATATTCCATACGATGAGATAAGTAAGGTTATTTTGTGAATGAAAGAATGGATGGATGAATAAATTCAGAATGTTTATCATGATTCTTCTTCTTTGTACTTTGTAACCACTTTGAGTTTGAAGAGTTTCTTGAAGTGGATCATATTAGTACATTGTTTGATTGCTTTGCTCATGAGTAGGAATGAGTAGGAAGAACCAGCATAGCAATCACTAACAGATTTATTCAATTCCTGTTCTCAATTTCAACACAATTTACTCCATAATACAATTCTAAAAAAAAAATACAAGTAAGTTGCATTTAACATAGTGAGACGAATTAGATCTAATTTTCAATCAATGCAAAATGTTTCATTATTCTTATTTGTACTTTGTAAACACCTAAGTTTGATCAGTTTCTTAAAGTAAATCAAATTAGTACGTTGTTTGAGTTGTTAGCTTAATCCATTCCATAATTTGTTGTACATTCTTGGGTAGCAGGTTATAGTTTGTTTAGTACATATTTATAGTAGTTTGCAAATTCATTGTAATTGTTGAATTTTGATATTTTGGATTCAATAAATAAAAGATTTGAGGATGTATTATACTGACTGATCTTTTTTGTAAGACATTTGGGGAATGAAGCTGTGTTTATTATTTTTTTTCTTTCATTTATTTCCCCATTTTGCCACACAACTCAGATATGGTAACGCTCTCGAGCAGTATAAAATATGGAGAATTTTTTTGTCGAGTACATATTTTGCTTTATTCATTATTAATATATTTCTTGCCACCTTATGTTGAATATGTTATGATTTCCAGTTAATTTTGTCATCAATTGTTACACCTCATAATGTTATTTATTTTACTCTTTCAATGACTACACTGTCTACTTGTATATTTGACTTTCTCTTCTACTGTTGCCAAATAGCATTGTTTTAGTTTGACTGAGGTTTAGCAAGCATCTGTTTTTGTCAAACCATCTCTTTAATATATTGTCTTTTGTTATTTGTATTAGCTTCTGTGTGTTCTCTCCTGAGCAAAAAATGTGTTTTGTCTGCAATTCATACTAACTATAAGTCCTTTGTAACTTTACAAAAGCCATTTAGAGAGATTGAACAGTTTTGGTCCCTGTATTGATCCCTGGGGTACATCGCAGGATATATTTAACGCTGTAAACTCGTGTTTGCCTATAGCTTCACGCATTGTTTTCTGTTGGTTAGATATGGTGCATCTGAAAAAAATAAAAATCCCATATTACATAACAATTCACAGCCTTTGCTCAATACTGTGATCTACCTTTGACACAATTACATGCTCAAGTCTTTTTTAATACAAAGCCACAAGCTTGGCACACCTACCATCCAGAAAGTATTCACAACGCTTTACTTTTTCCACATTTACAGCCTTATTCCAAAATGGAATAAATATTTTTTTGCTTCTAAATTCTGCCGACAATGCCTTATAACAGTGGTTCTCAAATGGGGGTACGCGTACTCCTGGGGGTACTCGAAGGTATGCCAAGGTGTACGTGAGATTTTTTTTTAAATATTCTAAAAATAACGATTCAAAAATCCTTAATAAATATATTGAATAATATGTCAACAAAATATGAATGTAAGTTCATACACCGTGAAAAGAAATGCAACAATGCAATATTCAGTGGTGACTGCTAAATTTTTGTGGACATGTCACATGAATATTGATGTTAAAGATTTCTTTTTTTTGTGAAGAAATGTTTAGAATTCAGTTCATGAATCCATATGGATCTCTATTACAATCCCCGTTTACATATGAGTTGGGAAATTGTGTTAGATGTAAATATAAACAGAATACAATGATTTGCAAATACTTTTCAACCCATATTCAATTGAATGCTCTACAAAGACAATATATTTGATGTTCAAACTCATAAACTTTCTTTTTTTTTTTTTTACAAATAATTAACTTACAATTTCATAGCTGCAACACGTGCCAAAGTAGTTGGGAAAGGGCATGTTCACCACTGTTTTACATCACCTTTTTTTTTAACAACACTTAAACGTTTAGGAACTGAGGAAACTAATTGTTGAAGCTTTGAAAGTGGAATTCTTTCCCATTCTTGTTTTATGTAGAGCTTCAGTCGTTCAACAGTCCGGAGTTTCCACTGTCGTATTTTACGCTTCATAATGCGCCACACATTTTCGCTCGGAGACATGTCTGGACTGCAGGCGGGCCAGGAAAGTACCCATACTCTTTTTTTTTTTTTTTTTTACGAAGCCACGCTGTTTTAATACATGCTGAATGTGGCTTGGCATTGTCTTGCTGAAATAAGCAGGGGCGTCCATGAAAAAGACGGCCCTTAGATGGCAGCATATGTTGTTCCAAAACCTGTATGTACCTTCCAGCATTAATGGTGCCTTCACAGATGTGTAAGTTACCCATGCCTTGGGCACTAATGCACTCCCATACCATCACAGATGTTGGCTTTTGAACTTTGCGTCGATAACAGTCTGGATGGTTCGCTTCCCCTTGGGTCCGGATGACACGATGTCGAATATTTCCCAAAACAATTTGAAATGTGGACTCGTCAGAGCACAGATCACTTTACCCCTTTGCATCAGTCCATCTTTCTGGAAGTTGTTGATAAATGGCTTACGCTTTGCATAGCAGAGCTTTAACTTGCACTTACAGATGTAGCGACGAACTATATTTAGTGACTGTGGTTTTCTGAAGTGTTCCTGAGCTCATGTGGTGATATCCTTTAGAGATTGATGTCAGTTTTTTGATATAGTGCTGTCTGAGGGATCGAAGGTCACGGTCATTCAATGTTGATTTCTGGCCATGCCGCTTACGTGGAGTGATTTGTCCAGATTCTCTGAACCTTTTGATGATATTATGGACCGTAGATGTTCAAATCCTTAAATTTCTTGCAATTGCACTTTGAGAAACATTGTTCTTAAACTGTTTGACTATTTGCTCACGCAGTTGTGGACAAAGGGGTGTACCTCGCCCCATCCTTTCTTGTGAAAGACTGAGCATTTTTTGGGAAGCTGTTTTTATACCCAATTGTGGCACCCACCTGTTCCCAATTAGGCTGCACACCTGTGGGATGTTCCAAATAAGTGTTTGCTAAGCATTCCTCAACTTTATCAGTATTTATGGCTACCTTTCCCATCTTTTTTGTCACGTGTTGCTGGCATCAAATTCTGAAGTTAATGATTATTTGCAAAAAAAAAAAACGTTTATCATTCTGAACATCAAATATCTTGTCTTTGTAGCATATTCAATTGAATATGGGTTGAAAAGGATTTGCAAATCATTGTATTCCGTTTATATTTACATCTAAACAATTTCCCAACTCATATGGAAACGGGGTTTGTACAATCCCCAAAGAAGGCACTTTAAGTTGTTGATTACTTCTATGTGTAGAAATCTTTATTTATAATTGAATCACCTGTTTATTTTTCAACAAGTTTTTAGTTTTTTTTTGATATTTTTTTCCTAACAGTTCTACAAAGACCACTACAAATGAGCAATATTTTGCACTGTTATACAATTTAATAAATTGGAAACTGATGACATAGTGCTGTATTTTACTTCTTTATCTCTTTTTTTCTACCAAAAATGCTTTGCTCTGATTAGGGGGTACTTGAATTTAAAAAAAATGTTCACAGGGGGTACATCACTGAAAAAAGGTTGAGAACCACTGCCCTATAATGACCATGTAAAAATGTTTTTTTTTTTTAAACCTAAACCCTGAAAAAAATCACATACATAAATATTCATATCATTTTGGTCAATACTTTGTTGATGCATCTTTGGCAGCAATTATGGCCTCAAATATTTTTGAATACGATGCCTCAACCTTGGCACACTTATCTTTGGGCAGTCACGCCCATTCCTCTTTGCAACATCTCTCAATCTCCATCAGGTTTAATGAGAAGCTTTGGTATTCATCTAGGATGTTTCTGTACATTGATGCATTCATATTTCCCTCTATCATGTCAAGTCTCCCAGTTGCTGCCGCTAAAAAACATCCCCATAGCCTGATGCTGCCACCACCATGCTTCACACTATGATGTCTGGATTTCATGCCAAACACTTTTGTTTGTCATGGTCTGTCAGTAGGCTTCACGGTGGGGGAGGGGTTAGTGCGTCTGCCTCACAATACGAAGGTCCTGCAGTCCTGGGTTCAATCCCAGGCTCGGGATCTTTCTGTGTGGAGTTTGCATGTTCTCCCCGTGAATGCGTGGGTTCCCTCCGGGTACTCCGGCTTCCTCCCACTTCCAAAGACATGCACCTTGGGATAGGTTGATTGGCAACACTAAATTGGCCCTAGTGTGTGAATGTGAGTGTGAATGTTGTCCGTCTATCTGTGTTGGCCCTGCGATGAGGTGGCGACTCGTCCAGGGTGTACCCGCCTTCCGCCCGATTGTAGCTGAGATAGGCGCCAGCGACCCCAAAAAGGGAATAAGCGGTAGAAAATGGATGGATGGATGGTCTGTCAGTATTTCAGGTACATGTTTACATCCTGGATGAAAGCCAACATTTCCCATCCAAACTGATGGAGCTTGAGAGGTGCTGCAAAGAGGAATGCATGAAACTTCCCAAAGATAGGTGTGTCAAGCCTGTGACTTCGTATTAAAAAAGACTTGAGGCTGTAATTTCTGCCTGAGGTGCATCAACAAAGTATTTAGCAAAGGCTGTGAATACCTATGTACAGTAATTGTGTGTGTGTTTTTTTTAGATGTAATACATTTGCAAAAATATTTAAAAAAAAAACTTCTCACATTGTCATTATTGGGTATTAGAATGTTGAGGCCAAAAATACATTCCATTTTGGAATAGGGCTGTAACAAAATGTGGAGAAAGTTAAGCACTTGTAATATTTTCCGGCTGTAATCTGTCTTTGGGTATTTTTGCCTATTCCTTTTTACACATTCTTCTTTGCAGCACCTCTCGAGCTTCATCAGGTTGGATGTGAAGCGTGGGTTTGCATCCAGGATGTCTCTGTACATTGCTGCCCTTTTGCTTCTTACCCAGTTCCAGACCATCCCTCTGATGCCATAGTGTTTTAATTTATTAACATATTATGGTTAATTGTGTCAAAACCTTTAGTTAGATATAACTAAGGTGTTGCTGTAGCTTGTTTACTTCAGATGCAGACAGTCATTTCTTCAACTTTAGTTATACTAGTGGTGTTCTTCAAGGTTTAATTTGATTTCTTCTCCTTTTCATTATTCATTCTGGTGGTGTGTGAGTTCAGTTAAAAAAAAATAAAAAAAGAGACATTTTTTTCAGAAGACTCTTAAAAACAGAGTGCTGTCATAGAAATGATTAATGACTATCTTTTTGCATAAATTCCTTAAAAATAACCCAAATAAAGTGCTACTATAACTGACAAAATAAATACACCAAAATCAATTGTCTTCATAGAGGACATTGGCTCTCTGGCATATACGCTCTAAAACTAATTGTGAAAGGAGAAATCTGCCCCCAACGGTCCTTAGCATTCTGAATATGTGGCCACAAACAGTTTAAAGGGGAACTGCACTTATTTCGGAATTTTGTCTATTGTTTACAATCATGCGGGACAAGAAGACACAAGTTTTTTTTTGCTTTCTAACATAAAAATTGGCTTGTTTTCGGTGGCTAGGAATGCAGCGAGACTTAGACTTAGACAAACTGTATTGATTCACAACAGAAATTGTTTCACACAGTAGCTCAATTACAAAGGATGGAAAGGATAATGCACACAAGGGCACAAAAAGAGCGAAAACAAAAAGTATAAAGTAGACTAAAAATGTACCATAGCAATATAAGATATAACATGTAATATTTACATACTATATATACAGTATATATTGTATAGTTATATGTTATATTTTTATATAATATATATAGAATATATAAAAAATACTAATTTAATGTACAATTTTACAGTATATGCAACAGCTGCAGCAAAAAGTAGATCCAGCAGAAAATAGACATCATAAACAAAGAGAGGTAGCTAACATAAAAGGTGTCAGGTAATAGAAAGATATCATCTATTTTTGTATGGTGAGTGATTGTACAGCTGGATGGAGTGCGGAATGAAGGAGTTGTTGAATCGAACACTGTGGGAATGAAGCTGAAGGAGCCTGTTGGAGTATGAGCTCCGCTGTCCTTCCATTGTCTGGTGGAGTGGGTGGGCAGGATTGTCCATGATGGCGAGCAGTTTGTCCAGTGTCCTCCTGTCCCTCGCTGACACAAACGCCTCCAACTGCGTGCCAATTGTTTGGCCGGCTTTCCGGATCAGTTTGTTAACCCGATTTAAGTCCCTTTTTGCTGGTGCTGGTCCCCAAACAAACCACTGCAAAGTACAGGGCACTGGCCACAACAGACTGATAAAAGACCTCCAACAACTTGCTGCACACATTAGGGGACCTAAGCTTACTCAGGAAAAAGAGTCTGCTCATGCCCTTCTTATAAACAGCTTTGCTGTTGTCCTTCCAGTCCGGTCTGCTGTTCAAATGGACTCTCAGGTACTTGTACTGATGGGAGCAATACATTTTACCTCTAAAATTCTTTAAATATGCATTAAAAAACCGCCAAAAAAACTTAATTTACGTTCAGTAAGCCATATAATAACCAAATTGTAGCAACATTATTGTAAGAGTGAACACTGAGGAACTAATTTTCTATCGTAGTAACACATCGCCACGCTACGGCATTAGCCGTAAAAGCTAACTATGGCAAGATATAAACTAGCTTCTACAACAACGCGAAACACATTTGAGTTTGTGATGCTCAGCACTGCGATATACACCAATTTGTACTGACTGAAAAACATGAACATAGATATTACAGTTGTTGTAAAGTATTACCCCACACACTCCGAAAAATACGGTATGTTTTTATCCTGAAAACCAATTTGGCAGTCATTTCCTGTATGTAACATCAATTCGTTTTTGAGTAATTAGTAGACATCGAACTGTATTTGGATCGCCCCAGTTTTAATCGTCAGACTCGTTGGTGTGACGTCACCTACGAAAAAGACATTTGTGGCTTGTGCAGCCCTTTGAGACACTTGTGATTTAGGGCTATATAAGTTAACATTGATTGATTGATTTCATCTTTTGTTTTTACACAGCTGAGCTAGCCAGACAGCGTATGTACAGTAGTTGTACTAACACGCATGGCGTGCTGCATGTATCATGATAAATATTAAAGTGACTCACTCGATGGACAGTTGTTCATCTGGTCCAGCTTGGCGGGGACATTTCCTGTTGATGTTAGGTAAGCACTCCATTTATGTCGAAATAACTTGGCTCTAAGTTCCATATTTACAGCGTCAAAATCTCTTTCACCTCACTTTTCCGGCTTCTTCTGCTCCAACGTCTCACGCTTCCTTCGTATAAGGTTGTAAACCTTCATTTGTCTAAAAATATAGCTGTATGATACCAAGTCTGCCATGATTACAAAACACACTTGTTTTTTATTGCGAAAGTAGGAACAAACATTTGCTGCCAGAAGTCAGACGTGCACTGCTATGAAAACAGAAATCAATGCGTGGAAGAAATCAGTTCAGGAAATTATTAAAATGATCCAAATACGCTAAATATTGAACAAATTAAGTTAAAGTACCACTGATAGTCACACACACACACACACACACACACACACACACACACACACACACTAGGTGTGGTGAAAGTAACCTCCGCATTTAACCCAACCCCTTGTTCCACCCCCTGGGAGGTGAGGGGAGCAATGAGCAGCAGCGGTGGCCGCGCCCAGGAATCATTATGTTGATTTAACCCTCAATTCCAACCCTTGATGCTGAGTGCCAAGTGGGGATAGGTAATGGGTCCCATTTTCATTGGTATGACTTGGCAGGGGTTTGAACTCATGACCTACCGATCTCAGGGCGAACACTCTAACCATTGCATATTATACATAGACTTACAGTGTGTATATAAAACGTTACTGGGCGGTTGTTGGTTGAATATTCCTACCCTAAAATGAGGCGACTCTCCTTTAGGAGCTGCACGTTTACTTTCCTCCAGTAGATGGCAGCAGACGTTTCTCACACATCTTCCAGGCGGATCTGCAAAAAAACTCTGCTCCAGCTTTTCTCTGCAGCCTGAGCAGAAAAATTAAGTCAGGCGGGGAGAGGAAGCCACATTAAATCTGTGTTTCTGCAAAACTGGCCCTGTGTCTAGTCTTTGGGATTGAAGACCCTGTCTCTTTCTTTCTTTCTCTGTTCAACTCCGATTCTACTTGGAAATCACCACTTTTATCTTATTATGAGGTGGTAAATAAACTCATGAATGGCTTTAAAAATAAATTCACCGTTTTTTCCCTCAGTGTGGTCAGGCTAATATAATTCGTCAAATGACATCACTGCTCTGTGTGTGCGCGTTTCACATGGGCCCCGTGCATTGAGGGGGGCGTGTCAGGCTGATAAGTTGTGTTCCAATGTTTGCACATGTGACCAACTATGCCTTCTCATTGGTACTTCCTGCCTTTTCCCCCCCTCAAGCCCCCTGGAGGATGATGCGTTTGAGTTTGCGTGTGTGTGTGTGCATGCGTGTGCGAGAGAGAGGGAGGAAACGGAAAGATGGTAGCTTGTATTTATTATTTGTAATCACTGTTTCTGTATTTCACCAGTATGTTGCACACAAGCACTCATGCTGCGTCCTGCGCACGCACCCTCGGTGCCTTTTAATGGGCGCCGATGTTGCCATTGTTGGGAGAATATCGGTCCATGCTTGCACTAACACTCTTCTCCAATCCGTCACTCGCTCGCTAGATAAGGTCTGGCTGTTGGTTTCTATGTTATTGGGACGAGAGGGAGCGAGAGCGAGGGAGCTGCGGCCCGCACCCATCCCCCACACCCTGTGCAGGCGCCGAGAAACCGAGAGGGGAGGGGGCATGCAAAAGAGAGGGAATGTGCATTGCTTGTCTCTGTTGCTGCAAGGCTAGGCCAGGGTGGAAAAACTGTGGAAAAACCGCATTTGTGTTGGTCTCAGTTGAAAATAACCTGTAAGGAAGCTTGCATAAAATATACTTTTTGAGTTTTGTTTGGGATTTCTGTCACAAGAGCAGACGTGGAGGATAATTAAAATATTATGCATAGGAAAAAAACGCCAATTGGAAAAAAAAGACAATGCCGACGTTGGCGTTCCAGTCCGGGTTTTGCAGGCCTCCGTGCGGCTCAGTAAAATGGCTGTATCTAACCAAGCCTCGTGTTGCTTGGGTTCGCTCCCTGCCTCTACCCGGGCTTACTAACAACTCCCACAACATTTTCTCCTTTTCCACGCATTGTATGGAGCCTCCATCAGCTCTTTAACCCCAATTCGCGGAACCGGAACCAACGGGGGTGGCAGCCGGATTCGGTCCGGTTCGCGCGGGCGGGCGGGGATGAATCGGCACCGGGATAAATGGTTGTAAACAATTCGATGCTAGCTTGTAATTGTGACTGACTCGCCGAGGAGAGGGAGAGAGGTGGGGTGGAGGGGGGTAAATATCATGGCCGCTCAGGTCGCTAGCGCCGCCACTCTCAACACAAGCCCGCCTTCCGAGCTCAAAAAAGCGGATCGAGAACCCAAAGAGGATTCGGGACCAGGGGAGAAGCAGTCGGAGAAAAAGCAGCCCGGCTTGGACGGCGAATCGCCGGGACGAGGGGATCTGCAGGACGGCGCCGACGGTGGAAATGCAGGAGGAGGAGGGGAACCTGAGATGAAGAACGGGAATGGGAACCCGCCCAGGGCTAACAATAATAGCCAGAATGACAGTGTTGGACCAGAGGGAAATAACCACCCGGGCATGGTGCATCACCACAACCCCGCTTTTCCTCCCCCGTCGTACGGATACAGTCAGCACTACAGTCGGGCCCCTTTTCAACAACATGGCGGACAACAAAGCCCTGGCATGGCCGCGGCTCAGCAGAGCAACATTATGGACTCTTACCAAGCGAATTCCAACGAGCACGGCTTTTCCAACCACCAGTTTAACAATTACAGCCCGTTCCCCAACAGGACGCCGTACCCGGGCCAGGCCTACGCTATGAACTCCCCTCGTAGTACACAGGCGCCGCCAGCCGGGGGGCAGCCAGCTAAGCAGCAAACACCAGCGGGAGGACCCGCAGCCATGGCAGGATCTTATAATAACCAGAGATATAACATCGGGAACCCCCAGCCGACATCGACGCCGACCCTCAATAAACTGCTGACGTCTCCGAGCTCCACACGGGCGTACACAAACTACCCGCCCGGCGACTACGGCGGCCAGGAGGGCGCTAGCAAGGCAGCAGCAGACATGGGCGCTAGCGGCCAGTATGGAGGCAGCAACCCGGCTTGGCAACAAAGAAGCCACCACTCGTCGCCTATGAGCCCTGGAAGCGGCGGACAGCCACTAGCTAGAACACAGGTAAAAAATAAATTAATCACATTTAAACCCTAACGTGACGAGTTTCCCCCCCAACGGCTCCTTCCCTCCTCCTAACTAGTTGACAACGTAGCAGGCCAGCCATTGTCTCATACACTACTTCGCTAAGACTCTAAAATGGCTGCCTGCCGTGTGTGTTTTCACTCATAGCAGCCAGCAAAACACTCGTTTTCAGCTCGTTTTTTGAAGCTAGAGGCGGACACAAGAGCGAGGTTTTGATGTCAATGCGACGTTGGGGATTTTGACGAAGCTGCGGAGGCCCGACTTTGTGAACCAGCCAGAATCCACACCGAGGGACGACGGTTCGTTTTAACCCCGCTAGCATTGCTAGCTGAATGTTTCTAACAAGGCGTTTGCGTTTTTCTTTGTTTATATTAAGTTGAACACGCCCGGGTGGATTTTCCTTTCATTTCGGTCAGTAGGTGTACTTGTCATATTTCTTGGCGCACAGCTATAATTTGCTGGCAACGACGGAAGGAATGCGTTACGCTTCACACTCGGCCCCGCTGTTAGATAAGTCGCATCTTTTTTTTAAAAAGAATAAAAAAGCCACATCCTCAAATATCCCGCAATATGTCACTAAAATGACGTAATTATTTGCAATGCATACGAAGGCTTATGTGAATTTGGTTTCGAATGCTTGTGGCTGGTTAACGAGATCGGGCCGGTGGCTGCAAGCCTGCAAGTGCAAGATTGCAGCGTGCAACGGGGATTTGAATTGTGGAGGTAAAAAATCGGGCTGTCAAAGCCAGGAGATAGTTGGTCTTGGGTTGACATGCTAGCTCCGATCTGATTGGCTCCTAGGCCGCAGCTCATGGCCATTTATAATTACATGTGATGCGGAGCAACAGTTACTGATAAGAGCGGCGTTAACTCGTCACAGGGTCACTGGAGGTATTCCAGCTGAGGCCTGCTTTCTGCAAACACGCCATATCCTATTGCATCTTATGATGCTTTACATTACAATGACCCTCTGCGTGGCTTAATGCAGGATCATGCAGCAGCTCCTCTCCCACAGTTAATGTGTAAAAGCAAATCAACCATTATGGGAGTTGCAGGCCACAAAGGTATAGCCAACTAGACCACTCCTGCACATAATTTACAAAATGACCACAGATCTCACAAAATGGGTATTAAAAATGTCCCGCAGGTATTATTTTAGTGATCGAGTAATTTATGGGGGCAGCACGGTGTAACGGAGGTTAGTTAAAGTACCAATGATTGTCACACACACACTAGGTGTGGTGAAATTTGTCTTCTGCATTTGAGCCATCCCCTTGATCACCCCTTGGGAAGTGAGGGGAGCAGTGGGCAGCAGCGGTGCCGTGCCCAGGGAAAAGTGCACCTGCCTCACAATACGAAGGTCCTGAATAGTCCTGGGTTCAATGCCGGGCTCGGGATATTCCTGTGTGGAGTTTGAATGTCCTGCCCGTGACTGCGTGGGTTCCCTCCAGGTACTCCGGCTTCCTCCCAATTCCAAAGACGTGCACCTGGGGATAGGTTGATTGGCATAACTAAATTGGCCCCAGTGTGTGAATGTTGTCCGTCTATCTGTGTTGGCCCTGCGATAAGGTAGGGACTTGTCCAGGGTGTACCCCCCTTCCGTGGAGATTGGCTCCAGCGCTCCCCCGCCATTCCGAAGGGAATAAGTGGTAGAAAGAGGATGTAAGAGGGATGTGTACTATGGCTATGAGTTTTTTTTTTTTCCCTTGGCCACAGTCTGGACCCCCTCTCCAGGGGCCCAGCCTTTGACCGATTTTTTTATTTTATTTATTTATTTATTTATTTTTCTCCCATTTCCCCTCACTTGTTTACCTATATCTCACCTTTTTTGTAAGGGCCACCGGAAGTTGGCAGACCCGTCAGCGATCCTGTTCTGTCTCCCTGTAATGTTTGTCTGCTCTTGAATGGGATTGTGCTGAAAATGGATGGATGGATGGAGTAATTTATGGTTTGGTTTGTCCGATTAATCGGATCAAAAATACTTTTGGGGGACGGCGTGGCGAAGTTGGGAGAGTGACCATGCCAGCAATCTGAGGGTTACTGGTTCAATCCCCACCTTCTACCATCCTAGCCACGTCCGTTGTGTACTTGAGCAAGACACTTCACCCTTGCTCCTGATGGGTCTTGGTTAGCGCCTTGCATGGCAGCTCCCGCAATCAGTGTGTGAATGTGTGTGTGAACGGGTGAATGTGGAAATAGTGTCAAAGCGCTATGAGTTCCTTAAACAAGGTAGAAAAGCGCTATACAAGTACAACCTATTCACCATTTACTCTATAGCCTAATTGTGTATTTTATAGAAATTGTTGGAATACAAAATATTTTTCTGCATTACGTAATCTTCATTTTTATTTTTTCAAAGAGTAAATGCACATCACTTTTAACACTTGTGCATTAATAGAAAAAAACTCAGCTGTTAGCTGCCACACTGATCAAGGCACCCATACACACCACTGCTCACCATCCATCCATTTTCCTACCGCTTGTCCTTTTCGGGTAGTGGGGGGTGCTGGAGCCTATGTGTGTTATATTGACGCGGCTGTGCGGATACACATTTAAAGTTCCGGTTTGGATTTTATACATCTTAAATGATCAGTTGAACCAACAAAGTTTAAATCAATTGACTGGATGAATATAATCAATTAATCATTGCTGGCTTATGTAACTAAATCAGTGATGGAATGGTTTGTTTCGGACCGCCTTACATTGAGGAACATCACATTTTTAAAGTTATACAATTTAACAAGTCCAAAAAAGAGTAGGGAGAAGAAGCACTTATTTATTAATATTAGCCCTTTTCCATCAAGATTCATTACCATTATATCTTTCACATGTTCATTCCTAAAATATTTTCTCTGCTTACATTCTGTCATTTAAATTTTTTACACTTTCTGTGTTTGTCACTATTTTCTAATTTAAGTAAAAATTGTAGAGAATGTGTAGCAATAGATAGATAAATTATATTTACTCGCTCAATGTGAAACGTAGGCCTGGGTGTTATGGCCAAGAAATAAACTCTCTAACTTTTTCATTAACCATTCAGTTAACGATTCTTTACGTTTTTCCCCCTACTTTTTATAAAAAGCTAAGAATACAAATGATCGGGGTAATTCCAAAGAGGTTTTGCTTTTATTTGTTCAAAACTATTTGTTTGAAATGACGCTGTATATGTTGCATCTTACTTTTAGCAACATTCTTATTTGTATAATGTTGTCTTTTTAAACCTGTTATAAGTTGTACTGTTTATGCAATCATTTTCAAAGAAATAAAGTAATAGCTTCCTCTGGGAGGCAATCCTTCTGCTTGAATTAAGAAAAACTCTTGCATCTTACTTTTAGCAACATTCTTATTTGTATAATGTTGTCTTTTCAAACCAGCTATAAGTTGTACTGTTTATGCAATCATTTTCAAAGAAATAAAGTAATAGCTTCCTCTGGGAGGCAATCCTGCTTGAATTAAGAAAAACTCCTGTAAACAAAAATGTTGCATAGTACGTTGCGTGCAAATACAAAATAATCTCCACAATTGAGATTAATAAAGTGCAAACTTTACTAAAACGAGCGTTTTGCAGCTGCACATGCGTGTACGAGCTGTCCGGTTTGGATATGCACAGCAACAGCTTTAGTGATCGATCCGTGCATTGTTCTCTTTTTTCATCATACATTGTACCTTGTGTAACTGATTCCATCACAGTAACTTGCTTTTTAGGGATTGTTGTTGTTGCGGTTTTGGTGCTTCATAAAGAGTTGCATTTCCCCACTTGGCTTGATGCTGTTTCAGATGCTGAAATATGTTTGTTGTGTTGCTGCCTTTTTTTAAAGAAAGTTTGCAGCGTGCAGTCACTTGTTCCCCGCCTGTTGCTGCAAACCTAAAAAAAAATTGAACAATTTTTTTCTTTAGCAGAAACGTCTCGCATTGGCCTTAGCAATGTTTTGCTATGCTTGTAAAATCTCTGGTAAGGAAGTCAGGGGGTGTGCGAAGCCTACAGAAGCTAATGGGAGTAAAAGGTATGCCAGGGCAAGGGGGAAAAAAAAACATCCATATTTAAAATTATCTGCAACATAACACTCAAATTTATTGATTAAATTGATATATCACTGAGGCCTAGTCAAACACAAACATCATTTATATAAGTCTTGCAATGATTATTATTTAATAAAAAATCTTCAACATATTTTATGTTGCTCCAATTAATTGTTTAATAAGTGTATATAATTGAAATGTATAAAATCGGGACGCAAAAATTTAATGTTGTGTACATAGATTTCGTACGGCCGCTGCAATGGACCACACACGAGAGCAGTGGTGTGTTGGTGCCATGATCTATGTGGCAGCGAACACAGTTTGTAAAATAATAAATGTAGTAAAAAATTTAGAACACTCTTTATTTGAACTATTTTCCCTAATTTATATATTGAGACTATAAAGTGTGTTGTACTGATTACTCCATTAATCAAACAAACTAATCGATAGTTTACTTGATTTCTCAGATAATCAATAGCTGCAGCCCTAATTTATAGTAACACATTTTCGGGCCAATGGCCATAAATGAAATTGCTTACTGGATGATTTCCAGAGCACACTAATGTGCTGCAGCCCAGTGGTTGGAAATCAGTCAGGTTCAAGATTCAAGAAGCTTTAATGTCAATTCCACCATTTTTCTCACGCATATTTGATCATTTGAAACCAGGGAAAATATAGCGTAACACTTGTTGATTGGACAAAGTGACCACCTATACAGTATGTAACAGTAGTACAATTGAATAAATATCCCAGATAGCAAAAACATACATACCAATATCAATTATTGCCCCTGATGCAAATATACATAGCAATAAGGATTAATGTGTATCTTGGTGCAAATTTGACACAAAAGAAGCAACACTGTTGAGTAAATAAAAGCACCAGATAGTGCAGATATAGAAACACCAAACAAATATCCCAGATGGGTTAGTGCGTCTGCCTCACAATACGAAGGTCCTGAGTAGTCTGGGGTTCAATCCCAGGGTCGGGATCTTTCTGTGTGGAGTTTGCATGTTCTCACCGTGACTGCATGGTTTCCCTCCGGGTACTCCAGCTTTCCCCCACTTCCAAAGACATGCACCTGGGGATAGGTTGATTGGCAACACTAAATTGGCCTTAGTGTGTGAGTGGGAATGTTGTCTTTTTGTCTGTGTTGGCCCTGCGATGAGGTGGTGACTTGTCCAGGGTGTACCCCGCTTTCCGCCCGATTGTAGCTGAGATAGGCACCAGCGCCCCGCACGACCTAAAAGGGAATAAGCAGTAGAAAATGGATGGATGGATTAACCAATATACATAACAGAATGTTGAAAACAGAAACAAACATGGTGCAAACGAACTGTACAAAACAGAAATAACATTGATAATGCTATAGTGTAATTATAACAGAAGTAATACTGGACAATCAAGATCCCAGCTGCATCAGAGCGTAAGGCAGGGCACACCCTGAACAAGTCCCCTCCTCATTACAGGACCAACACAGGTCCTGTAAAATCAAATCTAAAGTAGATCAAATCTATTAGGTAAAAACATAACACAGTAAATATTAAACTTTTGATTAGAAAAATAATTATTTTTCTTTTTCAGTTTAGGACAGTGACATCACAATGATGTGTCTGTGCATGTTTGCCATGCAGTCAGTTTGTTGTATTTCCATCAAACACTCTTCTATGCAGCAAAGTATTTTTCCAGCTTTGTCCCATCCACACTAAGAAGCGAAACTGAGTCCACACTTTTGATTTTCACAATGATGCCATTGCATTGTTAATTCTAACGCCATCCCACCAATCCACCACTGAATATAGCACTTTTGTGTTTTTCTTCTGTGACTTTGGCCCAATTCACTGTCACTCACGTAAGGAGCGCCTTTCGCTACACGATCGGTACCAGAAGACAGGATCGGTCCACGCACGTGCAGAGACTACGTAATTTCCTGTCAAATTACAGTATTATACGTCCTTGCACGCCGTCACTGTTATCTTAATTTACTTTTTACATTACAATCATTGTTATACGAAACTTTAGATATAAAACACATCATTTAACAAAACAGTATTTTGTTCTAAACCATACATATCTGTACAGAAACCAAAGCAATCTACTTGGCAGTGTTGAATGACAAATAAATTAATCCTTTTGACTATTTTTGAATATAACAATCCACAATACTGCCAATTGCAAAGTTTACTTTTTGCTAGCTTGCAGATATACATTTAGGTGTACCTTTAATAAAATAATGCCTCACATTAGGTGCACTGATAGTAGAGTGAAAGTGATTGAAATTATGGCGAGAATACTCCCTGATTTTTCAAATCAACCCTTTGTTCATGTTCATATTTTTGTTCTCCTTTCCTATTAGGTAAGATTTTATTTTTATAAAAACATTAACACTATACAATAACAAAGCACGTAAGGTTGCAGATTCCCTGTCCTAAAAACTGCAAGAAAGGAAATTATGTCGTTTTTGCTTTTGTGTGGACCAATTGTGTCCTCCGGTACTGAACATGTCGTGACAGCGCCCCATGGATACCTTACAGGATGCTGTAGTATTGTTGTGTGTTCCAGGCTGTTTGATTGTCAATCCACGTCCTAATTAATACAACAATACACAACTTACAAGATGCTAAAATACGGTTTACAGCAAAACAATTCTAATATGTGGCGAGAGTGAATTGTGTGTTTAAGGGGTCCTATTATTCAAAACAAATATTCTTATCTGTTCGTACCTGTTTTGTGTATTTGGGATCCCCATAAGTTTCGAAAATTTTAAACTAAACCATGGAGGCATGCAGCAATAATTATAAAACAATCTTGCATTCTTTAAAACTTGCTTGTAAGGAATGTTTTGGAATTTGTTATTTCAGGGACATATCTTGCCATAGTTACGCCAGTGGATATCTCCATATGTCTAGCCTACTCAACTGGTGGCCGCCAAAACACATCCGGTCCTCCAAAGTTCTTCATTTGGTCCGCTGAACACCCAAATGAGCTTGATGAAACCAGTTTTGCTTGGGTTGCTTATGTATGCAGTACTCCCGCTGCCCCACAGGTGGCTACAGAAAGGCATTTGTGTTACAATGGGGTGAGTGGAGACTACTCATTCAAACCAAAAATATTACTATCGACTCAGAAAAAAGAAAAAATGGATCACGAAAATCAGACTGTGAACAGCGACTCGACAACAAAGTATGGCTTTATTGACAATGCAGTGGGAAAGGTGCTGTGTTCACTTTGCAATGAAGTAAACACAGTCTGGAAGGAATATAACCTGTGGAGGCACTTGTTGACGAAACATCAAAAATATCAATGAAACAGTGCATGTCTAGTCTCTTGAAACTGCTGCCCTCTTTATTATGTTGTTGAACGGCACTGCCATAAATGGTCGAATTTTACACGAAGTGCTTTGCACGTGTCCGCCTTTTCTATTCAGTTCTAGTCAATAAGTTCCTTATTTTTCCTAGTGCTCTTTTTGTGGGGCAGACAGGATTGTACATGCACATTCATGCTAAAATTCTTTACTGTTGCCATTCCTCATGAAGAGTAGTGCATAGTTCTAATTTTTTATCTGTCAGTAAACTCAATATGGAAACTACGACATGGTTGATGGGGTGGAGACGCAGTCAAAAGGGGGCTTGGCCTGGAGGAAGGCTTCGGCACATGGATAAAACCGCCCACAAAATGATGCATTCTAAAGAGATAGAGAGCGGCTTATAAATTAACCTGCTAAATTTTGACCAAAGAACCACAATTACAAGTTATGTAGACCACAAGGAAGTGTTTTAAACCTAGAGGAAAAAATCATAATATGACCCACTTTTATGCGGGTAATAGTGGGAATGGCAGAATACAATAAGTTTGCAAAATAATAAATAATATATTCTGTGTTTTTTAGGGGTGTAACAGTACACAAAAATTACGGTTTGGTACGTATCTCAGTTTAAAAGTCACGGTTCAGTTCATTTTCGGTACAGTAAGAAAACAACAAAATATACATTTTTTGGTTATTTACCAAATTGGTAAACAATGGCTTTATACTTTTATCATCGGGAACATTGTAATAATTCTGCCCACGTTAATCAACATTAAACTGCCTAGAATTGTTGCTCAGATTAAATAAAATGACAAAACTTTTCTTCTACATATAAAAAGTGCAACATTAAACAGTTTCAAGTCAGTTCATCATGATTAATTATCACAGCATTTGGGAATCCTGTAGTTGATTTTTATTACGTAAATGTTATATTTTTATCAACATGTGATAGCAGGGACCCTGCCTTTCAAAGCTTTTCTGTCCAAAAAAAACACACACACACCAACACACACACACACACACACACACGCACCGCAAAATGAGCTAACATTACGCTAAAAGCTAATTAGCCTTCACCTCAAGCCAGAACTGCAAGCGAGCTGAGTTTAAAGGCCTACTGAAATGAGATTTTCTTATTTAAACGGGAATAGCAGGTCCATTCTATGTGTCATACTTGATCATTTGGCGATATTGCCATATTTTTGCTGAAAGGATTTAGTAGAGAACATCCACGATAAAGTTTGCAACTTTCGGTGCTAAGAGAAAAGCCCTGCCTCTACCGGAAGTCACAGACGATGATGTCGCAAGTGTGGGGGCTCCTCACATATTCACATTGTTTATAATGGGAGCCTCCAACGAAAAGTGCTATTCGGACCGAGAAATTTCCCCATTAATTTGAGCGAGGATGAAAGATTCGTGTTTGAGGATATTGATAGCGACGGACTAGAAAAAAAAAAAAGTAAAAAGTAAAAAAAAAATTAATCGCGATTGCATTGGGACAGATTCTGATGTTTTTGGACACATTTAGTAGGATAATTCTGGGAAATCCCTTATCTTTCTATTGTGTTGCTAGTGTTTTAGTGAGTTAAATAGTACCTGATAGTCAGAGGTGTACGTCCACGGTTGTCTTGACGCGCAGTGTCTCAGAGGAGTCAACGGCAGCTATGGACGGGGCAAGCTCAGCTTTCCTCCGGTAAGAAGTGACATTTTAACCACAATTTTCTCACCGAAACTTGCTGGTTGACATTCCGTCGTGTTTCATGTTCGCTTGACCGCGCTGTGATCCATAGTAAATTTTCACCTCCAGGAATTTTAAACAAGGAATCACTGTGTGTTTGTGTGGCTAAAGGCTAAAGCTTCCCAACTCCATCTTTCTACTTTGACTTCTCCAATATTAATTGAACAAATTGCAAAAGATTCAGCAACACAGTTCTCCAAAATACTATATAATTATGCCGTCAAAGCAGACAACATTTAGCTGTGTGTGTGCGCGTAGCGCTCCTACTTCCTAAAAAAACTGTGACGTCTTGCGTACATGTCATCGTTACACAACGTTTTCAAGACGAAACTCCCGGGAAATTTAAAATTGCAATTTAGTAAACTAAAAAGCTCTTATTGGCATGTGTTGCAATGTTAATATTTCATCATAGATATATAAATTTTCAGACTGCGTGGTGGGTAGTAGTAGTGGGTTTTAGTAGGCCTTTAAGTTTCTAGAAGGTCTACGGGCTCATAGTGATGTTAGTAGTAGTTGACTGGGAGGTGTTTATTTGGGGAGAGTACGCTGCCTTATGCTCACCTGCTAAACACCTATCTGCTCGACGCTGAAGCATTTACTACATGCGCTCTGAATACGCACTGCTGATTGGCTGTTACCGTTTTGAATATGCACTGCTGATTGGCTGTTACCGCTATATATGTAACCAATCAGATGGTTGTGTGGGAGGGACAATGCTGGGTGCTGAGACAGAGGCAGAAGAAGCAAAGCAGCTTGTCAAAACTTTAGCTTAGAAACTCGTTCCGTACACCCTGTACCGAACCGAAACCCCTGTACCGAAACGGTTCAATACAAATACACGTACCGTTACACCAGTAGTGTTTTTACAACACACATTTCCTGTGCTTCTTAACACATTATTCCTTTCTCACTTTTAAGTTTTCTGGATGCAGTTTTCATTATAAATGCAATTGTTTAAAAAAAAAAAATCTTCCTAGAATTGCAAGGCGAGGTTTGTCCTCTAGTTTTTGAAGATGTGTGCATGTCGCTGCTGTGTCTGGCATGCCACAAAAGTTTGACTCTAAGGAACCCCTGGCACACCTCCCCATTTCCTCCACCCAAGCCAATCAGAAGGCAGTCCACCATCTCTCACAGCACCAAGGGTTACCCTTTGTCTTATGGAGATTAGCCATGTGCTGTTCTTATGTATTTCAATTCATTTTTCTTGCATCTGCAAAATGTCATGCTATTCGCAAATAGCTTGTACAGCTGATGTTTGTTTTTCTCCTCTTGCACATTCAGGGATTATTTTAAATGGAGGTATGGTGTGGCATTTAAAGCAAATAATTACATTAAAGGGGAGTCATAAATATTGGACTTTGAATGAGTTTGCGCTCATTCCCCGTTCACTCCCAGTCTGTTTTGAAAGTACTTACTTAATTTGTGGCTGTGCATTCATGCACAGCGAAACGGCCTTCTCCAGGAAGAAAAAAATACTTGGACATGACTCAAAACAGGAGCACAGCTGGTATATGTTTGTAATTGGGCGGACTGCCCTTCATTTGAAAGGGAATATATTCAGCACTAGTGATAAAATTTAAAAGCCAATTTTACGTGTTAACTAGAGGTGTTTCGACCTGAAATTGGTATATTATCAGTGGAAAAACAAGTATCTGATTGAGGTATGTTCTGATCAAGGTTTTATACTGCCATTTACCATACCGATCATCCATGAGTAAGCTTGGCCGATACCCAAACCAATCACTTGTATTAACTGTTCATTTTTTAAATCTATTTATGGTGACTGTTACTTTATAACAACACATTATTTCAGCTCGTCCTGTGTTCTCTTACTTTGTGTGTAATATGTTCAGCCTTGTCCTCCAGTGATAATATTACGTGATAATGATACTTATGATGCAAAAAATTGCAGATTTGCTATACTGGATTATGGAGATGATTATTGTTATTCAAGAGGAGCGGTTCCACATTGTGTATGGAGACACATAATTGGCTGTTTGTCAGCCGAGGGACAACAAATATATACAGTGTCAACGAGAGGCAAACAGTGTTTGTGATCTTTGATAAAATGTATTAATTGGGAATGGCGATCACATTCTTTTTACCAAAATAGGCACACTCCTAATTGGATTATATCAGTTGTTTGATCCATTTCACTTGATTAAGCCTTTTTTAACATTCCACTCTATACAATTATAAGTATGTATTATTTGTGCTGGCGTCAGATCAATATCGGTATTTTATCGAAAGTGTAAAGTTGTATCGGGACACATTTTTTATCTTTTTAATGTTTTGCACTGCATTTATAACTAAAGTATTTTCTTGTGCTTATTCATATTTTTGATGTATTTTTGGCATGTATTCCTTTTTCTGTAGCCGCCTGGTTCCATGGACCCAATGGGGAAAATGAGAGGGCAACCGTACGGTGCTGGTAGCCCATACAGTCAGCAGTCACAACAGGGGCCTCCCACAGCGCAGCAGAGTCCTGGATATCCTGGCCAGGGGTATGGACCCCCAGGTCCTCAGCGATACCCAGTTGGAATGCAAGGACGAACCCCTGGAGGCATGGGTGCCATGCCCTATGGTCCACAGGTATTGATCTTGTTGAGTTTCTGCCTTCGTCTTTAGTTGACCTCACCATCTGTCTTGTGTTCTAGATGGGGTCCTATGGATCTGGAGGATATGGTTCACAAGGCCAGGGCCCATATTACGGCCAGCCTGGTCAAGGTCCCCACCCAAGCCAGCATCAAACACCCTACTCTCAGTCCCAAGCAGGGCAACCAGGTGGCCAAACATCTTACCCCGGGCAACCACACCCGCCACCAAGTTCAGCGCCGCACACTCAAGGGGGATCCCCATATCAACAACCTCATATGCCCCCATCTGGTCCACCTCAAGGCCCCCCACAGTCTCAGCCGCCCTATTCCCAAACGTCGGCCTCACAGCCTGGCCAATCCCCGTACCAACAGCAGGGGCAAAGCGGTCAAACCCCACAGCAACCGAGTTCCCAGGCTCCCCCAGTACCCCAAGGGCAGGCCAGCTACCCTGTATCTGCGCAACCACCACAGCAGACCCCATCGCAACAGCAGCAGACACAGTCCCAGCCACCCCAGCACCAACAGGGCCAGTCTGGAGCGTACCCACAGAATCCTCAGCAGCAGCAGCAAGCACAGCCGTCACCTTATCAGCGCTTTCCTCCTCCACAACAGGTGCTGATCAGATCAGAATCTTATTCATCCACGTCGTTGTACTTTACTGTACAAGCATCTGTACATCTGGCAGTGTACTTGAACATGTGTTGGCTTTTTTAGGAGCTATCCCAGGACTCTTTTCAGTCCAACGCCCCACCATCTTCGCAGCCAAAAAGTGGTCCAGAGGACAGTCAAGGCCGTCCTTCCAGCCTCCCGGTCAGTCATGTATGCATCAGCTGGAATACAAATACTTTTTCACAGTATATTTTTTCTTTTTTTAATCAGAGTTAGATTTTTGTTTTTGGTTTAATTGGATTATTGCTGCCGAAGGATCTGTTTATTTTTGCTCACTTTTGATGTACAAACCCCGTTTCCATATGAGTTGGGAAATTGTGTTAGATGTAAATATAAACAGAATACAATGATTTGCAAATCATTTTCAACCCATATTCAGTTGAATATGCTACAAAGACAACATATTTGATGTTCAAACTCATAAACATTTTTTTTTTTGCAAATAATCATTAACTTTAGAATTTGATGCCAGCAACACGTGACAAAGAAGTTGGGAAAGGTGGCAATAAATACTAATAAAGTTGAGAAATTCTCATCAAACACTTATTTGGAACATCCCACAGGTGTGCAGGGTAATTGGGAACAGGTGGGTGCCATGATTGGGTATAAAAGCAGCTTCCATGAAATGCTAAGTAATTCACAAACAAGGATGGGGCGAGGGTCACCAATTTGTAAGCAAATTGTCAAACAGTTTTAGAACAACATTTCTCAACGAGCTATTGCAAGGAATTTAGGGATTTTACCATCCACAGTTCGTAAAATCATCAAAAGGTTCAGAGAATCTGGAGAAATCACTGCACGTAGGCGATGATATTACGGACCGTTGATCCCTCAGGCGGTACCGCATCAAAAACAGACATCAGTGTGTAAAGGATATCACCACATGGGCTCAGGAACACTTCATAAAACCACTGTCAGTAACTACAGTTGGTTGCTGCATCTGTAAGTGCAAGTTAAAACTCTTCTATGCAAAGTAAAACACATTTATCAGCAACACCAAGGAACGCCGCTGGCTTTGCTGGGCCCGAGCTCATCTGAGATGGACTGATGCAAAGTGGAAAGGTGTTTTGTGGTCTGACGAGTCCACATTTCAAATTATATTTGGAAACTGTGGACGTGGTATCCTCCGGAACAAAGAGGAGTTCAAAAGCCAGCATCTGGGATGGTATGGGGGTGTATTAGTGCCAAAGTCATGGGTAACTTACACATCTGTGAAGGCACCATTGTTGCTGAATGGTCCATACAGGTTTTGGAGCAACATATGTTGTCATCCAAGCAACGTTATCATGGACGCCCGTGCTTATTTCAGCAAGACAATGACAAGCCACGTGTTACAACAGCGTGGTTTCGTAGTAATTGAGTGCGGGTACTTTCCTGGCCCGCCTGCAGTCCAGACATGTCTCCCATCGAAAATGTGTGGCGCATTATGAAGCGTAACATACGACAGCGGAGACCCCGGACTGTTGAACGACTAAAGCTCTACATAAAACAAGAGTGGGAAAGAATTCCACTTTCAAAGCTTCAAAAATTAGTTTCTTCAGTTCCCAAATGTTTATTGAGTGATGTCAAAAGAAAAGGTGATGTAACACAGTGGTGAACATGCGCTTTCCCAACTACTTTGGTACATGTTGCAGCCATGAAATTTTAAGTTAATTATTTTTTGCAAGAAAAAAAATAAAGTTTATGAGTTTGAACATCAAATATCTTGTCTTTGTAGTGCATTCAATTGAATATGGGTTGAAAAGGATTTGCTAATCATTCCGTTTATATTTACATCTCACACAATTTCCCAACTCATATGGAAACGGGGTTTGTAGTCAGGTTTAATCCGTTTACATTCGGAATGTACTCGAAGTCTGCTCTCCCTCACATAATTTTAGGACCTGTCAGGATCCATTGATGACCTGCCTACTGGTACCGACGGTGCACTGAGTCCTGGTGTGAGCACGCCAGGGGTTTCGAGCAGTCAGGGTGAGCAGAGCAACCCGGCCCAGTCACCCTTCTCGCCTCACACATCTCCACACCTGCCGGGTATTCGAGGCCCCTCCCCTTCCCCGACCGGATCCCCTGCCAGCGCCAGTACACCTCGTGCTGGACCGTTGTCCCCTGCCAACATGCCAGGTAAATGTATTTCTTCACAGAATATTTTTTTGTACATTCCGGTGTTATTTTCTTGCCCTTTAGGCTATGTCAACACAATAACTACACACTACGCGCCACCTGGCCTTTCAATCACATAATCACAATAAATACCCAAGTAAAGGTATTGGTTTTGCTCCTGCTAACACAAGGTCAATTTGCTTCTGTAGGCAATCAAATGCCTCCGAGGCCATCAAGTGTGCAGTCAGATGGCAGCCTTCACCCTGGCATGAGCCACTCTCCACTGGCCCCTGACAGAGGTACACTATAAATGCAATTATCATGTAAGACAGGGGTGTCAAACTCAGTTCTCATGGTTATAAAACCATATTCAGGAACTCTATTGTCTCCTCATATTATATACTTGCCCTGTATTTAGTAACATATTTTTCAAAATGGTGCACACCTTATTTTGAAAATGGATATCAAAGAAGAATACGCCTGTGGAATATGCTCATAGTGTACAGCCAAATAATTTTTGTAATATCCTGATTAGAGATGGTTATCTATCACACTTGAACCGATATGGTACCAATCGCCAATACCTGTGAATCAAGTAAACCAGTATACAACAGTGCTGATTTTTGGTACCTTTCTGTGTGTTCATGTGGTAATAAATGATCTTTTAACAATATTTGTAATTTAATATTTAGCACTGAGGTGTGCTGTCCAAAATTTACGTCACTGTGACACTATTGTTCTTACACTTCTGAGTGTCATTTGCAGGTATGCATTCATTTCAGTTTGTCCTGTTCCGATATCAATATTTTGCTACACGTACCAAAATGTATTTCTATACTTTTCAAAATAAGGGTACCCCAAAAATAGTCATATTGTCTTAATTTTAATACAAAATCTTATGATGTATTAAACATATTTCTTATTGCTTTTAAAGATCAATTTTAGAAGGTTGAATATAAAATCAAAATACACAATGGCATTTTCTGATTGCACTCAAATAACAATTTACAAGTGTATATGTTACATATAGCCTGCCATAATCTGGGATTAGGTTGGAGTAAAATAGAAAGCCCTACTGGTATTGTAATAAATGCTTCATGATTTATGGTTGCCACTCTAGGTCTGGCATTGAGACACATACAACATTAGTAAATACTAAAAACTAGGGCTGCGAATCTTTGGGTGTCACACGATTCAATTCAATATCGATCTACTCCAGTCTGCTGACATATAAGCAGAGAAGTAGGTTTAAAAAAAAAAAAAAAAAAGCTTTTATAATTGTAAAGGACACTGTTTTATCAACTGATTGCAATAATTTACATTTATTTTAACTATTAAACAAACCAAAAATATGACTTATTTTATCTTTGTGAAAATATTGGACACAGTGTGTTGTCAAGCTTATGAGATGCGATGCAAGTGTAAGCCACTGACACTATTGTTCTTTTTTTTAATAAATGTCTAATGATAATGTAAATGAGGGATTTTTAATCACTTCTGCTGAAATTATAACTAATATTGATACCGTTGTTGATAATATTCATTTTTGTTTAACTACTTTTGGTTTGTTCTGTGTCGTGTTTGTGTCTTCTCAATTGCTCTGTTTATTGCAGTTCTGAGTGTTCCTGGGTCAGGTTTAGTTTTGGAATTGGATTGCATTGTTATGGTATTGCTGTGTAGTGGTTTGTTGGATTGATAAAAAAAAAAAAATCGATTGAAAAAAAAAAAGAGATTCGATTCTGAATCGCACAACGTATTTGAATCAATTTTTTTCCCACACGCCTACTAAAAACAATACTATGGCTATAAGTACACAGCTAAAATGTAGCAGGTAAAGCACACATTGTTAAAGATATAGCACCAATTGTAGGAATTTGTCACAAAATTCAGTCCTTTCATTTGCATTAGTTTACGCTGCGTGGACTGTTTAGACTGCACTAATAATTGGCAACAAGCAAAGGAGCTGTTTATACGTCTACATATTGGCACAGCAGGCAGCTAGTTAATTTCATTACCTGTTGATCTGACTGATTATTTGTTGAGTTAGTTTTAAGATGAAGCTAATATTGTTATACTTTATTCATGCCACCTTTGGCAAGGCATGTTTTAAAGCAGGGCTGCAGCACGGTGATGTCGTGTTTAAAGCTACATCTTTATCGATAGTTTTGAGCCAAAATACCTCCCTATTGCCCTTCACACGCCCTCTTTATTAACCAGTAGAATTGTTTATTGCAATTCTTTCTCTCCAAGATGTTTGTTCTTGTATGCTCTCTCAGCATACAAGTGGATGTTTTTTTAAACATATTTTTTTGTGTTTTGGCATTTTGTTCTTGAAAAATTAGCTATTTGAAAACTCCAGCCCGAGGTCAAGACATTACCAAACTGTTTGTCTGTAGATTGGGAAAACCAAGCTTTTGAACTCTCCGACCTCATTTATCTAAACCGAATGTAACAACCGAGCACGTGTGCACTTTGCTGAATAAATGACACCATGTGAGATTAAAAAACCCAACATGAATCATGTTGTCGACCAGCCTCTGTAAAGTGGAGCATCGATTTTTAAATATAACAAAGTCCAATACTGACATCAGGAATTTCAGCAAAAAGAGAAACTTGGCTGATTAAGCCAGGTGATTTTGCTATTCAAGGCCTCTGGTTGGCCAAAACACACATGTCAGCCAGCGAATATGTTTTTATAAGGACAGAGAACTTTTCAAAATGCTGTTGTATGTGGACATATCTTACCCCCGAAGTCTAAAAGATGTACATATATCCTCACGCAGCAGGGTGTGTCATTTAAATACATAGTGCACTCATTTGGCCTTCAATGCAAGTGCAATGTAAATTGGTTATCTTTTTCTGAACAATACCTGTCTCCGCACAACATTTCAGGGTTTATGCAGAGAAACCCTCAGATGCCACCTTATGGTCCCCCTCAGTCAGCTTCTGCGTTGTCGCCTCGCCAGTCTTCAGGTGGACAGATGCATCCTGCGATGGGTCCATATCAACAAAATAACTCCATGGGGGGATATGGACAACAAGGGGGACAATATGGACCCCAAGGTGTGTATCATTTTGAATGCTTGTAGACATTATTTATTTCCCCTGACTTGATTTACTACCTTTTTATTTTTTTGAAATGTTTTAACTGTTTTTAAACCTGTGGGCTCTATCTCTTCCACACACAGGCATAGCATAGCAAGCTATCGCGAGTCGCTCCCTCTAACTCTGTTGCAGCTATTAATAGCTGTCAAGCAGAAAGTCAGCTGACGTAGCAGAGCCTCCTGTCAGTGGAGCTCAGACTGTGACGAAGGCTTGTTGCTCTGGGAACATAGCTTTCACTGCTAGCACAGAATCAAAAGAAATGTGTGCCTTATGTACACAAAGACATTGTTCTCACTGAATTGTCTTAATACACAGATATTAAGTAGTTAGTCACTGTATATATTGCTGTATTTTCTTTAGGTTATCCTCGCCAACCTGGTTATGGCAACATGCCCAATGCCAACTTCACAGGAACAGGCATGGGTCAAATGGCAGGTCAAGGTGGGGGACAACCGTATGCGGGCATGCCCCCAGGAAGGATGCCTCAAAATCAAATGGGGCCACGTCCTTATGGCCCTGGCATGAGTCCCAACATGGTCCCAAACATCCCTCCGAACATTGGCAACATACCGCCCCAGGTGGGCTCTGGGATGTGCCCTCCTCCAGGAATGAACAGAAAGGCCCAAGATCCTGGAGCCTTGCAGCACCCCGCCTCTAACTCAATGCACAACAGGTTGGTATTTGCTCATGCCTCCTTTTGATTTACTTTATTATGCTGTCTGACACTCTGACTTCTGTCCCCCTTTCCAGGATGTCTGGTTATCCAAATATGCCTCCAGGCATGATGGGCTCAGGCCCTCCTTATGGCCCTCCTATTAATAACATGCCCGGAATGATGAACACCCAAGGTGGATCACCTTATTCCATAGGGCCAAACATGGCCAACAACTCTAGTGGTAAATTATGCAAATTGATTTCACCCGATTTTAATATTTTGTTTGTGAAGCCAAATCATATCAAGTATTCCTAAATTAAATGTGCATAGGTATGGCTCCAAGTCCAGAGATGAACAATAAAATGAATAACAAAGTTGATGGGGGAGGAACACCTAAACCCGAGCCCAAATCTAAGGTACATTTGCTTTTGTGTTTGATAAATTATGTTTTACTAAAAACAAACACACCTACTAAACATGGGTTTAACTTTTGTCACACAAAACAGAAGTCCAATTCTTCCACCACGACCAGTGAAAAGATAACGCGTCTGTATGAGTTAGGACCAGAGCCTGAGAGGAAGATGTGGGTTGACCGCTATTTGGCTTTCGTTGAGGAAAAAGCCATGCCCATGACCAACCTGCCTGCTGTAGGACGCAAACCTCTTGACCTCTTTCGGTTGTATGTGTCAGTGAAGGACATCGGAGGCATGACACAGGTACTTACTTATGTGTGTTTGTCATTTTAATGTATTCCTTTCTCTTATCTTTAACATTACTTTACATTGTGATTTGTGTCTCAGGTGAATAAAAACAAAAAATGGCGTGATTTGGCCACAAGTCTGAATGTGGGTACATCTAGCAGTGCTGCCAGTTCTTTGAAAAAGCAGTACATTCAGTGTTTGTACGCCTTTGAGTGTAAGATTGAGCGTGGCGAAGACCCACCTCCTGAGATTTTTTCAGACAACAAAAAAAACCAAACTGCAAAGGTCCAGCCCCCCTCGCCAGGTTAGCGCCAAACCATTGTCTTTCTAATGTGATCTATATTTCTGTGTCATTAAAATGATTTGTCATATTTATATTTGTCTGCTTCTCTCTACTTTCAAACTGAAGCGTCCCTCTGCTCCACAGCTGGGTCAGGCTCTCTGCAGGGCCCTCAGACTCCCCAGTCAACCAGCAGCTCTATGGCAGAGGGCGGAGACCTCAAGCCTCCAACCCCAGCCTCCACTCCTCATTCCCAGATGCCTCCCATGCCGCCTGGCTCCAGGTGACTTCCTCATTTGACTATTGCAGTGAAACTGTTCATAAATTGGTGAAACTAATTGTATTTTTTTCTGCCATTCCCACTATTACCATTTCAAACACCCTCATTTTCTCCTTCCATCCTAGAAGTAGTGTTAACCTGCAAGACCCCTTTTCTGAAGGTAGTGATCCTGCCTACCCACGTAAAAACATGACACCTAACTCAGCTTATCAGTCTGGTATGAACACTTCAGACATGCAAGGTCGCATTGGCCCCTACGAACTCAACAAGGATCCTTTCAGTAATATGCGAAAAGGTAAAAAGGCTTGCTAAATAGGCGAGAGCTGAATGGATCATAAAATGGTTCCCTAAGTAACGGCTCAGTTAATTTGCACTAAACAGACTTTAATTTTGAATGCATCCTCAGTTGGGGAGCAATTTCTTCCTGCTAACCAGGGTGGGAACAGCGCGATGGGCGACCAGCAGCAGCAACCGCTACAACAGCAGCAGCAGCCTCCATTCAATCGTGGACCACCTGGAGCTATGGGCACAATGCCAATGGGGCCCAGACAACAGTATCCCTATGGACCAGGCTACGACAGGAGGTCAGAAATTCTGAATTTTAAAGGTCACTAAAGAATGTTGATGAAATTCAGGGGCTAATTCCCTTTGCAAGTCAGAAAGAGATACTGTCTCTGTAATTCCATCCATCCATTTTTCTACCGCTTATTCCTTTTGGAGTCGCGGGGGGCGCTGGTGCCTATCTCAGCTACAATCGGGCGGAAGGCGGAGTATACCCTGGACAAGTCGCCACCTCATCGCAGGGCCAACACAGATAGACAGACAACATTCACACTCACTCTCACACTAGGGCCAATTTAGTGTTGCCAATTGACCTATCCCCAGGTGCATGTCTTTGAAAGTGGGAGGAAGCCGGAGTACCCGAAGAGTACCCACGCAGTCACAGGGAGAACATGCAAACTCCACACAGAAAGATCCCGAGCCCGGGATTGAACCCAGGACTACTCAGGACCTTCGTATTGTGAGGCAGACGCACTAACCCCTAATACCTTAATTTCAAGATTTCCGCACGTCATTAAACAGCATTAAAAAGTCAAATGGATTTTGCGAAAATTAATGGTATTACATTTGATGCCCAGAGGCATTAGAAATATAATATAATTGTAGGTCGGTATCTTCGGTAAATCGATTCTTGGAACAATAAATGAAAAATTAACTCAATAACTTTGCCGTCATAGATAAATTGCAATCTCCCTGAGTTTGTTTTTTTGGCTCTGGCATTCAAACTACCAATGGTCTCACTTTGTGCATCGCTCTCGGCACTTGAGCATGCTTATTTGACAGTAGAATTACAAAAACAGAGTAAGCCTCTTGTCATTCATCCCCAGTCTTCGTTTTGGTACGCGCATGCGGGACTTACTTGCAATTCTTTTCCACTCTTTTCCTGTGTGTAGTAGTGGTAGTGACACTCTATTGTTGGAGTTGGAACTAATCATTTTAATGCAACGGTTACTTTTAATGTGCACATAGTTTCAAAACCGTAGAAGCAGATCTTGGCGAAGGTGGGCTGTGTAAACGCAGGGAATTATGTCTTAACAAGCTGACCAAACATAGCTCTTTTTTCCCCCCAACTTTATTTCAACAACAAAATGACGCACAAAATTCAAACAATCAAAACATACAAGTAAACTTGTCTATTTAAATTTTTTCAAAACATGTACTTAGAAATGACCTTTCTCTATAATTTTCAAACAGTAATTAAGAAATTCAAACAAAACTACCATAAGAAAAGAGTAAACAAAAGAAACATGATGTTCTGATGTATTGTGATGATTATGTTCTTTCCCAGATCTGAGCAAGGAATGGGTCCAGAAAGCAACATGGGATCTGGTGCTCCTCAGCCAAACTCTATAATACCTGCCAATGCCGACGCTGGGATGTATTCGCCAAATCGCTTTCCACCACAGCAACCACGGTCCGTTAACAAAACCTCTTTATACAATATTACGTTGGCAGATACTGGCTACATGGATGGAAGACCAAATGTAATCGACTGTTGTCTATTTGATTTTATTTTTATTATGATGATATAGAGTATATTGTGTGATCGACTGTTGTCTATTTGGTTTTATTTTTATTATGATGATATAGAGTATATTGTGTGATAGCATAATCACATACCCTTGAATTTGTATATGTTATACATCTTCCCTTGTGGCTCAAAGTTTTTCTAAGTCTAAAGAAATATAGTGATTGAAAATATTGATGAAACAAAAAAACATAAAAAGTCAGTCCTATTAGTAAATTTAACCAACTCAAATAATTATACAATGAATTATCTTTTGAATAAGAAATATTTTCATGGCTAAGCTGGCATTGACAGTGTATCATTTGCAGACATGATTCCTATGGTAATCAGTATCCTGGACAAGGAACGCCCCCTACTGGCTCTTACCCCAATCAGCAGCCTGGAATGTACCCACAGCAACAGCAGGTAAATGTCAAACTGCGCTATGCTAATGAGCAGAGTTTAGTACACCGAATTCTGACCATGTTTTCTTTGTTTTGTTTTTTTAGAGCTACAAGCGTCCTCTGGAAGGAGGTTACCCTCCTTCAAAACGTCATGAGTCAGAGTACAGTGGGTCTTTCCCGGGTGGACAACCACCACCACAGCAACAGCAGCAAGGCGGCGTACCTACACCATCTCCAGTACCGCAAGAGCCGTACAATCAATACAGCGGCAGTGGACCATACCCAGGCTCTGAACGCCGCCCCCCTGGCCCAGGCAATCAGTATCCATTTCCCTTTGGCCGTGACAGGATGCAAGGAGCAACAGGTCCTAACGCTCAGCCCGCCATGCCCCCTCAGATGATGCAGCCGGGCCCCGAGGGTCCTCAAGGAGGCATGTGGCAGGGACCACGAGACATGAACTATCAGAACTACCATGGTCGGCAGGGTGGCCCTGGGGGCCCGCCTCAGGGACCCGGTTACCCAAGCATGAGCCGCTCTGAAGAGATGATGTCATCAGAACAGCGAATGAATCATGAAAACCAGTGGGGTGGTCAGATGGGACTGAGGCAGCCTCCGTACGGTCCAGCCGGGCCGGGTCAACCGATACCTCGTTCTGTGCAGACCAACTACCAGACCTCGCAGGGCGTGCAGAACCACATTCCACAAGTATCCAGCCCTGCGTCCATGCCCCGCCCAATGGAGAGCAGGACATCCCCAAATAAATCTCCCTACATGCACGGAGTAATGAAAATGCAAAAGGCCGGCCCTCCTGTGCCTGCATCACATATAGTGCCCTCTTCAGTGCAGTCACCTTTAATAAGGCGGGACATGCCTTTCCCCATGGGTTCCATCGAAGCTAGCCACCCACTCCTGAAACCACGTCGGAGACTCACCATGAAAGAGATCGGTATGTCTCTTTAACAGCATTTTGAAACTGTTGGTATTTCAAAAGTAGTTACTGACTCTGCATGTGTTCTCTGTGATTGTGAGTTCTATGTTCTCCCCATGTTAGGTTATGATTGTTGATTATTCCGCTGCTGATAGGTTGCATCTCCCTTTTACCCTGCACTTAACCTAAATGGAAGATGGGGAATTTTTTAGTTGGTGGTCATGATAGTTTTTTTTCTTCTTCTTAACGTAGGAACCCCAGAGGCATGGAGGGTCATGATGTCATTAAAGTCGGGTCTACTGGCTGAGAGTACCTGGGCCTTGGACACAATCAACATTCTCCTTTATGATGACAGCAGTATTTCGACTTTTGATCTCAATACGGTGAGACTTGATTATATTTTTATCATATTCATCATACTAAGCATGGTGTTAATGTCTGTATTTTATAATTGAGCACATTTATCTTCCCCATTAGTTGCCCGGCCTACTCGAGTTGGTCGTTGAATATTTCCGTCGCTGTCTCATTGAGATCTTTGGCATCTTGCAAGAATATGAGGTGGGGGACCCCGGACAGAGGACACTACTTGACCCTGATGCCTTGAAAAAAGTATTGGATAGCACAGAAGAAGAGGAACTACAACCAGACGATGTAGATGTGGAGGATGAAGACGATATGGATGAGGAGGAACAAGAAATAGATCTGCAAGCTCATGTAAAACAGGAAGTTGAGCGTAAGGAGTGTTTCAATGAAGGAGATGAAAAGACTGAAGACGACGATGGAAAGTGCAAGGGTTCTTCATCTGACCAAACGGGCTCATTACCTATTTTATCTGCCCAGGACAGACTTAAACAGGGCAGCAAGTTTGACAAGTTTCCTGTAAAGGTGGTACGAAAGAGAGACCCATTTATCGCTGCCCAGACCAACAGTCACAGCAAACTTCAAGAGTTTGACAGTGGATTACTTCACTGGAGTGCAGGTGGTGGGGACTCAACAGATCACATTCAGACACACTTTGAGCCCCGCAAAAACTTCTTGGATCGCCGAGAACGAATACCTGTACCCCAAAGTCTGCTGAAAAGACGAGTCAGAGAAGATATCGTTGAATATAATTTGCCAACAGAAGAGGAGAAAAAGATTCAAGATGATAAAGGCTGTAAAGAGACCTCAGGAAAAGCCACAGTCTTTGAAGACAGTCCTACCATGGCTACTGAGGAGGAGAACAAATCTGAGTCAAAAATTGCTGAGAATAACCAGGAGAATAACCGACCTATTCCTTCTGTGGGTAGTGTGCTGACACATCAGGCAAACACCATCCTGGAGGATGAGCCTCACAGTAAAGATGAGGGCCCGCTGGTTTCACTAGCAAACTGGCAAGATTCACTTGCTCGACGCTGCATTTGTATTTCCAACATCGTCCGCAGCCTCTCCTTTGTTCCAGGCAACGACCACGAGATGTCCAAGCATCCAGGCTTACTCCTGCTGCTGGGTCGCCTTATTCTGCTCCACCACCGGCACCCTGAGCGCAAACAGGCCCCGCTCACCTACGAGAAAGATGAGGACACCGAGGAGGGAATGGGCCAGAGGGATGAATGGTGGTGGGACTGCTTGGAGCTCCTGAGAGAAAACACACTGGTCACCTTGGCAAACATCTCAGGCCAATTAGACTTGTCTGTGTACTCTGAGAGCATCTGCTTGCCTCTGTTGGATGGTCTACTCCACTGGGCCGTCTGCCCTTCAGCAGAAGCCCAAGATCCTTTCCCCACTTTGGGTCCACACAGTGCTTTGTCCCCTCAGAGACTGGTCTTGGAGACGCTGAGCAAGCTCAGCATACAAGACAACAACGTGGACCTCATCCTGGCCACCCCACCTTTCAGCCGATTGGAGAAGCTCTATGGGAATCTTGTGCGGCAAATTGGAGAGAGGAAGGTGGCTGTCTGCAGGGAGATGGCTGTGGTTCTACTGGCCAACTTAGCACAGGGTGATACGCTGGCTGCACGGGCAATTGCCGTTCAGAAGGGCAGTGTAGGCAACTTGTTAGGCTTCCTGGAGGATAGTCTGGCTGCTACTCAGTTTCAGCACAGCCAGAGTTCATTGCTACACCTGCAGGGGATGCACTTCGAGGCTACAAGCCCGGACATGATGAGGCGAGCTGCCCGGGCTTTGCACGCTTTAGCCAAGGTAGAGGAGAACCACTCTGAGTTCACACTACATGAGTCCCGGCTCCTTGACCTTTCAGTGTCCCCCCTCATGAACTCGCTGGTCTCTCATGTTATCTGTGATGTACTCTTTTTGATTGGCCAGTCCTGACAGCTGTAGGGAGCTGTGGCTCCTCACCCCCACTTCCCTGATATCATTGCTTGTGTGCAACGGGGCAAGGAAAGGTTGAACGTGACTCTTATTTATGAAAATCCACAGATTCCATTCTCTGATTCTTGCTCTGAGACTTGTCATCACAGAGCTGTGCTGGATTAAAAAAACCAAGAGAAGCCCACAAAGTGACACAAACTCACAAAAGAAATGCCAACTGGATGACAAGAGAGCAGAGCAATGCCACAGTGGAGAAACTTTTCTGCACTTGGGGAGAAAGTACTTTTTAATAAAGATAAATAAATAAATAAATAGCTGAAAAACAAAAACTGTAACCAAAGTTGCTGTCTCGTTTACAGTGAGTTTGGGAGAGGCAGTGTGCCCTAGCTCTCCTCTCAGAGGTGGCGTAGACTGACAAAAGTGGCCTACTGGTTCTAGTTGCTGTAGTTGGAGTATCACCAGTCAACCCAACACGCAGCAACATGCTGCCAATAGACACCTTCACCGGGGAGGCCTGTGCAGTGTGCAGTAGATTGTAGGACATTTTCTGTACCGTACTGCTCTTCAGTGACAGCAATCTGTAAACTGCGTTTCTCACAGAAGTGGACGATGAAGCTCTACTCGAGTTTGTTCGTCATAGTTTGGTGTTAAAACAGAAAATGGCTTTCTTCCCCAAAGTATCAAGAACACCCTTACCTCCTTTTATCCCTTGATTGTATGAATACCCCTATGAAAAGAAATCACCTCTTAGGACTGGTTTTCAACTTCGAATACAGCTTTGCTGTGGTGTGTATATATAATGTTGTACATTACACTTCTTCTTGTGTCTGTCTCTGTCTGTGTCACTATTCTCACATATTATTGGTGAGGGATAGAGGCTGACTCGACGTCCTTTACTTCCTGCTGATTAGACCCACTCTGGTCTCTCCACAGCTCAAAGCTTTTATTTCCTGGTACCACGCAAACTAGATGAAATACACACATCTGACATGTTTTCTTCAATCATGGATTCATCATATTTGTATTTCAGACTATGTAGCTAAGACATGTAAATTCCCCCCTTTCCCTTTTTTTGGCTCAATGAATATCATTTATTCAGTATGAAATCTTTATACTATATGTTCCACGTGGTAAGAATAAATGTACATTAAATCTTCCTAAACTGTTTAATGGTGTTTGTCTTATAGATGAATGGCTTCTTAATAAAAACAAGAATGCTTAATGCAGAATTTAGTTTTTAGTGAAATAACAGCATGCAGGAAGACTATCCCATATTGCCTGTGATAATTCACGTTTATCCAGGTCGATGTTTTCTAAGGGCATTGAGTAGATCCTAATTTGACTGTTCAGATTGTCTTACAAGATTTACTGTATTTTATCCGCTCAAGCTTCATGCACACATTGATATATTATCTATTAGGCATAATTATACAATTTATCTAGATATTAAAAAGCAGTATTAACTGGATACCTACTGTTTTGAGCGTTAGGTTGCTTAGCGCCTCCCCAGCTGGGCCGAATATGGTTTATGGTTTGTACTTGTATAGCGCTTTTCTACCTTCAAGGTACTCAAAGCGCTTTGACACTACTTCCACATTTACCCATTCACACACACATTCACACAATACTAATGTATTACGTACTACCCGGGACGGCGTGGGCAGTGGGAGAGTGGCCGTGCGCATCCCGAGGGTCCTTGGTTCAATCCCCACCTAGTACCAACCTCGTCACGTCTGTTATGTCCTGAGCAAGACACTTCACCCTTGCTCCTGATGGGTGCTGGTTAGCGCCTTGCATGGCAGCTCCCTCCATCAGTGTGAATGTGTGTGTGAATGGGTAAATGTGGAAGTAGTGTCAAAGCGCTTTGATTACCTTGTAGGTAGAAAAGCGCTATACAAGTACAACCCATTTATCATTTATTTACCCGGGAAAAACCCCCGCAGCACGGTGAGACCATGCAAACTCCACACAGTATTTGTATTTCCCCGAAAAAGCTGCAAATAAGACAAAGGTCCATACAGGCTGAAACAATATTATTAAACATGTTCTGCGTATGTGTAGCTGATAAAATAAACGCAGGCTGTTGTTTCGTTCCAGTCCGCAAACCTTTATTTTGAAAAGCGTTTTTGCGTTCCATTGGCACCGGAAGTGAATCAGGTAGAGGTCGAAGGCAGCGCCAGAGTGAAATTTAAAAACTGCGTTTAAAAACCTATTGTCCGCCCTGTTTTTACAAATATTGAAAAAAAAATAGTATTTGAATTGAATTCATTTTAATATTGGGTTTTTATGTCTGTATTCGCTGGTTTTAATGTAAAACGCGACAAGCCGAGTCTTAGTCCTCGACGATGATCTGTCATATGAAAAGCAGATTTCGCCAATTCAGTCAGTGACTATCATGGATTACAGAGCTGTTGTGGAATTTGCTACTGTAACCAGGGGTCTCTCGTTGTTTTTACAGGTATGTATTTTCCTAGTAAACTGTTGTGAATGAGCCACATGCTAATTTTATTTCGCTAGCTACTTGCCAATAGAAAATTTAACTGTAACAATAAACATGTTTCTGCTCTTGGAAAAAAACAACACGTTGTATCGAAAATACGCCACAAAGTTACATACCGTATTTCCTTAATTTGCCGCCCGGGCGCTAATTAATTTAAAATCTCTTCTCACTCCTGCACTTACCGAAGGCATGCGGTAAAAGTAAGCATGCGCTAATTATTTTAAAACCTCTTATCACTCCGCACTTACCAAAGGCATGCAGTAAAAATGTGAGTGAGAGGTAAGCTTGGAACTTAAATCCTACTGAATAGCTCTTAATCTTCCTCCCTTTATGCGATTTCAAATTACTGGTATTGAAATCAGCCTCCATTTTGAAAATGATGACAGGGGAAGTGTCACCCGTTATGTCATGAGTTTGACCAGGCGGTAATACTAAGCATGCGCTAATTATTTTGCGAAGCTAGTTTGACCCGGCAGTAATTCGAGGCAGGCGCATACTATATGCCCTGCGGCAATTCAAGGAAATACGGTATATGTTTTAGAAACAGTAGAATAAGTCACTTTAATTTGATGTTAATTGTACTTAACAGGCTCTGTTGAACGCTGCCATCCCTGACCATGACGCTGATGCATTCAGGCCCCCGCGGACCGAAGAGCATCTATATTTGGACTCTGCAGTTGAGTGGTTATTTGGTGGCCTCACTCACTGGGATGCTGAGCATTTCCTCCTCATCGCGGAGAGAGGGTACATCTATGAACACAACTTTGCTTTTTTCCCTCTCTTCCCCGTGGTCCTGCGAGGCCTGGCGGAGACGCTGCTGTGGCCTCTCAGCAGCTGGTTGAGTGTGCGGGGCCGTCTGATGGTGGCAGTCGCTGTTGGGAACAGCATCTTCTTCCTGCTGAGTGTGGTGGCCTTACACGCGCTCAGCAGGGAAGTTCTGCAGGACAGGCGTCTGGCCTTGCTCTCCACTCTGCTCTACTGCATCACACCTGCTAATGTGTTCATGGTGGCCGGGTACTCAGAGTGTCTGTTCGCTGCTCTCACATTCAGTGGGGTCTTCCTCCTAGAGAAAGGATTCACCCTTCGAGCCTGCGTGGCGCTCAGTACAGCCACTGCGGCACGATCCAACGGACTGGTCAATATAGGCTTTATACTTTATCTTCCAACACTCCACGCCATCTCCCGGATCCGTTTATATCGCGCAACGACAAAAGGCCACAAGAAGATGCTTCAGTACATTTGGGTCGTCACCCGCCTCCTGCTCACTTCTCTTTTAGGAACGACAATCATTGCCCTTCCGTTCTGTGCTTTCCAATACTACGGCTATAGAACTTTCTGTATGCCTTCCGCATCATTGGAACGCATCCCCGCAGCTCTTCTCTCCTTGGCTGAGCGGAAAGGCTACCGTGTTCCAGATGAAAATAGTCCCCCCCCTCTTTGGTGCATGAGATCTCTGCCCCTGCTTTACTCCCATATCCAAGATGTTTATTGGAATGTGGGCTTCCTGCGCTACTTTGAACTAAGGCAAATACCAAACTTCCTTCTGGCTCTACCTATGGTGACTCTGGGTGTCATGGCAGCTTTTGCTTATTTTCAAGGAAACCCAGAGTTGTGCCTAAAACTTGGACTATGGGAGACAGATTCAAAGAGAGGCCTCGATAAACCCATGCCGGGATTTTTCAGTCCGAGAGTATTTGTCTATGTTGTACATTCAACTTTTCTTCTCGCCTTTGGAATATTGTGCATGCATGTGCAGGTAAGGAAAAAAAAACATATTTGTTAAAAAAAATATGTCATGAAGAATTCCTCTGAAGTCTATTAATGTGTGTCTAGGTCCTAACCAGATTCATGGCTTCCTCAACTCCTGTTCCCTACTGGATCAGCGCTCATCTGCTCCTCCTCAATGAGCCTCTTCTTCACCGAAGGAAAACATCGACACCAAACATTCAACTCAAGACTCATTCCAAAAATGGATGTAAGCACACACCTCAAAACCCCATCATTGCTCTGCTACCACACTTTAAGATCTGTTCCCCCACCACACAAAGCATCCTGGGATATTTCCTCTCTTATTGGCTGCTAGGCTTAGCACTGCACTGTAATTTTCTACCATGGACTTAACCTGGAGTATAGCATTTATTCAATTTTCAATTTTGCTGTAACATTTTTAACATAACCTGTTACAAAAAGCATGACAAAATGTTGTGCCTGATTGTTTTTGTTTGAAACAAGAGCTTACAGTAGATATGGTTACATAATTTAAATCATGCCTTTTTGTAAATGTTACTGTAGTTGAATGCAAACCTGAGCAGGGTGCACATGAAATTTGAATGTTTATTCTCATGCGTCTCGGTCGTACCAATGGGGAAAAAAGTGCGGATTGAATGTGTTTCATATTTTTGTTTAAGAACTGTGGTGTATGTGTTTGTTTTGAATATTCTGTTTTATTTATACATTTTGGATGTGAATGGAAAAACATGGCATTAAATGTGCATGTATTCACAAAGTGGGGGGATTTTTTATGATCATTATCAGAGTTGATTGCATTTAAATGTGAAAAATTAAAGATCTCATTTGTTTTACACATTTTTGTTAACATTTTAAAATTAAATAAAATATTTCTCATATTTAAATGCTTAATTCAATCCAATCAATCAATTCTTTTATTGTCATTGTCATAAATAACACTTAAGTCATACAGATTTCGTTTGAGCTTTGTCCAGCGGCATAGAAACTGCATGGATGTGCAGGTTGACCGTAGTTTACAGTTTAGTTTAGCATTTGTCTATGAGAACGCGTATAGAGGGACGTGGGGGATGGATACAGTCAGATGTCTGATGGGTGTTGCGTTGATGCTGCAGCAATGCAATTTCCAGAGCACAATTATTGAGGTGGTGAAGAGTGAGCTAATAAGATGGTCGGGGGCAGTAAAGGGGCATGCTGTTCATTTAGCAGTCTCACAGCCTGGGGATACAGACTGTGAGACATTCTGGTGGTCTTGGTGGGAATAGATCTGTACCTCCTTCCAGAGGGTAGCAGGTTCAAGAGGCCACGTGCTGGATGGTATCTGTCCTTCAGGATGTTGCGTACTCTCTTTAAGCAGCGAGCTGTGTACATGGCACTCATCTCTGGGAGTATAGTCCCTGTAATTTTCCCTGCCGTTGTAACCACTCGCTGGAGGGCCTGTTGGTTTGCTTTAGTGCAGCTAGCGAACCACACTAAAAAGCTGTAGGTGAGGACTGAGGACACTGCTGATAGCATAGTTGTTAAAGTTTACCATTGATTTCTGCGGAATGTTTGCGCATTTTAGTTTCCTCAGAAAGAAAAGACGTTGTTGGGCCTTTTTGACTGTAGAAGCAGTGTTACTCTGATGGTCACCCCTAAAAATTGGAATTGTTTGACCCTTTCTACAAGATTATTAATTACAAGTGGAGGGTGTTCTTTCTGCCATTTCCTGCGGAAGTCTACAATTAGTGTTTTGGTTTTGTTAGTGTTAAGAACCAAGTTGTTTTAGCACACCATGAAGCCAGCTGTTGGACCTCTGTATGTTGTCTCAGCATTGTTGCTGAGACAGCATACAGGGCAGAGGTCCAACAGCTTGCTTCATGGTGTGCTACATTTTTTTTAGAAAAGACAAGTGACTTCCCTAACAGTGTGGACTCATGTTGGTCGTAATTAGAAATATACTGTATGTATATATAACATTTATTAAAATGAAACAACCATAGGTTTTACGTAAAAAACTGGTAGCTCAATCACCAGAGTTTTACTGTAAAAATAATGATACTGCCGTTAGTTCACTGGACATTTTACTGTAAAACTCTTGTGATGGATGTCAGTTTTTTACCTGAAAATATATATATATATTTTTTTTTATCGCCAGGCATTTTTTTTTGCAAAAAATATATTTTTAGAAATATGTTTTTTTAGTCCATCTCCTTGCACACAGAATAAACTTATCTAACCTGTAACCTGTTTAGAAAACGTTTCATTATAATTATTACACCAAATAATACGTTTTGTGAATTAGTTTTGAATCGAGAATCGTGTTACATCGAGAAATAATTCTGAATGGAATCATTCATCACCCCAGGACGTGGATCGAATCGTTTGGTTCTAAAGATCCACACCCGTATTAACCAATATTTGTAGATTTCTGTAAATAAGTTGTTCAGTTTGAAAAAGAACAGTAGTCTTATTATAGGGGTGCTTGGTAAATAAAAGATGAGAAAAGACACAAAGTTTATGATGCATTTTCCATCCATCCATTTTCTACCGCTTATTCCCTTTTGGAGTCGCGGGGGGCGCTGGTGCCTATCTCAGCTACAATCGGGCGGAAGGCAGGGTACACCCTGGACAAGTCGCCACCTCATCGCAGGGCCAACACAGGTAGACGGACAACATTCACACTCACATTCAAACACTAGGGCCAATTTAGTGTTGCCAATCAACCTATCCCCAGGTGCATGTCTTTGGAAGTGGGAGGAAGCCGGAGTACCCGGAGGGAACCCACGCATTCACGGGTAGAACATGCAAACTCCACACAGAAAGATCCCAAGCCTGGATTTGAACCCAGGACTGCAGGAACTTTGTATTGTGAGGCAGACGCACTAACCCCTCTGCCACCGTGAAGCCCATGATGCATTTAATTTTTTGAAAATAATCACTTTTTTTTTAAATTACTTTTTTCGTCAACAAACAGAAGAATTATGATGGTAATTGATTTCAAGATAATGGGGATCAATGAAACGGTATTATCAAACAGTCCAGTTGTTAAGAAATGTGATTCTTAAAATGATAACATTCATAAACATTTTAAAATATGGTTAAAAAAGGGGCCTTAAAAAGAGAGGCGATATTATATTCAAGTGTAAAACAATTGATCAATTTTTGACCACATATGCGGTCTTCTCCAATGTTTCTCATAGTCATTGTCACCGACGTCCCACTGGGGTGAGTTTTTCCTTGCCCTTGTGTGGGCTCTGTACCGCGGATGTCGTGCAGCACTTGAGTCATCAACAATTACATCGTCAGAGAAATGGACATTGAAACAGTGTAGGTCTGACTTTGTAGGATAAATACAGCAAGTAGTGGACATAGAGAGATCAGAAAGCATAAGAACAAGTTTATACATTGGATCATTTACAATCCGGGAAGGTGGGATGTGGATCGATGGGGAAGGGTGTGAGTCTATTGTTGCCTGTAGGTGTTGTTTTAGTGTGGTTTTCAAGGAGGATAGAGATGCATTTTCTTTTAAACCTGTTGGGAGTGCATTCCACATTGATGTGGCATAGAATGAGTTAAGACCTTTGTTAGATTGGAACCTGGGTTTAACGTGGTTTGTAGAGCTCCCCCTGGTGTTGTGGTTATGTTGGTCATTTACGTATTGAGAAATAAATTTAGAATAATAATTTTTATGTATTTAGTCAGGAAAACTAACATGAAAATGACAGCAATTGCATGCTTTGCTGCACAACCGCACACGTCCCAGGTAGCAAAGATGGCGCCGGTGTGTTGCTCAGTGGTTCTCAAATGGGGGCATGCGTACCCCTGGGGGTATGTGAGATTTAAAAAAAATATTCTAAAAATAGCAACAATTAAAAAATCATTTATAAATACCGTATTTCCTTGAATTGCAGCAGGGTATATATACAGGGTATTGCTCGGTGGGGCTGTAGGCGCAAACTGTCAGCCACGCTTCCGTCAGTCTACCCCAGGGCAGCTGTGGCTACTGATGTAGCTTACCACCACCAGGTGTGAATGAATGATGGGTCTCACTTCTCTGTGAGCGCTTTGAGTGTTTAGAAAAAACGCGATATAAATCTAAGTTATTTTTGATATAGTATGCGCCTGCCTTGAATTACTGCCGGGTCAAACTCGCCTCGCAAAATAATTAGCACATGCTTAGTATTACCGCCTGGTCAAACTCGTGACGTCACGAGTGACACTTCCCCTGTCATCATTTTCAAAATGGAGGAGGCTGATTTCAATACCGGTAATTTGAAATCGCATAAAGCATAAAGTGAAGAAGATTAAGAGCTATTCACTAGGATTTAAGGTCCAAACTTACATCACACTCAATTTTTTACTGCATGCCTGTGGTTAGTGCCAGAGTAAGAAGAGGTTTTAAAATAATTAGCGCATACTTACTTTTACCGCATGCCTTTGGTAAGCGCAGGAGTGAGAAGAGCTTTTAAATTAATTAGCGCCCCGGCGGCAATTCAAGGAAATACGGTATATTTATTGAATAATACTTCAACTAAATATAAATGTAAGTTCATAAACAGTAAAATGCAACAATGCAATATTCAGTGTTGACAGCTAGATTTTTTGTGGACATGTTCCATAAATATTGATGTTAAAGATTTCTTTTTTTTTGGTGAAGAAATGTTTAGAATTAAGTTCATGAATCCAGATGGATCTCTATTACAATCCCCAAAGAGGGCACTTAAAGTTGATAATTACGTCTCTGTGTAGGAATCTTTATGTATAGTTGAATCACTTGTTTATTTTTCAACCAGTTTTTAGTTATTTTTATATCTTTTTATCCAAATAGTTCAAGAAAGACCACTACAAATGAGCATTATTTTGCACTGTTATACAATTTAATAAATCAGAAACTGATGACATAGTGCTGTATTTTACTTCTTTATCTGTTTTCGTCAAACAAAAATGCTTTTCTCTGCATTAGGGGGTATGTGAATTAAAGAAATGAGAACCGCCGGACAGCTGGTCATACGCGACTCTGGAGTCATGTGACTAGTCTGTGGTGACGTCACACGAGGACGGTAAGCGATAAGGATCAAGTGCTGCATCTAAGCTGGAAGCGACGCTCGTCTGTTTTCTACTCATCACGCTTTAAAGTCTGCTATTTTTTCCCTTACTAAATTTTTTTGTTTTATTTTATTTCCTGGGCTGTGGTGTAACGTCCAAAGATGATCATGGACATTGGGCTGACTGGAAAGAACATTCATGTGATAAAAGTCAACTACGAAGAAAACCTCCGTGTGGGACCACTAGCTCGCCGATGTTAGCATTGAGGATGGAAGACATCGGGGGATGCTAACCTGCGCTCGCAATGACTTAAAACCTTTTTTTTTTTTTTTTTGAAAGATCCAGTGAAAATATAACGCCTGCTTTTATCTACACCTAAACCGTGGTGGTTGTGCCGACAGGATGAGGAACTGTGAGTATCAGCAAATCGACCCACTTGCTCTGTCGGTGTCGCCCGCTTTGTCACACAAGCACACCGGCAAGAAAGCGGAACGTCCACGAAGAAAATGGGAAGTGTTCCCTGGGAAGAACCAGTTTTTCTGCGATGGACGGATCATGTTCGCCAGGCAGAGCGGCGTCCTCCCTCTGACCCTAAGTCTTATCGTTGTCACCTGTGGCCTTTTCTTTGCTTTCGAGTAAGTGACGTCACCATGTTTGTTTACAATGTGTACTTGGCACTGCATAAATAGTTGGCATGCTTTATTTTTGCAGTTGCCCGTTTCTGGTACAGCACCTGACCGTCTTCATACCTGTGATTGGAGGGGTGCTTTTTTTATTCGTGGTCCTCTCCCTGCTGAGAACCAGCTTCACAGACCCAGGCATTCTACCCAGGGCCACCCCGGACGAAGCAGCAGATATAGAGAAGCAGATCGGTAAGAAAGATACACCCTGCAAATCATTGTGGGACAGATGGGGTAAAAGAGCTTTGCCATATGGGGGATCTGTGCGGGACTTGATTGAACTGCAGACCAAAACGTAAGAAGATTACCCTTGCCTCCATTGGAAAAGTACGACAGCTGCACATTTGTTTTTGGGACATTAATTTTGTCATGTTCTTTGTCTCGCAAGATACCTCAGGATCTTCCACGTATCGCCCTCCTCCGCGGACGAAGGAGATCCTCATCAACCAGCATGTGGTCAAGCTCAAGTACTGCTTCACCTGTAAAATGTTTCGCCCTCCTCGGACGTCGCACTGCAGCCTTTGTGACAACTGTGTGGGTAAGGATGTGGCGAAAAAGTTGCTGTTTACTCTACAGTGCAAAGTCGAATGCCGTGAAAGTTGCATAATTTGGAAAATGTTCCTTGATTTTTTTGTGATACTACCATTAATGATGGATAACATTTAACACTTGAATCGATAAGGTACATAAGATCTGTGTCTGGGAATCGATACCGGTACCGATTTTAGGTACTTTTGTCTGTGATAAGAAGTATTAATTATTTAATAATAAAGTAATTTTTAATATAACAATATTTGAAATTAGCTTTCCAGTTATTTCATTTCGTTTTCTTATATATTCCTGAGTCTCATTTGCAGTCCAGTTATTTATTCTCACTTTTTTTTATTACATTCCTGAGTTTCATTTGCAAATATTACACAGTCGGCTTTGCAATTCCAAGACTTGAGATGGCAGTAGTATGTAAACTATGGTGGGTTTCCTAGCTGGGTAATAGTATTTGCCATGAAGTTGAATGTTCCAGTCTTGTCTTATGTTGAGCCTTAAAATGTGTCTCTACTGTAAGTAATGTACTTATTACACACCAGCTTTTTAATTGCAACATAGAGGTGTTAAATTGGCAACTTGTCCAGGGTGTACCCCGCCTTCTGCCCAAGTGCAGCTGGGATAGGCTCTAGCACCTCCGCGACCCCGAAAGGGACAACTGCTATAAAATGGATGGGTGGATAAAATCGATGTGTAAAATAAATTAGACTAATCAGTCGCATGTATATGGCAAATCGAAGGTAAATTGGCATCAAGTTAGCGCATTTTGTAAAAGAGGAGCCTTACTTACTTTATGTTCGAGGGTTTTCTTTTGCAGGCAACAAAGGTATCGAAATATAGCATCGTTTGATTTGACGTCAATCGATACCTGGTAGTACCGAGTGAATTTAGTCGATGCCTATAAAAGTACTGAATTTGTGAATAGTGAAGAGACTCACCTCACAGGTATTTCTCATTCGTCATAACCTATTTGGTATGTGCCATGAAAGTTATACATGAGTACATGTTATTGGTTTACTTTTATACCTATTATGATGTAAATAATATACAATAAGTATAAAACAGTTGGTTTCAGCAGTACTCCACTTCCTTGCTTGTCTACTTTTAATTAATTCTAGTTGCATTCATCATAACCCTTGAGAGTGCTTATATATTACCTCTATAAATGGATACTGAATTTGATACTTTTATAGGTACCGGCCACGGTGCCACATTCAATACATTTTGTTGAACGGGACGTCACGTCCGTTTGCATACTTGGCACCGGCTCAAACACTTGGCTGGGAATCAAGCTGTCAGCCACTCAGAGTGGACTAACCTCGACTGCCTCCTGGTAGTTTCCAATTTTTATTGCCAACAAAGCAAAAATAAGGTGCTTAAAAGTACAGTAAGGCTCCTTTTTTCAAAATGTGCTAACTTGATCCTAATTTCCATTGGATTTGATATAGATATGGAACCGATTTAGCATTGGCGATTTTACATGGCAATTTCAACAACTCCAAATTTGATAATGAAACTAAGATACATATTATAATCAAATAGCCGGTGTGTAATAAGTCCAACACTTCCAAATTTAACACTTTGCAGAACTCAACAAAAGATTAATGTGACACATTCAACTTAATGGCAAAGACTACCTTGAGGCTAAGGCAACACACTGTATGATATATATACTACTGCCATTTGGCGCTTTAGAATTGCAAATGCTTGCAAAGTCCACTATCTTGCAAATCAAATACAAGTGTAAGAAAACAAGCACAGTTGTCCATTTGTGAAAATTATGATATGTTTTTAATTAATGTTAAAAATTTAGAATTTGAAAAAATGTGGATTTCTTTTTAAACAGTAAACATTTATCAGCGCATTAGAACACACAAAAGTACAGTATCTCAGTACTGTTGAGTACTGGTAGTGGGAATTGGTACGGTATCAACTCAAATTTTCAAAGTATCATGCCTAATTACCTCCAACAGTGGCCCCTCTCACATCTAAATACATTCACCTGGGGATAGGTTGATTGGGAACACTGAATTGGCTCTAGTGTGTGAATGTGAGTGTGAATGTTGTCTGTCTGTGTTGGTCCTGTGATGAGGTGGCGACTTGTCCAGGGTGTACATCGCCTTCTGCCCGAATGCAGCTGAGATAGGCTCCAGCATCCCCCGAGACCCCAAAAGGGACAAGTGGTAGAAAATGGATGTGTGGATGGATTGCCTGTACAATTAGCAAATGTTTAAAGGTGGCCACAGTTTGAGTATGGAATTGATTATTTTAACTATAGTCAATTCAAACGGAAAATAATTTGAAACTTTCAGTTCTCAATTGTCAAAGACATTTTAAAGCAGTATTAACAATAGAGCTGACAATTATTAGAAATAAGGAATGTGGCATGCATTGTTTTTGTTAGACAACCACCTCAAGGGTTTCAATGCGTATTGTCGTACTGCATTACTGTAATCCAATTTTTTTTATTTATTTTGTTTGCAGAGAGGTTTGATCATCACTGCCCATGGGTGGGCAACTGTGTGGGCAGGCGTAACTACCGCTTTTTCTATAGTTTCATCATCTCTCTTTCTTTCCTGACATCCTTCATATTTGGCTGTGTCATTGCCCACATTACCCTGCGTAAGTTAGTTAACTACTAGAAGAACTCTATTGTCATCACGGAATGCCATAAAAAACACAGTGTTTGTGTGTCCCTGTCCAGGTTCTCAATCGGGTAAAAGCCTCATCCAATCCATCCAGGAAAGTCCTGCCAGATATCTTTTTCTTTTTGTTTTGTTTTTCCCATAATCAAACCATTTTGGAAATTTGTGCAGTCTTTTCAAGGTGTGACAGTGGCAACGGCAAAAAGTAACACTGGGTTGTGAAGGCATTCTGCAGTCTAAGCCAGTGCTTAATAGGATCAGTGTGAGCTCACAGTAACGCAATGCCTTCAAAGCAGATGGCTTTCAAGTCTTATGATGGTCGTTTACGTCATCGTTCCCTTCCTGGTGTCAGAATTGTAGGTTTTGAAATGAAGGATAGGTGGCTTAACTGATGGGTTGATTCCCTTTAAGAAATTGAGGCAAAAAGGAGTGCACTACCTGGCTTCAACCACAGGAGTCGCTGTTAATTAAATCTAGTTCTAGTTTATGGTCTTGAGCAGAGGTCCCCAACCTTTTATTTGCTGCGGACCGGTCAACGCTTGATAATTTGTCCCACAGCCCGGCGGGGGACAAATTATTTATTTTTTTTGTCATGAAAAAATGATTTTTTTTGGGTTGGTGCACTAATTGTAAGTGCATTTTGTGTTTTTTATGTTGATTTAATAAAAAATAAAAATAATAAAAAATTATTCTACTGCCCGGTACCAATCGAGCCGCAGCCCGGTGGTTGTGGACCACTGGTCTTGAGAACAAGATATATGTTCGTGATGATGCTCAAACTCTTCTATGGTTTACCTCTTGCAGGCAGCATTGGACAGCATTGCATGGACACAGAAGTTCAAAACATTAATTTGTACGAAAACACTAGCACCTGTGAGCACTAATCAACACTAATGCAATAGTGACAACAAAAATAATTTATGAGAAAGTGGTGGACTTTATTTCAAGGTGTTGTATAACTTTTTAGTTTTCAAACACATGATCATTATCTTAAAGGGGACCTATGAGGAATCCGTCTTTCCTGACTTATAAAAGGCGTTATAATGCTTGATACTCGTGTTCCAAAGCGGGAAATTATAAGGTTCATGCATTTTGGCGTGAGCCTGCAATCAGTTTTGGATTCATTAGTTCAAAGCTCCCCTCTGTGTCAAGCTATGGGAAAACCCAAGAAAAAGAAGGATACATTATTATTTTCATATAATATTTGCATGAGCATCAAAACACCGAGGTTTGATATGAATGCTGCTAAAAGCGAAATTGAATGGAGATTGTGCAGGTGTACCTAATGTTGTGACTGGGTGACTCTATTTAATGTTTATGAAGTTTATTTTGATAGTGGTATCAACTTTATGATATAAGATCAATTATACACCTTCAAGATAAAATATAAATTAAGATTTTTTTTGAGGGAGGGTTTGGGCCGTAGAGGTTTGGGGGGGGTGTTGTCTAATTTGCAATCTGGGAACGTATACATATGTATCATATATGATATAATATTTATATATATATATATATATATATATAGACAAAGCAACATTTACACCAAAGCATATCCAATGCTTATTATCTAGACTACTAGGAAGTGTTTTATTTATAGAATACATTAATCTTAGGTCCCCTTTAAATTAGTTTTAACCACCACTAAATGACAAGACACAAAACCGCTTCATAGTCCATTTTTAACAATTTTTTTTGCTGGTAGATGGTGCACACAATGACAATAATAATGATAATTGCTCATTGGTTTGGCTTTACCTACATCTAAGGCACTGAAAATAAATATGATCTTTTTTTCCCCTCCTCATCCTTGCGCCTCTCTGAGTGTTTGCCTAAGTGACCCATATCCAAAACTGCCATTGGACATGTGTCACCAAATGGCTAGTAGAACATTTGTTTTCATTGTCATTCTCTAGCTATTTTGAATGTATTTTTGTTGTTGCACTAGAATATCCTCTAACTGCTAAATTTTACGACTGTTGTTCATTTGAGTAAATCCAGTAGTGCAGCTCTACCTTAAACCGCATTATATAACTCGATGGTTAGTATTCCCGTTTAAAATAATAAAAAAAACATGATTGATAGCGGCCCTTTGATAAACTCATAGACACACTGGCGCAAGCTTGCCAGCCTAAATGCTAACATGAATATAGGAGACATTGTTTTTCCCCGTTAAGAAACAACATACACTAATCTAAACTCATATAAACACATTGTTGTCTGGAGCAACTAAGATATCCAGTAATGCACATTCAACCTACAAGCTGTGGTCTCTTAACATAGCGTGATCGTTTTATACTTGAAGAAATATGAGACGCAGGTGTTTTAACAGTGCGTTCAAGGGCCGCTGAACAGAGTAGGGCACCACAATGCCCGCTAGAACACTCTTATCAGTGAAGCATTAAACACAAAATAGTGGGCTTCCTATCAGGATTAATTTGAGTTATTTACATTTTTTTTTAAATATTTAAGAATGTATAAGTAGTTTTTGAGCACAATAATAATGATAATAGTGATAATTTTGGTCACAATAACCCTGATTTAAAATGTTCCTACCGTTACATCCCTAGTACACACTGTGTATGGTTGTGTGTTTTATAACAGTGGTTTATATTGTTAAAAGTAAGGGTCTTGGACTCAATGTACCTACCTGGAGTTCGAGTCCCGGTGAGGCTGGGCCGCACAAAGTTTACTTCAGATTCACATCTTAACCACGTAACTAAATGTGTTAGTTTCTTCTTTTAACAAGTATAGGGACCCTCAGCTACAGTTGGTCTTCAGTCATTATAAATGTAAAATTAAATGTAAAAAGGTAATAATTTGACACTTGCATTAACCAGGAGATGTTCGGACACTTCCACTTGCTTATAAGATGTTGCTTTTTTTGTTCAGTGTGTGCGTGTAATTCTGTCACTTTTGTGTTTGCGCTGCTGTTGTTAGCATTTGTTTTAGCAAGATTGCAGTAACACTAAACTATGAAGTTTAGTAGAGGGCCTCATAATATGGGCCTGGGTGTCACAAATGGTTTGAGACCCCTCATTAAGAGTGAGATTATTCCTTGACTGTCTTGTGCACTTTGGTAGAGCTGGTCATTTGTTTCTTCTCCATCTGGTCTATTCTGGGCCTATCAGGCTTCCATACCTACCTCGTAGCCTCCAACCTCACAACAAATGAGGATGTAAGTATTCTGAAGCCCATATTGTATACATCATTGCAATTATTGTTTTGTAGAATTAATACAAAAACAGACATCCTTTTTTTAATGTTAATTCTATAGATCAAGGGCTCCTGGTCGAGTAAAAGGGGTGCAGAAGAGTCTGGGAACCCGTACACCTACAACAGCATGCTCGCCAACTGCTGTGTGACGTTATGTGGGCCTATGCCACCAAGGTAAGTGGGTTATGCTTGTATAGCGCTTTTCTGCCTTCAACGTACTCAAACCGCTTTGACGCTATTTTCACATTCACCCATTCACACATATATTCAAACTATGACGGCGGAAGCTGCCATGCAAGGCCCTAACCACAACCCATCAAGAGCAAGGGTGAAGAGTCTCGTGAAATAACCTACCTGTAACCTTTGTATGAGTCCCTCGGACTCGTTTGCACCACCATTTGCGAAATGATGGATAATCATAATCTTGTCGTGCAGTCTGATTGACAAGAGAGGCTTCCTGTCGCCTGAGGAGTCTGTCCCCGCTGCTTCTGCCTTGGAGATCGAGCTGCCTCCTTTTGCAGCCAAGAACGACAAACACATGGTAGGGTGAACCAGAATATGTGACTTGCTTTTTTGAATGTCGATTGTGTGTTTAGTCGTTCATCCTCTAAATCTCCAGTCAGGGAAGAGTGAACACTTCTATGGAAGCAAAATGACTAAAAAAGGCACATATCTGATAGATATGACCTAAACACATCCACAAAGGGTAATTAATTAAAACTTTGCTTTGCCTTTAGTAGAATCTTTTAATAGAAAATCTATGACAAATTGTTATGCCTTCTGGGCTGATAAGGATGAAGGTGTATTAAGAGCAAAATATTTGGAAAAAGTTGTTGGCCCTGCGATGAGGTGGCGACATGTCCAGTGTGTACCCTGCTGTCCGCCTGAGTGCAGCTTGGATAGGCTCCAGGTACTGTGAACCTGGAAGGGACAAGTGGTAGATCATTAATGGATATTTGAGGAACAAAGCAGTGTTTGCCAAAAAAAAGTGAATGTCAAAATTCCCGCAGTCCTAAATGCATTGGTCTAAGTGTCTCTCTAGAGCACGGGTGTCAAACTCATTTTAAATAGGGGGCCACATGGAGAAAAATCTACTCCCAAGTGGGCCGGACTGGTAAAATCCCTGCACGATAACTTAAAAATAAAGATACCTTCAGATTGTTTTCTGTGTTTAAAAATAGAAGAAGCACATTCTGAAAATGTACAAATCATAATGTTGTTGTTTTTTTACACTTACATGTTGGGGTTAATAGTATTCTATCTTTATTTGTCGTTATTTATATTTTCTGAATGAATTATGTGATAATTTTCATCATTAAAATCAATGGTGTTCATTTTCAATCAATCAAGATAAAAAATATCAAAATCAAATTACAGTATGCCATGTATGTAGTTTGATCATTTTCCTTGATTGATGTACTAACATCATGTGGTTTATTTTGTACATACATACATACAGTATGTAACATCATCTACAGACGCGGTCGGCAACCTTTACCACTCAAAGAGCCATTTTGACCCGTTTCACAAAATAAAGAAAACTATGGGAGCCACAAGACTCTTTTGAAATTTAAAATGAAATAATGCAGCGTGGATTCACGGTGGCAGAGGGGTTAGTGCGTCTGCCTCACAATACGAAGGTCTTGCAGTCCTGGGTTCAAATCCAGGCTCGGGATCTTTCTGTGTGGAGTTTGCATGTTCTCTCCGTGAATGCGTGGGTTCCCTCCGGGTACTCCGGCTTCCTCCCACTTCCAAAGACATGCACCTGGGGATAGGTTGATTGGCAACACTAAATTGGCCCTAGTGTGTGAATGTGAGTGTGAATGTTGTCTGTCTATCTGTGTTGGCCCTGCGATGAGGTGGCGACTTGTCCAGGGTGTACCCCGCCTTCCGCCCGATTGTAGCTGAGATAGCCGCCAGCGCCCCCCGCGACCCCAAAAGGGAATAAGCGGTGGAAAATGGATGGATGGATGGAATAACACAGCGTACAAAGTTTTTTTTTGTTTGTGCTATGTATTACCAGGGGTCTCAGAAACGCGGCCCGCACCTTAATATGAAAATTTAATATTAGTGCGGCCCGTGAGTTTTATTTGAATGCCGCTTGACAACATCACATTTGCCAACCATCTAAATTTTTCCGGGAGCCTACCGAGGTTCAGAGCAACCATTCTCTCGACTGTCTGCTGGTTTTCACCCAAACAAAAATAATAAGGGCGTGCTATGATGACAATGCGTTTAGCGCCCTCCACAACCGTAACAAACAGCTTACCAGCCCATGCACATGTTGTATGAGGCTTCTGCAGACACACATAAGCGATTGCAAGGCAGACTTGCTTAACAGCCATACAGGTTACACTGAGGGTTGTGATATAAACAACTTTAACACTCTTACCGATATGCGCCACACTGTGAAACCACACCAAACAAGAATGACAAACACATTTTGGGAGAACATCCGCACTGTAACACAACATAAACACAACAGAACAAATACCCAGAATTCCATGTATCCCGAACTATTACGGGCTACATTATACACCCCCATCTGTAAAAGTCCTACAATGTGAATTCCTGGATTTTATTTTCACATTCTGTCTCTCACAGTTGAAGTGTACCTATGATGAAAATTACAGACCTCTATCATCATTTTAAGTGGGAGAACTTGCACAATCGGTGGCTGACTAAATACTTTTTTTCTCCACTGTATATATAGATGTGTGTGTGTGTATATATATATATGTATGTGTGTGTGTACATATATGTGTGTATATATATATATATATATATATATATGTATATATATATATATATATATATATAAATGTGTATATATATGTATATATACATGTGTATATAGAAATGTGTATATATATGTATATATACATGTGTATATAGAAATGTGTATATATATATATATATATACATATATAAATAGAAATGTATATATATATATACATGTGTATATATAAATGTATATATATACGTGTGTATATATATATATTTAAATGTGTGTATATATAGTGTGTATATATAAATGTGTATATATATAGTATATATATAGATGTGTATGTATATATATATATATATATATATATAAATGTGTATATATATGGTATATATTTAAATGTGTATATATATATATACATGTGTATATATAAATGTGTATATATACACATGTGTATATATATAATGTGTATATATATATATATATATATATATATATATATATATATATATATATATATATACACGTGTATATATGTAAATGTATATATATTTTATATATATATGCATTTGTGTGTATATATATATATATACATACAGGTGCTGGTCATATTATTAGAATATCATGAAAAATTTGATTTATTTCATTAATTCCATTTAGAAAGTCAAACTTGTAGAATGTATACATTCACTCCAAACAGACTGATACATTTCAAGTGTTTTTTGCCAAAAAGGAGATGAATATAGCTGACAACCAATGAAAACCCTAAATTCAACATCTCAGAAAATTAGAATATGGTGAAAAGGTCAGATATTGAAGACACCTGGTGCCACACTCTTAATTAGCTAACTAACTCAAAACACCTGGGAAAGCCTTTAAATGGTCTCTCGTTTTGATTCTGTATGACACACAATCATGGGGAAGACTGCTGACTTGACAACTGTCCAAAAGATGACCATTGATACTTTAAAGAAGGAGGGCAAGACACAAAAGGTCATTGCCAAAGAGGTTGGGTGTTCCCAGAGCTCTGTGTCTAAGCACATTAATAGAGAGGCGAAGGGAAGACAAAGATGTGGTAGAAAAAAGTGTACAAGCAAGAAGGATAACCGCGCCCTGGAGAGGATTGTCAAACAAAACCGATTAAAAAATGTGGGGGAGATCCACAAAGAGTGGACTGCAGCTGGAGTCAGTGCTTCAAGAACCACCACGCACCGACGTATGCAAGATATGGGCTTCAGCTGTCTCATTCCTTGTGAAAAGCCACTCTTGAATAAGAGACAACTTCAAAAGCGTCTCGCCTGGGTTCAAGACAAAAAGGACTGGACTGCTGCTGAGTGGTCCAAAGTTATGTTTTCAGATGAAAGTAAATTTTGTATCTCCTTTGGAAGTGAAGGTCCCAGAGTCTGGAGGAAGACAGGACAGGCACAGAATCTACGTTGCCTGAAGTCCAGTGTCCAATTTCCACAATCGCTAATGGTCTGGGGTGTCATGTCATCTGCTGGTGTTGGTCCACTGTGTTTCCTGAGGTCTAGGGTCAATGCAGCAGTCTACCGGGAAGTTTTAGAACACTTAATGCTGCCTGCCGCGGACCAATTTTATGGAGGTGAAGATTTCATTTTCCAATATGACTTGGCACCTGCACACAGTGCCAAATCTACCAGTGCCTGGTTTAAGGACCATGGTATCCCTGTTCTTGATTGGCCTGCAAACTCACCTGACCATAACCCAATAGAAAACCTATGGGGTATTGTGAAGCAGAAGATGCGAGATGCCAGACCCAACAATGCTGAAGAGCTAAAGGCCACTACTAAAGCAAGCTGGGCTCTCATAACACCTGAGGAGTGCAACAGACTGGTCGACTCCATGCCATGCCGTATTGCTGCAGCAATTCAGGCAAAAGGAGCTGCAATTAAGTATTGATTGCCATACATGCTAAAACTTTCCATGTTCATACGTTTCAGTATTTTTTGGTACTAGTCGTAACTAATATTCTAATTTTCTGAGATACTGAATTTGGGATTTTCAGTAATTGTCAGTACTAATCATCAAAATTTAAAGAAATAAACATTTCAAATATATCACTGTGTAATGAATTGATATAATATGTAAGTTTCACGTTCTGAATATAATTACTGAAATAAATCTACTTTTTCATGATATTCTAATAATATGAACAGCACCTGTGTGTGTGTGTGTGTGTGTGTGTGTGTGTATGTATATATATATATATATATATGTATGTATGTATGTATTTGTGTATATATATATATATATATATAAAGTCTTGTCAACCAAGACAGCCCCACAGCATCCAGAGCCTCAAGGAACTCCGGGCGGATCTCTTCCACCCCTGGGGCCTTGCCACCGAGGAGCTTTTTAACTACCTCAGCCCCAGAAATAGGAGAGTCATTATATATATATATATATATATATATATATGTATATATATATATATATATATGACTCTCCTATTCCTTGAGTTCCTTGAGGCTCTGGATGCTGTGGGGCTGTCTTGGTTGACAAGACTTTGCAGCATCGCGTGGACATCGGGGGCGATACCTCTGGATTGGTGGTGGTTCCTCTCTTTAAGAAGGGGGACCCGGAGGGTGTGTTCCAACTATCGTGGGATCACACTCCTCAGCCTTCCCGGTAAGATTTATTCAGGTGTACTGGAGAGGAGGCTACGCCGGATAGTCGCACCTCGGATTCAGGAGGAACAGTGTGGTTTTCGTCCTGGTCGTGGAACTGTGGACCAGCTCTATACTCTCGGCAGGGTTCTTGAGGGTGCATGGGAGTTTGCCCAACCAGTCTACATGTGCTTTGTGGACTTGGAGAAGGCATTCGACCGTGTCCCTCGGGAACTCCTGTGGGGAGTGCTCAGAGAGTATGGGGTATCGGACTGTCTTATTGTGGCGGTCCGTTCCCTGTACGATCAGTGCCAGAGCTTGGTCCGCATTGCCGGCAGTAAGTCGAACACATTTCCAGTGAGGTTTGGACTCCGCCAAGGCTGTCCTTTGTCACCGATTCTGTTCATAACTTTTATGGACAGAATTTCTAGGCACAGTCAAGGCGTTGAGGGGTTCCGGTTTGGTAACCGCGGGATTAGGTCTCTGCTTTTTGCAGACGATGTGGTCCTGATGGCTTCATCTGACCGGGATCTTCAGCTTTCGCTGGATCGGTTCGCAGCCGAGTGTGAAGCGACCGGAATGAGAATCAGCACCTCCAAGTCCGAGTCCATGGTTCTCGCCCGGAAAAGGGTGGAATGCCATCTCCGGGTTGGGGAGGAGACCCTGCACCAAGTGGAGGAGTTCAAGTACCTAGGAGTCTTGTTCACGAGTGAGGGAAGAGTGGATCGTGAGATCGACAGGCGGATCAGTGCGGCGTCTTCAGTAATGCGGACTTTGTACCGATCCGTTGTGGTGAAGAAGGAGCTGAGCCGGAAGGCAAAGCTCTCAATTTACCGGTCGATCTACGTTCCCATCCTCACCTATGGTCATGAGCTTTGGGTCATGACCGAAAGGATAAGATCACGGGTACAAGCGGCCGAAATGAGTTTCCTCCGCCGTGTGGCGGGGCTCTCCCTTAGGGTGAGAAGCTCTGCCATCCGGGAGGAACTCAAAGTAAAGCCGCTGCTCCTTCACATCGAGAGGAGCCAGATGAGGTGGTTCGGGCATCTGGTCAGAATGCCACCCGAACGCCTCCCTAGGGAGGTGTTTAGGGCACGTCCAACCGGTAGGAGGCCACGGGGAAGACCCAGGACACGTTGGGAAGACTATGTCTCCCGGCTGGCCTGGGAACGCCTCGGGATCCCCCGGGAAGAGCTAGACGAAGTGTCTGGGGAGAGGGAAGTCTGGGTTTCCCTGCTTAGGCTGTTGCCCCAGCGACCCGACCTCGGATAAGCGGAAGATGATGGATGGATGGATATAATATATATATATATATATAATCTATGTATATGTATATATCTCACACTATGAAGGTCTTGGATTTCGATCTCCAGGCTCGATGTCTTTGTGTGGAGTTTGCATGTTCTCCCTGTGACTGCGTGCCACCTCCAAAGACATGCACCTGGACATAGGTTGATTAGCAAAACATTGATATTAGTGTGTGAATGTGAGGCCATGCTGACAGAAACACGGATAGTTAATAAACGCATACTTATCTCTGAGTTTAGGCCTATTGTCCACACGCAAACGTTTACTTTTCTGTTTAAAAACACACTTTCGCAATTGCTGGACAAAGTGTAGAGTTCCAAATCTCTCCGTTTAGCGTACACGTGCACATGGCAGAAACGAAGACTTGTGATGACGTCACAGTTGTGCGCTGCCTTACTGTATGTTTGAACGTAAACATGCTGCTATTTTCACTAAACAATAAAAAAGACGCATCAAAATGGGCTTTGCGACACTAATGACAGTCAGCTGTTTTGGATACGATCGCTGTTGATCCACCACCTGATCGTACAACTTTGACAAATTATACCTTTTGCTCCGTGTCATACGAAAAGTACAACATTATCTTATGTTTTTAGTCCTTGTTTAAAGACAAATCAAGAAGTTAACTTAACGTGCATTGGTACCATTTGTGCAGATGGGGTCCGGCGAGACCGTGCACGTGTGTAAAAAGCGATCAAGCAACTAAAAAAGTACCTTGATGTAGTGTTCTTTGTAGTGTGTACTGATGTTTAAGACAATATACACTTCATTGCACATGTACTACTATATCGATGTGTAAATGCTTTATAATTACACAAGGACGTCCGTTCGCTTTATAAAGGCACTTAAACATCCAAAAGGGTTACCTTGGCTCGTTAGATTCAAGAATCTACACTTCACTGTACATGTAATACATCATGTTGCTGAACATGTTAAGATTATGAGTGTTGGGTTTCAGCAACAAGCTTGCATTCGGTTTTAACACTGACAAAAAAAAAATATATACAATGTTCCAAAGGCTCTGTGTTCGTGCAGGCAGGTTTTAAAGATAATGCGCATGTCAACATACGTCTAGTATATCAAAATAAACATAATAGAGGTGTAATTTAAATCCACCAAGTCAGCTGTTGCTGTTTCTTCTAGACTTTTGATTGGACAAAATGTGCATGACAGCAGGTGTATGTGTTTGTGTTTAGACATAGACAGTTTTGGAAACTACACTTGTGTGGAAGGAGATCGTTTTAACCCCAAATATGCATTTTTGAAGCTCACTGTGATTTTGTGGACATGGTCTTATACTAATTGACAACTGTGAAATCATTTGATCTAAAGCTATATAGGGTTTAAAAACAGCACATGTTTGGGATTTTGGTTAAGGGCTGAGGTTGATTGGGAAATTTAAGGCAAAAAAATTAAAAATGTGTACTAAAAATTAGGGATTTTGTTTAACATAAAATAATTATCTTAGGAAAAATAATGCATCATGGAGTAACAACAAAAATTTTGGCCAGAAATACAGCAAATATTTATTGAAAGAAAAAAAGAGTCAGCCTTTACCCCCTGAGGGTTAATGGCGCTTTTAGTAAGTTTTACTAGGAAAACACAATTTTGTCTGTGCCATTTTCCAATAAAGTACATGTTTTCAAAAAACTCTATTGTGCTATCCAACTGAGCTATACCGGGGCAGATAGTTGGGTTGGTAGAGTGGCCCTGCCAGCAACTTTAGGGTTCCAGGTTCGATCGCCGCTTCCGAAATCCTAGTCACTGCCGTTGTGTCCTTGGGCAAGACACTTTACCCACCTGCTCCCAGTGCCACCCGCACTGGTTTAAATTTGACTTAAATATTGGGTTTCACTATGTAAAGCGCTTTGAGTCATTAGAGAAAAAGCGATATATAATTCACTTTACCCACTTTTTTTACAGGACAACACAAAAGTTAGCAACACTAGTATAGCTATGTGCTTGGTTAGCCTCTTTGCTGAAAAAGAACAAAATCATCAAACTTACAGCTCCCACGTCTGTAGCTGACTGACGCATAGTTGGCAGTACTTTGGGATTTTTTAAAGACGCGTAGCGAAGCCTTCTTTTTTCTACAAAGTGTAGCTAGATTGATGTGATGACAACTCTGACATTCAAATTATGGGCGTCTCTTTTCTCAAAAGTGGAGCAAACAAGAAGGTTGGATCATAGATTTTTCTTAAGTTTGGTGCTCAATAACAGTTTTTATAGGCGCATTACATCACTAAAAAACTAATTTTGCATACTAGAAGATCTTTATTATCAGTAGATGGAGTGATGCCAACAAAAGATGTTAGTTTATGTGGTTCTTTCTCAGTAACAGACACAAACGTTATGACTAAATACTTGTGGCGTGGCTTTAATACTCCTTCAAACAAGAGTAATTCTGCATGTATGCAAATTTTGTAGCAGGAGTGGTGACTAAGAAATGAATGCTACAAAACCTGTTTCCATGCAGAATTCTTCAAATTACTGCATTGGTTCTTATGTTGTCTTCATACATCATGTGTCTGACATGACTTGGCTGTTTCAGTAGAAACATAAAGTTACTTCACCAACCATGTAACCTGTATTTGATGTTCTGATTGTTGAGTCGGTCAAACAATTTCAGTCCCAAACTCACTGACCACATACCTTTTCTTTCTTTAGCTGTTTGATTAGTTGTGTGGCTCTTAAGGGAGTCAACATGTAGCTTGGTCTACATTTTTTGCCAATGCTTACATAGTTTTCTGTATATATCTGCACTTCATTGCTCATTTGCTGTTCTGTTGTGCATAAGTATGATGTTTGTTGTATGCCTCAATTTGTGGAACACAGGTTTGAGATAAATAAGCATTTTTTTTTTTTGTATTTTGGCCATTTGGTTATGAGATGTAAGTTTTGTTATTTCACCAGCAAATCCTCATGTACACTTAACGTTCTAAGACACACCTCCTCACTAAATAATCAGAGGTGGGTGCATATGGACAATCCTATACTTTCAACATTTGTACAAAACCTGTTTCCATATGAGTTGGGAAATTGTGTTAAATGTATATATAAACGGAATACAATGAATTGCAAATCCTTTTCAACCCATATTCAAATGAATGCACCACAAAGACAAGATATTTGATGTTCAAACTCATAAACTTAATTTTTTTTGTGCAAATTATTGACTTAGAATTTCATGGCTGCAACACGTGCCAAAGTAGTTGGAAAAGGGCATGTTCACCACTGTGTTGCATCACATTTTCTTTTAACAACACTCAATTAACGATTGGAAACAGAGGAGACTAATTGTTGAAGCTTTGAAAGTGGAATTCTTTCCCATTCTTGTTTTATTCCCATTCTTGCTGTCGTATTTTACGCTTCATAATACGCCACACATTTACGATGGGAGACAGGTCTGGACTGCAGGCGGACTAGGAAAGTACCTGCACACTTTTACTATGAAGCCACGCTGTTGTAACACGCGGCTTGGCATGATAATGTTGCTTGGATGACAACATATGTTGCTCCAAAACCTGTATGTACCTTTCAGCATTAATGGTGCCTTCACAAATGTGTAAGTTACCCTTGCCTTGGGCACTAATACGCCCCCATACCATCACAGATGCTGGCTTTTGAACTTTGCGCCTATAACAATCCGGATGGCTATTTCCCTCTTTGTTCCGGAGGACACCACGTCCACAGTTTCCAAATATAATTTGAAATGTGGACTCGTCAGACCACAGAACACTTTTCCACTTTGCATCAGTCCATCTTGAATGAACTCGGGCTCAGCGAAACCGGTGGTGTTCCTTGGTGTTGTTGATAAATGGCTTTCGCTTTGCATAGTAGAGTTTTAACTTGCACTTACAGATGTACCGACCAACTGTAGTTACTGACAGTGGTTTTATGAAGTGTTCCTGTGCACATGTGGTGATATCCTTTACACACTGATGTCGGTTTTTGATGCAGTACCGCCTGAGGGATCAACGGTCCGTAATATCATCGCTTACGTGCGGTGATTTCTCCAGATTCTCTGAACCTTTTGATGATTTTACGGACCGTAGATGGTAAAATCCCTAAATTCCTTGCAATAGCTCGTTGAGAAATGTTGTTCTAAAACTGTTCGACAATTTGCTTACAAATTGGTGACCCTCGCCCCATCCTTGTTTGTGTGGGGCGGCATGGCGTAGTGGGTAGAGCGGCCATGCCAGAAACCTGAGGGTTGCAGGTTCGCTTCCCACCTATTGACATCCAAATCGCTGCCGTTGTGTCCTTGGGCGGGACACTTCACCCTTGCCCTCAGTGCCGCTCACACTGGTGAATGAATGATGAATGAATGGTAGGTGGTGGTCGGAGGGGCCGTAGGCACAAACTGGCAGCCACGCTTCCGTCAGTCTACCCCAGGGCAGCTGTGGCTACAGATGTAGCTTACCACCACCAGGTGTGAATGAATGATGGGTTCCCACTTTTCTGTGAGCGCTTTGAGTATCTAGTAATAGAAAAGCGCGATATAAATCTAATCCATTATTATTATTATTATTAATTACTTGGCATTTCATGGAAGCTGCTTTTATACCCAATCATGGCACCTAACTGTTCCCAATTAGCCTGCACACCTGTGGGATGTTCCATATAAGTGTTTGATGAGCATTCCTCAACGTTATCAGTATTTATTGCCACCTTTCCCAACTTCTTTGGTTTTGGAACAACATATGTTGTCATCTAAGCAACGTTATCATGGACGCCCCTGTTTATTTCAGCAAGACAATGCCAAGCCATGTGTTACAACTTCGTGGCTTTTTAGTGAAAGGTTGTGGGTACTTTCTTGGCACGCCTGTAGTCCAGACCTGTCTCCCATCGAAAATGTGTGGCGCATTATGAAGCGTAAAATATCACAGCGGATATCCCGGAGTGTTGAACGACTGAAGCTCTACATAAAACAAGAATGGGAAAGAATTCCACTTTCAAAACTTCAACAATTAGTTTCCTCATTTCCCAAACGTTTGAGTGTTGTTAAAAGAAAAGGTGATGCAACACAGTGGTGAACATGACTTTTCCCAACTACTTTGGCACGTGTTGCAGCCATGAAATTCTAAGTTAATTATTATTTGCCAAAAAAATGTGAGTTTATGAGTTTGAACATCAAATATGTTGTCTTCGTAGTGCATTCAATTGAATATGGGTTGAAAAGGATTTGCAAATCATTGTATTCCGTTTATATTTACATCCAACACAATTTCCCAACTCATATGGAAACGAGGTTTGTAAATGCTTTGGTTTTTGCCCTTTAAGTTGTCCTGAATCCATGGACTTGTATTCTGAATTGTAAACTATAACAATAATAAAAACAAAAAAAAAAAAGGATTTTGTGATGATAAAAATATTGATTTAATCACTGTAGTATTGAACATATACGGATTTTATACTTAGTATGGCTACTGTCCATATTTGTATTGATCAGCCCACCCCTGTTTACTTTCAAGAGCATTAGCTCTTACTGTAGTATGGCTTATTGTATCCTCCTTCGCCAAACACTACACGTCATAGCTCCTACGGTGTGTAGTGTAGCCTATTTAGCTATTACTCGTCATCCAGTGATAATGATACTCAAAAGAAACATTGTTTATTTGCTGCCATGGAGGTGAGGATTAGTTAGCTGCAATCTCGCTAGCGAGGACGCTACATTTCCATAAAGAGTCAGTAGACCGGTGTCCGCTTGTTGCTATCAAAGTTGCGAGACACAGCTCCTCAACATGCAATATCACGATAAGACAGTATTAAAAGCTCTATTGTCGGACAAATTTTAATCATTTTTATTGTTTATACGGACAACCCTAATATGCACTATATTTTCCATTGGACAAACAAACCTCATGAACGCTCCGGTTCTAGCACACAATATTTCTTTGCAAATGGTTTGTAAAAATATATGACATCCACTGTAATTGCTTTTGAAATGAAAATGCTGTACCTTTAATGCTCAGTGTTGTGCTGCATCCATTCCACCACGCCAGGAGGAGAACTGTCAGGATTTTTCATTGTCCTGCACAGCATGAAAAGCATAGCTGGATGGTAAGAGTCAGGTCTAGTGGGAAGCCAATCAAAACTTCTCTACCATCTTTGTTTCTGCCACGATGTGCTTCGGCCATTAGAGCGCCTGTTTTTTTTTGTGCAAACGGAGGGGACCTTTGGGTCTGATTTTTGTGATGTTGAACGTGTGAGTGTGCATGCTTCACTGCTATTTGTTCTGCACACACCCACGTCTCACATCTTGACATCAGTGTCCTGTGCTTTCCGTAATTGGATAAAATGTCTCTTGGTTGCACTGTGCATGCATGGCGATGCACGCGGACATACATTCGTTGTCTGCTCTCCTCAGAGCCAGAAGAGGTTGGGATAAGAGGAGGTATTTCACATCCATCTTCACCTACTCCCAGATGGTTGCCTTCTGTGTGCACTGTCAGCATTTAACCTCTCTCCGTGTGTCTCAATTGACGGATTTAAATCCGATCTTTCATCAGTGTGCTCACTTCCTTCATAATGCTAAATGCTTTGGCAACTAACCTTTTGAAAAGCCGCAGTAACACGACAATGCCGCTTAACCCACTTCTGAATTTTTTTTATTTCTCCACACAGTGCACACAGAGCACCAAAGATGTGCTCGAGAGGATACTCAACTCCTCTGACTTTCCCGGCCTTTGCTTTCCTGGTACCCTCAAAACAACCCCCCTGGGCCTGGAGGCTTCCAGCTCCGCAGCGACGCCCACTCAGCCGTCACCCACAATGGGGTGCCCACGGGCGACCACGGCCAACCCTTGCTCTCCGCTTGCCAGGAACGACTCGATGCACTCCATCAACCCAGCGTTCCGTTTGGCATCACCTTCGCCTTCACTTGGTCGCGCGCCGCTGACTGTTGCCGGCACAGCTGATGTCGGGTTTATCCCGCTCCCATGAAGGGTACTCGTCTTACTTTGAAGGACTGATAGGAGCTTTTTTCTCCTGCCGTTTTTGGTACTTTGGCATAGAGTTTAGTAAAAGCACAATATTTATTTACACTTTTGATCCAGACACTCCACACTAGCCATGGAGGGAGGTTATTGTTTAATTTCCCTGCTCATGTTTTATGCAAACAGGCCCTCAAATCTGTGAACAAATTGTGATTGGCAGTTCAAACAGGTTTTAGTGGTTTCCAACCTTTTCATCAGTGGTGTCATCACATGTAATTACTTGACATGTTAGCTAATTTTGCCCTCGTAGGAAACAGTAACAGGGGACGTTTCAAACCAGGTCAAAAAGTGAGCCATTTGTGAATTTGTTCTATTGCAGCGCCTTGTTTTTAATATTCTGTTTGACCTGCAAACTCAGACAAATGTGTTTCTGTTTAAACTTTGCACTTCACTCAAGGCTTGGCCAGCAATATTCTATTTTTGCAATATTTTTCCAACAATATCAAAAGTCGATATAGTGGTGAAAAACATATACAAAACATAATATTTATGTAACTGAAAAAAGTAAACCCATAGATCATTATTTACATACAGCACAGACCAAAAAATTGGACACACCCATTTCATTCAATGCGTTTTCTTTATTTTCATCACTATATTGTAGATTGTCACTGAAGGCATCAAAACTATGAATGAACACGTGGAGTTATGTACTTAACAAAAAAAGGTGAAATAACTGAAAACATGTTTTATATTCTATTTTCTTCACAATAGCCGCCCTTTGCTCAGATTACTTTTTCGCACAGTCTTGGCATTGTCTTGATGAGCTTCAAGAGGTAGTCACCTAAAATGGTTTTCACTTCACAGGTGGGCCTGAATCTCATCAAGAGAATGCCAAGAGTGTGCAAAGCAGTAATCAGAACAAAGGGTGGCTAATTTAAAGAAACTAGAACACAAAACATGTTTTCAGTTATCTCAAATGTTTTTGTTAAGTACATAACTCCACATGTGATCATTCATAGTTTTGATGCCTTCAGTGACAATCTACAATGTAAATAGTCATGAAAATAAAGAAAACGCATTGAATCAGAAAGTGTGTCCAAACTTTTGGCCTGTACTATACAAAAAACATTTCTGTCATAAGTTTACCATAAATTAAATGTTTTATTCATCACTGTATATCCCTAGGAAGGCTGAAAAGGGAACCTAAATAGTCATAATGTGACATTGGACTGTGATAATATAAATACTTGATCCAGTAATGGTACAAAACTTGATATATTAATGAAAAAAAACCATCCAAGATACATTGCGTTTGTCTATGTTACTAACAAAGAAAATAAATGCTTTGCACTTTAAACATACAAAACATTACCATACAGAAATACTTTTCCATGGATATAAAGTCCAATGAAAAGTTTGCAGGTTTATTAAATTTTTATAATGATATTTTTACACTGTTGAAAGGCTAAAGGTTTAATATCACAAGGTGACAGACTGCAATCATATTGATGGAGTTGTACGATATATCACATTTTTAACATGGCAAGATGTATTACAATGTTTGTTGCGTTTAATTTGCGTTAAACTACAAGTAAGATAAACCTGTATCAGCCTGCTGGGAAGGCAGCATATATTGCTGACTCGGTTTCCTGTTCAGTGAAAGTCTCTCAACCTTTTTTTTCTCGCTTTGGGGCTGCAATGACAGCTTGAAATTTGCTGTGGGCGTTTAAGTGCAGGTTTCTATTGGCTCCCGGCAGTGGTTATGTTTTCGAAATGTGGATGAGACGATACCATCACTCGTCTTTTTAATGTCTTTTCCTGTTTTGCAGAGTGAAACGTGACCTGGTGAACTCTTAATTATGCCACCAGGGGGCAGACTCTGAACTCAAATAGACTTAGTTGCAAAAGTAGATCTAAAAGGCCTTTTGGAGTTGTATTTTTTTGTTAGTGGGCATTAACGCTGCAGGTAGATTTTGACTCACTGTCTGCGTTGTGTCGACAAATACGAGCGGAGCTTGTATTAAAACAATTTTTTTCTAGGCAATGTCACAGTGGAGCTGTAAGATTTGTTCAATAAAATTTATACAATGACGTCTGTGCTGACCTATTGCTCCCCTTTTCCCACCCTAGGATCCCACCTACCACCAATTGTAGTGGGAGTAAATTATTAATACTGTAGTTGGTGTCAGGCGTCTGACGGCTCCTTCATGGAAACAATGAGGAGGTGCATGTTGAGTGCATGTGTTCAGACTGCGTGTGAAGTGGGATCTCACAATGTGGACAGCAGGCGCGCTGAAGCCTCACTGGAAGACAGGTGAGGAATGTGTGTGTCTGTTGCTGAGATACAGTGTGTGTGTGACTGACAACAACTCATCCTATCAAGAGCAGGCTTACTGACTGGCGTTGCCACGCAAAGAGAAAAGTGATTATAATGCCAGCAAAACATGGCAGGCTTTATGGCCTAGTACTTATTCTGTGGCAAGTTCTGCTTTTAAGAGACCGTTCAGCCTGTCATTACTGCAGGACATTTGGAGACAAGACTCATAACGGGCTCATGTTAGCATGTACCAGGTACTTTGCTTTCCTCCCACAGTCCACAAACATCTTAGGGTAATTGAAAACTCCTAAATGTAGACTCCAATTCACCCAACAGGGATTTGGAGTCTAAATTTACCATTGGTGTGAATGAGTAACTTGTCGTTAGTCTATATCACCCAAGGTCCAGTGGGAGAGGCTCCTGCTCACCTGTGACCCTGAACCTGGGGTAAGCTGTACGAAATAAATGAAAATATTTCAAAAGGCAAAGAAGATTTGGTGTTTGACTTAGATATAGTCCCATGTAACATGACGTTCTATATAATGCAGTGGCGGGCAGTGCGTTTCCCACCTAGGCCTTCAGTGATGTCAGACTTCAATGATTACCTCTCAAAATACCACAATTGATGTTACCACGCGATCATTGCTGGAGAAATAATATAAAGGAACACATTTACACCCTACTGGGCATTGAATCATACCAACAGTATACAAAACAGGCTATTTTCTGGCGCATTTAATATTCAATTAAAAACGCTTCAGCAATTAAAACACATACCGTAAATATATCTGCTTGGCTTATGCATCTTGAGGTCAATAAAGTTTGATTCAAAGTACACACTTCTCAAAGAAATATTAACTGCCCTGAATACATGATGGCGACAAATACACATGTAACACCAATCCATCCATTTTCTACCGCTTATTCCCTTTGCGGTCGCGGGGGGCGCTGGTGCATATCTCAGCTACAATCTGGCGGAAGGCGCAGTACACCCTGGACAAGTCGCCATCTCATCACAGGGCCAACACAGACAACATTCACACTCACATTCACACACTAAGGCCAATTTAGTGTTTCCAATCAACCTATCCCCGGGTGCATGTCTTTGGAAGTGGGAGGAAGCCGGAGTACCCGGAGGGAACCCACGCAGTTACAGCGAGAAGATGCAAACTCCACACAGAAAGATCCCGAGCCCGGTATTAAACCCAGGACTACTCATGACCTTCGTATTGTGAGGCAGACACACAAACCCCTGTTGTACCGTGCTGCCCACACATGTAACAGTTAATTAAATGACACTCATGACACACTTTAACAACAATAGTTTATAACTTCTAGTTGTAACAGAACAGTTACTGAAAACAACTTGTGATTTGATTGGCTTTTGCAACTGTTTCTCAACTCAGTGTTCTCAAATTCATCTGCTAACGGTCCTGATGAGTATCCAATAACAGGACGCGGAAACGGGACGTAACGCCTTACTGACAACAACTCGTGATCTGATTGGCTATTGCAACTGTCTATCACCTGTATGTGCCTGTTCACTTACAGTGCACAGATGCCCGCATTGTTGATTTTGAAGGCGTCTTGCAAGTTTGGTACAGCATGGCAACATAAGTTGACTGAACTAAAAACAACGGCACTGGAACAAGCATAACATGACATGAAGAGAATATGAATAATTTTAGATATTTAGGTAAAGTAAAAAAAAAAAAAAATTATCTTTAATTATGATCATGACTTCTGGTAATGTTAGGCCAGCAGAGAATGCCTTGCTGGCCCTGACGGCACACCACTGATATAATGCGATCTTGCTGTGGACCCTGATTTTTCGCCTTGATTCTCACCAAATTATCGAGTATTTACAAACTTACACAGTAAACCTTATAAAAGTTTCCAAAGAGAAGGAATAAAAAAACAAACTGAATAAAAAATAGTAAAATATCGACCCGGTAATGTTCAAATCTACTGGATAGTGCCGCCCCATTCTCTGACGTACGGGCACAAGCCACCAAAAGGCTAATAAATAAAGATTTATATTTAATGCAATCTTGGGAATAAAGCAATCTGTATTTGAATGTTGTCTGTCCATATGTGTTGGCCCTGCGATGAGGCGGCGACTTGTCCAGGGTGTACCCCGCCTTCCGCCCGAGTGCAGCTGGGATAGGCTCCAGCATCCCCGGTGACCCTGAACGGGACAAGCGGTAGAAAATGGATGGGTGGTAATTTATGGTCCCCAACGACCGCGTTATATCTAACTTTGAGTGTGTATCAGTTTCTTCTATATTTTTGGTGGTTCTGGTGGCTTTCATTGCCTACAGTGCCACTTATGGCAAGGCACTGTATCACATCATTCTTACTCCGGCAACATTTCCACCTGGATGTGACTCACTATTGAAAGGACACTGTGGGGACACATTTTTTAACGCAAAACAAAAACAAAAAACAAACTTTTTCGTGAAGCCATGCCCTTACAGATGTTGTTAAAATTTTGGATAATCGTGTCAAACAATGTCAAACCATTAAATCATAAGGTTCATGCATTTTGATGTGAGCTTGCACGCTGTTTTGGATGGTTCTGTTTGCCGGGTTTTGCAGTCCGGCTATGTTGTAATATCACCGCGAGGAGGAAATATTCATTCGGACATTAAGCCGAGCTCTCGGCTAGAGGGGAAGAAGTGTCTCCCCTCTGCTTCAGGCTGTGAGGAAACACAAAAAAAACACAAGATAAGTAACATGTTTTTATAATATTGGCATGTGCGTGATGACACGGGCATGCGACATGTAGTAACAAACATGCTGCTAAACGCAGCTATCTTTTATGCAACTCTGAATCAATCGATGAGTCTGCAGGTGTACCTAATGTTGTGAGCGGGTGAATCAATGTAATTTTTATGAAGTTTGTTTTTGACTGCGTCTGGAAAAAATAAGGCTTGAGAATCTATATGTGTCAACAGTGTAGATTTTCAAAAGATAAATTATGGTACTTTTGAAGAATGTGGAACGTGGTTTCATTTGCAATCTGGGAACACCTCCAGAAATAAACATCTTGCGGACAGACTCAAAAAACGGGTAATAAAAATGACTGTGAAGCACAATGTACATCAAAGCATATCCAATACATATTATCTAAGTGTTGCTGGGATGGGCTCCAATCCCCCCTGTGACCCCGACAGGGACAAGTGGTATACAATGGATGATGGATGGATGGATAGTTCACAAGGAAGTCTTTAAGGAGTAAAATTATTTTAAGTCTCCTTTAATGACTAACATGAAAACAACCAGAAATTACTTGCCAACGTACGTCACGCTTTTATGGTGCCGAAGATGTATATTGTTTTTATTTCACTGAATCAATTTCTAAACAGAAAATGCTGTGGAAACGACCACAAAGCTCACTATGTTCTCTTGCAGAGCGACAGCAATAACAATAAAATGCCACTAGATGACAATATCGGCCTGCAAACCTCACTCTGTCAGGCGTCTTCCAGGGATAAGTAGTTTGTTTACTTAGTTTTTAATTCGCAGTAATAACTTATTTTCACTTGTATTTCAGTCCAGGATTTTAAAGTAAAGTTTGAACAAACCTATTCACGATTTGTTACCTCTTACAAGTTTAGAGTGATTTAAAAATCAACCAGCCACACATTTTTTTTTTTTTTTGGACTTTGGAATTCCCACTCTAGTTATCTGTGTCAAGATTCTCTACTCCAAACTCATCCAAAAATGCTTTTATTGAGCTTGTGTTGTGCACAACGTCGCAGACATGAAGAAAATTAACCTCTGGTTGATTTACTGATCGATTAGTAATGTATGCAGAAACTCTTCTGCATGTATATAGGGCCTGATCTACTAAGATCTAAATACCACGTGCTATATAGGGTGTGCTATCTATAAAATTGTGTATACTATAAGGGGGTGTGTTGCGGGTGATGGACGTAGACTATGTGTACAATTGATGACAAGTGCAGACCGTTCTCTTTTAAATGAAGATTTTGTGTGTACTACAATGGCTGTTACCATGGAGACACTCATTTCCTTCACGTTTGTGGCATTATATGCTCCAACCAGTGGCGTTTCGTTATGTTGTTTACATGCAGCACACAAATATAATATGTACTATCTTTATTGAAACGCAATATAAGTAACAGAACCTACTTTTAGCACGTTTAATGTGCGCTCTGTGAAGCGCTGCGGTGTTATGTTGCATATTGGAGCAAGTTTTTTCATGTAAATGAAAAAACAAACACCTTAAAGGGGAACATTATCACCAGACCTATGTAAGCGTCAATATATACCTTGATGGTGCAGAAAAAAGACCATATATTTTTTTTACCGATTTCTGAACTCTAAATGGGTGAATTTTGGCGAATTAAACGCCTTTCTGTTTATGGCTCTTTTGGCGATGACGTCAGAACGTGACGTCTCCGAGGTAATACAGCCGCCATTTTAATTTCCAACACATTACAAACACTGGGTCTTAGCTCTGTTATTTTCCGTTTTTTCGACTATTTTTTGGAACTTTGGAGACATCATGCCTCGTTGGTGTTTTGTCGGAGGGTGTAACAACACTAACAGGGAGGGATTCAAGTTGCACCAATGGCAAGAAATCTACCGCCAAACCCCCATTGAATTTGCCAAAGTGCCTGCACATTTTACCGACGATGCTAAGATAGACATGGCACAGAGATGTATGGATAACCTGCAGATGCATTTGCAACGATTAAGTCAACGAAATCACAAAGGTGAGTTTTGTTGATGTTGTTGACTTATGTGCTAATCAGACATGTTTGGTCGCAGCATGACTGCCAGCTAATCGATGCTAACATACTATGCTAATCGATGTAAACATGCTATTTACGCTAGCTGTATGTACATTTGAAACTAGATACCCACATTTAATGCGAAACAAACACTTTCCAATCGACGGATTTAAGTTGCTCCAGTGTCACAAGATGCGAAAGTCCTGATCGTTTGGTCTGCACATTTTACCGGCGATGCTAATATGGCAGCCATTCTATGGGCCACTTCATTAGGTACACCCATGCTATGGCCGAATAGCGTCAATAGCTTCAATTTCTTCTTCAATTTCGTTTTCGCTATCTGCCTCCATACTCCGACCATCTGTTTCAATACATGCGTAATCTGTTGAATCGCTTAAGCCGCTGAAATCCGAGTCTGAATCCGAGCTAATGTCGCTATATCTTGCTGTGGTAACCGCCATGTTGTTTGTATTGGCAGTCCTGTATGACGTCACAGGGAAATGGACAGTCGCATCGCAAATAGCGAAAATCAAGAACTTTAAAGCTTTTTTTAGGGATATTCCGGGAGGTGTAATATTTTGAAAAAAAATTCGAAAGATAAAACAAGCCACTGGGAACTGATTTTCATTGTTTTTAACCCTTTTGAAATTGTGATAATGTTCCCCTTTAATATGCGCTCTGTGAAGCGCTGCGGTGTTATGTTGCATATTGGAGCAACTTTTTTCATGTAGGATGTTTCTTAATTAAAAAAACAAACCCTTTAAAAAATACCCGCAGACCCTGAAACGAATGAATTTTTTTTCACCCAAGTGCTATAAAATAATAAAATGTATTTAATTATATTGATATTGATGATGATATGTCTAGTATTTTTATTTGTTACAGTGCAAATATGTTGGCACACAGTCGGAATATTCTCTCTCAGCAGTCTGTTTTTCACCTCCTTTCTCACATCTGTTTGTGCAGAACTGTGTCATTTTCCACATACTTCCATCCATCCATTTCCTACCGCTTATTCCTTTTGAGGTCGTTGGGGGCGCTGGAGCCTATCTCAGCTACAATCGGGCGGAAGGTGAGGTACACGTTGGACAAGTCGCCACCTCATCACAGGGCCAGCACAGATAGACAGACAACGTTTACACTCACATTCACACACTAGGGACCATTTAATGTTGCCAATCAACCTATCCCCAGGTGCATGTCATTGAAAGTGGGGGGAAGCCAAAGTACCCGGAGGGAACCCACGCAGTCACAGGGAGAACATGCAAACTCCACACAGAAAGATCCCAAGCCCGGGATTGAACTCAGGACCTTCGTATTGTGAGGCAGACACACTAACCCCTGTTTCATCGTGCTGCCCATTTTCCACGTACTTCTCATATGTAAATGATAAATGGGTTACACTTGTATAGCGCTTTTCTACCCTTTTAAGGAACTCAAAGCGCTTTGACACTATTTCCACATTCATCCATTCACACACACATTCACACACTGATGGCGGGAGCGGCCATGCAAGGCGCTAACCAGGACCTATCAGTAGCAAGGGTGAAGTGTGTTGCTCAAGGACACAATGGACGTGACTAGGATGGTAGAAGGCGGGGATTGAACCAGGAACCCTCAGGTTGCTGGCACAGCTACTCTCCCAACTCTCCACACCGTCCCCTAAATATAGACGCAAAACAGCGTCAGCAGAACAGTCTTAGTCTCAATAAATCACATTGGGAGCGCTAAATGATTATATTTGCATCTTCCTCCAGTATTGTGGTTGTTCTGATAATCTGCATATAATTTGCATATACGTAGAAACAGAAACGCTAAATGGATTGCATTCTTTATTTTGATCATTTAAAAGACGCAATTTGCCGTGAACAAGCTTAGTTTGTACTCGGCAAGATTAGTGTATACTATCAAGTTTGCACGTGTTTTAATGCACATAAACCTCCAGTAGATCAGGCCCTTAGTGTACATGATAGATAAACCGGAGCATCCGTTTGATAACAAGTGATTACTATTGAGGTTTCAATAGAGCAGTGGTTCTGAAATGGGGGTACGCGTACCCCTGAGGGTACCTCAAGGTATGCCAAGGGGTACGTAAGATTTTTTTTTTTAAATATTCTAAAAATAGCAACAATTCAAAAATCCTTTATAAATATATTTATCGAATAATACTTCAACAAAATAAGAATTTAAATTCATAAACTGTGAAAAGAAATGCAACAATGCAATATTAAGTGTTGACAGTTAGATTTTTTGTGGACATGTTCCATATGTATTGATGTTAAAGATTGTTTAGAATAAAGTTCATGAATCCAGAAGGATCTCTATTACAATCCCCAAAGAGGGCACTTTAAGTTGATGATTACTTTCTACTTGTGTAGAAATCATTATTTATAATTGAATCACTTGTTTATTTTTCAACAAGTTTTTAGTTATTTTTATATATTTTTTTCCAAATATTTAAAGAAAGACCACTACAAATGAGCAATATTTTGCACTGTTATGCAATTTAATAAATCAGAAACTGATGACATAGTGCTGTATTTTACAAACCCCATTTCCATATGAGTTGGGAAATTGTGTTAGATGTAAATATAAACGGAATACAATGATTTGCAAATCATTTTCAGTGTTTCCCACAGGTCAGGCATCTATTTGTGGTGGTGTGGTGGTGTGGTCGTGCGGCGGGCGAGGGGGTGGGGTTGGGGTTAGCGGCGGCTGCGATGACCAAGAAGAACACTTTATGTACATATTTATATAACATTTACATATTTATATGATATGTAACTACAAGCTCCATTCACAGACAGTGTCCCATTGCTTTTATGAGCGGTCGAGCGAGTCAAAAGCCGGAAAAAAAAAAAAAAAAAAAAAAAATGTAATTTTATTTATTTATTTTTTATTTATTTGTGGCGGCTGTAATTTTTTTGTAGCGGGCCAACACAAATAAATGAATGTGTGGGAAACCCTGATTTTCAACCCATATTCAGTTGCATATGCTACAAAGACAACATATTTGATGTTCAAACTGATAAACATTTTTTTTTGCAAATAATCATTAACTTTAGAATTTGATGCCAGCAACACGTAACAAAGAAGTTGGGAAAGGTGGCAATAAATACTGATAGAGTTGAGGAATGCTTATCAAACACTTATTTTAGAACATCCCACAGGTGTGCAGGCTGATTGGGAACAGGTGAGTGCCATGATTGGGTATAAAAACAGCTTCCCAAAAAATGCTCACTCTTTCACAAGAAAGAATGGGGCGAGGTACACCCCTTTGTCCACAACTGCGTGACCAAATAGTCAAACAGTTTAAGAACAACGTTTCTCAAAGTGCAATTGCAAGAAATTAAGGATTTCAACATCTACGGTCCATAATATCATCAAAAGGTTCAGAGAATCTGGAAAAATCACTCCACATAAGCGGCATGGCTGAAAACTAACATTGAATGACCGTGAACTTCGATCCCTCAGACGGCACCGTATAAAAAAACCCGACATCAATCTCTAAAAGATATCACCACATGTGCTCAGGAACACTTCAGAAACCACTGTCACTAAATACAGTTCATTGCTACATCTGTAAGTGCAAGTTAAAGCTCTACTATGCAAAGCGAAAGCCATTCATCAACAGCATCCAGAAACGCCGCCGGATTCTCTGGGCCCGAGATCATCTAAGATGGACTGATGCAAAGTGGAAAAGTGTTTTGTGGTCTGACTAGTCCAAATTTCAAATTGTTTTTGGAAATTGTGGACGTCGGTGTCCTCGGACCAAAGAGGAAGACAACATCCGGATTGTTCTAGGCTCAAAGTTGAAAAGCCAGCATCTGTGATGGTATGGGGGTGTATTAGTGGCCAACGCATGGGTAACTTACACATCTGTTAAGGCACCATTAATACTGAAAGGTACATACAGGTTTTGGAGCAACATATGTTGTCATCCAAGCAACATTAACACGGAGCCCCTGCTTATTTCAGCAATACAATCCTAAGCCACGTGTTACAACAGCGTGACTTCGTAGTAAAAGAGTGCGGGTACTAGACTGGCCTTCCTGTAGTCCAGACTTGTCTCCCATCGAAAGTGTGTGGCGCATTTTGAAGCGTAAAATAGGACAGTGGAGACCTCGGACTGTTGAACGACTGAAGCTCTACATAAAACAAGAATGGGAAAGAATTCCACTTTCAAAGCTTCAACAATTAGTTTCCTCAGTTCCCAAACGTTTATTGAGTGTTGTTAAAAGAAAAGGTGATGTAACACAATGGTGATCATGCCCTTTCCCAACTACTTTGGTACGTGTTCCAGCCATGAAATTCTAAGTTAATTATTATTTGCAAGAAAAAATAAAGTTTATGAGTTTGAACATCAAATATCTTGTCTTTGTAGTGCATTCAAGTGAATATGGGTTGAAAATGATTTGCGAAACATTGTATTCCGTTTATATTTATATCTAACACAATTTCCCAACTCATATGGAAACGAGGTTTGTACTTCTTTATCTCTTTTTATCAACCAGAAATGTTTTGCTCTGTTTAGTGGGTACTTGAATTAAAAAAAATGCTTACAGGGAGTACAATCACTGAAACAAGTTTGAGAACCACTGCAATAGAGTATGGAAAGCTGGTTTTAATTTTTGTTTTTTTTTAAATTTACGAAACCATCCAAAAACGTTCACGGATTTTTCTACTGTTACAACAATCGAAGTTCAAATGGCTCCACGGTGAGCCTTGCCCGTTTGGCAAACAGTCTATCACAGCCAAACTTGAAACAGATGGCCCGACTTTGGCGCTGTGTCCTGCAGAGGGAAAATGCCAAATCCTGACAGGCTCGGCAGCTGTGTTGTGTTCAAAACCGTGGTGCTTCGTGGCCAAGAAGAATACCAAATGTTTGCAGGAGGATTGAAAGTTGAGGACAGACAATGTTGTGATTTACCACAGTGGCGCGAGTAGACGGTGGCCTTTTTGGTGCCGTGGGTTTATTTGTCAGCCGCCGCTGCTGATTATTCGCTTGCTGAAGTGTATCACGCTCTCTAACCTCAACTGGAGTAGCTGAGACAGAAAAGGCCACCCACCCAGTCAGCCAGACCAGTGGGCAGCTTTTGCAATAAGAAGGTGCACTCAAGTTAAAATAAGAGGACTTTTTTTTTATACCAAAGAAGGGCTTAGATCAGACAGACATTTTAGCCTGCCAAATGGATAAGTGCTGAGTGTTGCTGCTTTTGTTCCACAATTTCTTGGGGACATGTGGTTATGTCACAGAACAGTAGAATGAGTTCAAAAGGGTGGTTACAGCTTCCCACTATATTGAAATCAACTGGAAGAAAAATCTATTATACTCAGTTTTGACTGACACTTATAGTTTAACAATGTATTAAAGGACCCACAGTGTCGAGATTAGTGACATTTCACTAATAGGTTCTCTTTATGTAGTTTATGCTCTTGAAAATGAATCTGGTTGTCTGTTGACATAATATCAACTAGTTTTTTAGTAATGGGTAGAACACTATTTGTAATAATGCACAAAGCAAACTATAAACTACTACCCAAGAATGTACACAATTATTTAATCAAAAGAGGAGAAATATAACCTTAGAGAGAAATCTAATTTAAAACACTTGTATGCATGTATAGCACTTAAAACCTTTAGTACATCAGTATGTGGTAGGGCTGTGAATCTTTGGGTGTCCCACGATTTGATTCAATATTGATTCTTGGGTCACGATTCGATTCAAAATCGATTTTTTTTTTTTCAATTCAACACGATTCTCGATTCAAAAACGATTTTTTCCCGATTTTCAGATGCCTGACCTGTGGGAAACACTGTTCAGATATGTTAAAGTTTTAAAAGTGTTGTACGAGCATTTCAAATGAGATTTTCTTCTCCTTACATTATTATATAATAATAATGGATTAGATTTATATAGCGCTTTTCTATAAACTGGATACTCAAAGCGCTCACATTCACTCCACATTCACACTTCGGTGGTGGCAAGCTACATTTGTAGCCACAGCTGCCCTGGGGTAGACTGGCGGAAGCGTGGCTGCCAATTTGCGCCTACGGCCCCTCCGACCACCATCTATCATTCATTCACCAGTGTGAGCGGCACTGGGGGGCAAGTGTGAAGTGTCTTGCCCAAGGACACAACGGCAGTGCATGGGATGGCAAAAGGCGGGGAGTGAACCTGGAACCCTCAAGTTTCTGGCACGGCTGCTTTACTGTGAACCTTAAGGTTGTAAATAATAGCCTTAAACTACACAACTCAATCCCTACTGGCCATAAACACTTGGCTTTTTAAATTCATGTAATGGCATTGCCACTAGAAGAGCCTGCTTTGCGCTTGGGAGGTATAATGAAGTGCAAAAAGGTAATAATCACCGTTGTAGCGCACACAGGCTACTGTACTGTATTATCTATTGAACTACTTCTAAAGTCAAACTTGTGTTTATGCCCCAGAGAGTAGGGATGGCCACCCAAATACAGTTCTGTAATGGCACTGGTGCCAATGTAAACGGTAGTAACCAGAGTGAAAAAAAAAAAGAGGAAGCTATTGGTTTTTCATTTCAGTGTTAAATGAATGCAGCCACCTGCCACAAGTGCTTGGCGATGATATTGAAAGGAAGTAACGTCTTGTACGTTATGTAGCGTCCCGACAGAAGCACTTTATATAACTAATCTGTGGATCTCATATGCCAATAGAAGCCCTCAAAACACCACTAGCCAGGAGCCACAACAACACTTCAATATTAGCAAGGTTGCATTCAAAAATCCCCGGAATTATGAGCATCAGTATTACAAAAAATCACTTTTTGCATGTTCTCTGTGTTCTTTATTACGGTAATAATTACCGTATTTAAAAAAAAAAAAAAATTATGCTTTTCCCCAAGCTTTATAACCCTATGGCTTCTTCAAAGGTGCTGCTAATTTATGGATTTTTCTTTGCTAATGGCTAAATTATGAAATGGATTAAGCAAAGAAATCAAGCAATGTACTAAAGTGATCCACTTTAAGAACCTTTCAAACTCAAAAGTATTTACAAAGTCCAAGGAAGCAGAATCCTGATAAACATCTTGAACTTTATTAAAATAAGAAAAAACCCTTACTTATCTCATAAAGGATGAGTAAAGACAGCCATGCCTTTTTTGTTTTGTTGATCAGCTGTTTTATTGGCATGTTACAGGCACCATTTAAAACCAATTAAAAAAATTAAGTATTTACAAAATATTTCTTTGTATACTGTATGTAAAAGTGTCTTTGCCGTGAGGGTTCTCCTGAGCCCGGTAAACAGTTTGCATACAGTCTTTTTATTTTGCCACAACGGTCTGGATTGCTTTTTAGCAGTCTGTTTTAGGCGTGTGTCTCTCGCTCTCTCTCCAGCTCCCAAGTCCAACTTTGTATCTCGTACCGGCTGCTGCTATTGAAGGTGACAGGTGGTTAGATAACAAGGCCCACCTGGGCCATCTACTCACCTGTCGCTGTCTTTGAGGCCGGTCCTGGCACACCCTGTACCGCGGCAGGCCCACAGGCCATGCCCCCTCCACACTGTATATCTCATTTCACAACATACCGGTATGTCTGCAGCTAATATATTTTTGCTCTAAAATTCAGTGGGTGCATCTTATATACCGGTGTGGCTTATAGTCTGGAAAGTACGATACCTTACTTTGTAGTGGATTTTATTTCCTATTTTGTAATGTAGTCGTTCGAAGTTTGTGGCATCACTGTATCGCTGATTTTTTAATTAAAAAAAACAACCATATTTTGGGGCTAATTGAAGCATTTTCAAGTATTAATAATCAAAAAATATTGATACTACAGTTGAATCGGGCACTTGATGATATCAAACCAATCAGACAGCGCTGCTCAATATTGTAGCCACTAATTGGCTTGGCCTCAGCAACATTGCTGAGTGTAAAGGGTGCTATATAAGTTTATTTCATGTTTAAAAGGCTCTCATAATGTTAAACAAGGTTTAGAATGTCGTAAACAGTTATTTTAAGCTCAAACAATTAAAATTATTGATTTGTAATTAATAATTTCTACTTTGAGGAAATGAATTTACCACAGCCAGGAAACAATTACCAGTGATAAAAGAGGGCTTACCGTATTATTATTTAATTTTTATAATTTAAGTACTTCAATTACTAGTCTGTTTAACTTACTGTCACAAGTTTCCATTAAAATAAATTAACTTTTTTAAGACAAAAATTTGCATTTGACCCTTTTTTAATCACCGGTCTATCTGTGTTGGCCTTTGTCCAGGGTATACACCCCGTTCATCCCGAGTGCAGCTGGGATAGGACAAGCGGTAGGAAATGTATGGATGGATGGACGGTTCAGGCACGTTCCATACAAGCATCAGCGCTTTTTTCATGTACTGCTGTTTTGGATCGTTGGATCCGCTTTGGACTGGACTCTCGCGACTGTGTTGGATCCATTGTGGATTGAATTTTCACAGTATCATGTTAGACCCGCTCGACATCCATTGCTTTCCTCCTCTCTAAGGTTCTCATAGTCATTATTGTCACCGACGTCCCACTGGGTCATTATTGTCACCGATGTCCCACTGGGTGTGAGTTTTCCTTGCCCTTATGTGGGCCTACCGAGGATGTCGTGGTGGTTTGTGCAGCCCTTTGAGACACTAGTGATTTAGGGCTATATAAGTAAACATTGATTGATTGATTGATTGACTTTGGTACTAGAAGGGGTTAAAATGTAAACGATACCCATCCCTACCAGAGAACTAGTGACTGCCTTAAATTGAGGACCACCTATTTTATTCAGAATATTTCAATAAAAACGTTATTACAAGAATCAAGATATCAAGATTCAGTTTTAAGAGTCTGAAATATTTAACTTGACACAACTCTTTTGTTTGCTCCCCTTCAGTGAGACACATTTGGCTTGAAGTCATGTTTGCAAATGTGTGTCACTTCAAAAAAAAAAAGAAAATAGTCACTCTCACTCAAAGTTGGTTTACATTACTTCATGCTGCTTGACGTCAAAAGTGTAAAGTCAGTCTGAAGTGTGCTGTGCACTGAGCCTGCAGGTAGTTCATCCTGAGTGGAAGGAATCTATGTTTGCGTCCCCACTACTGACACGTGAAGCTGCGGAATCCAGCGGTTAGCTTGCACACCGCAGATAAAGTTACTCAATGTTGAAATAGACACTCGCTGGTCTTCGAGAGACAAAATGTTTTCAACCAAAAGTAGTATACCCTTACTCGTTCCATGTGATTTTGAAATCATTTCGAATAGTCGTAGAAAATAAAGGGAGCTTAAATCACACATTTAAAATGACACTGCTGAACATTGGTTATATAAAACTATTTGGTTGCGGACAAAACAAGATACTGTAAGAATGATTAGCTTAGAGGTTTTTAAAATTTTTACCCCGCGGCCCAACTTTTCCAGTACACAAGGGCCGACTCAAATATTAACACCGAATTAGTAATTTTACTCTTGGTTTTAATCGTATTCAATTATTATGTTCAGTTTACAACCTTGTCAAATGATATGAAATGTGTTGATAACAAAGATTATCCAGATGTGATTGATTGATTGAGACTTTTATTAGTAGATTGCACAGTTCAGTCCATATTCCGTACAATTGACCACTAAGTGGTAACACCCGAATAAGTTTTTCAACTTGTTTAAGTCGGGGTCCACGTATGTCATGCATAAGAAGGAACTGACGAAAAATAAATGTGCATGCAATTATGTTGTGCCAAGATAAATAAACTAAATGAATAGTGAACATGTTTTTAACTAAACTGGCTATAAAATTAAGTGCCAATGAAAATGCAGTTTCACAACTTTAGTCATATCTTTTTTGCTTGATAAACTTCTCTATTATTTTGCTTCAGACTTATGCTGTTTCTTTGAGATTGTCATAGCCGTCACATTTGTTGTAAACATATTTGTATTTATTTATTTATTTATTTGCCGGATACGCAGTCAAATCCGAATCCTACTCCAAAGGACTTTAAATGGCAATCAATGAGTCCTATGCTGTTGGTTTCTTTTGTTTATGCTTCTTGCAAGATGGTTTACTAAGTAATTATGCCACATTTTACAGATGTTGATTAGCCAAATGTATTTGTAAAGTTAAGCAGCAATATTTTTGTCGGGAGTCGGGACAGATTGTTGGCATTACCTTGCTATAATGTCGAGTTTGACTACACGGACCACCATCGAAATAATCATATATAATAATATCTAATTTATTATATATTGCATAGGCCGACTTTGATGGTAATTCAAGGCCACATTTTGTTCAGCATAACTCCATGTTGCATCCAACCTGACGCAATGCATTCTCTTCCATGTATGCACATGAAAAGAGCATCGTACACAAATACAAATAGACAGAGTAGACATTGAAAGGGTAAAATTAATGATAAAATTTACTGGAAATCTCATATAAAAAATATGCAACATAAGATGGCAATAAATATTTAAATTATGAATAAAGCAAAATATGTCTTGGACCAAACATCCCCCCATATTCTCTACTGCTCACTAGTCTTATCATATCTGAGTCATTGTGTAGAAATAGGGGGAAATAATTACAAATGTGCACTTCATTCACCAACCTTGTTAGAAAAAAGAATAGTTAGACTGATACATAATGTTGAATATAGAGAACAAAACAAAACTTTATTTATTGAATAAAAAATACAGAAATTCAACGATTTGTTACAATTGCAGCTAAAATAATATACTAAGCAAACTATAACATGCTACCCAAGAATGTATAACAATTATTCTCAACTTAAGAGGAGAAATATAAACTTAGAAAGGGGGCGTAGCTCGTCAGTTCATCCAATCATCAAACACCTACGTATCTTAGTTCCTATGAGACTCAGTATAGACCCTACCTCAGGGTTGGTGCTAAAATGGTTATAGGATCTGAGGGCCATAGCCATATGTCGAATCACAACGAAAAATGGCTTGGAGACTAAAAATGTTATAGGAACTCTAAAAAATCCCTAGTGTGAAAAAATGTCACACACTCATTCAAATTGTATGAATATCTTTAAAGGCCTACTGAAACCCACTACTACCGACCACGCAGTCTGATAGTTTATATATCAATGATGAAATATTAACATTGGTGTATATGGCCGGTTTAGTTTACAAAATTACAATTTTAAATTTCTTGCGGAGTTTCTTGTTGAAAACGTCGTGGAATGATGACGTGTGTGAGTGACATATCGAGTTGGAGGCGACATATCAGCGCAGCACCACTGGCGGCTAAAATTTGTCTCTTTTCATCGCGCAATTACACAGTATTCTGGACATCTGTGTTGCTGAATCTTTTGCAATTTGTTCAATTAATAATGGAGAAGTCAAAGTAGAAAGATGGAGGTGGGCTGCTTTAGCTTTTAGCCACACAAAACACACGGTGTTTCGTTGTTTAAAATTCCCGGAGGTGAAGCTTTACTATGGATCAAAGCGGTCAAGCGAACATGGATCCCGACCACTTGTCAACCAGCAGGTTTCGGTGAGAAAATTGTGGTAAAAAGTCGCCTCTTACCGGAGATCAGCGGAACTTTTGTCTTGCTGCTGCTGCCGTGACTAATTCCCTCAGAGACTGGCGTTAAGACACCTGTGGACACACCCCTCTGACTATCAGGTACTATATAATCTCACTAAAACACTAGCAACACAATAAAAATATAAGGGATTTCCCAGAATTATCCTAGTAAATGTGTCTAAAAACATCTGAATCGCTCACAATGCAATCGCCTTTTTTTTTTTTTTTTACTTTATTTATTTATTTTTTTTCTAGTCCTTCGCTATCAATATCCTCAGCCACGAATCTTTCATCCTGGCTCAAATTAATGGGAAAATTGTCGTTTTCTCGGTCCGAAAAGCTGTTTTTGTTGGAGGCTTTGTTGGAGCGAACAAAAGTTGCGAACTTTATTGTCGATGTTCTCTACTAAATCCTTTCAGCAAAAATATGGCAATATCGAGAAATGATCAAGTATGACACATAGAATGGACCTGCTATCCCCGTTTGAATAAGAAAATCTCTTTTCAGTAGGCCTTTAAGACAACTTGTGATAAGGGATGGGTATTGTTTACATTTTAACAAATACTCGTACCAAATGGGTACTTTAAAAATGGTGCTGCCTAAAACGGTACTTAAAAAATTTGCACATTTTTGTTGAAAGAACCCAACATTTTTTTTTTTAAATAATGCCTTTCTATTTTTATGTAATTTTGTTACATTTAAGTTGCCTAAATACTTCAGTGATATGAATTAAATGATAACTGAGTATTACACATAAAAATAAGCAATACAATCAACAAATTGTCATAATTATTGCAGCAATAGTAAACGCGCACAAACGACTTAATTGAGTTGGAATGTTTGATGCTCAAAATACCGGGTGTTTTCTGAGTGCAACCTCGCTCGTCATAACAGTCATTGGTGCACAGTGAGGAAGTGTTGTGTTGCTGTGGCTACTGGCTAGGCAAGTGCGGCGGTGCTCACGGTTTTAAGAGGGCTGCTGGTGCCGTGTAAAGGTCGGCAATAAAGTCTAAAAAAGCGTCGGACTCTGTGTGCTTCTGTCCGGACGCTGCGTGACTTACGAGACGTTACTTACCCAATACCACTATCAAGCACTTGCTGCAGGTGGCTGACTATGCAGTCATTTAACACCTAAATAAGGCACTGACTGGTAGCTTCTTCGTTTTACCGGTCCAGTTACTACTGTGTAAATCAGAAGCGGTGCCATAATGATTTTTGTGCCCATCCCGACTCATTGTGGATCATTGGCATGGCCCCCACTTGTACTGTACAGATAATTTGTTATTTCCCTTTATTCTCTCCACATTCACGTTTAGCAGCCTTCTGGTACGTGCTACCATGCACACAGGCGTAACACAATGTTGTAATTGGCTTGCGCAATAATCTAATATGTGTGTGATTGCGTACTAACTGCCATGGAAAGCAAATGTGTGAACGTGGGTGTGCTGTGTTGTTTGTTTATGATGTTGGGCGGCATAAAAAGCACGATGCCAATCAACCCTTGATGTACTGTTAGTTACGCACGGACACAGTATCTCACCAAAGTGAGTATGCGTGCATAGAATTTAAGAATAGTCTGTTTACAGCTTGCATTGCAGGATAGATTTACTGTCATGTTGAAAATAAGTCTACACACTGCCATTGTTGTTTAAAAAAATTGGCAATACAAGTGAGTGCAGCTGAAAGAGAACATGTCCCGATTGTGTTCAAAGTGTGAATATTTAGTGTGGAGGCCATTGTTATTTAGTACTGCCTGAATCCTCTTGGGCATGGATTTCACCAGAGTTGTTACTGGAATTCTCTTTCTTTTGTTTATAATTTATGCCGTTGTACAATAGTATTATGCCACAAAATGTGTGGGAGCTTGCTTGTTTGTTAGTGTACTTATTGCTTTTTTTTTTTTTGCTGCAACAGGACACATTGTTTCAGACCAATTATTGGTATAACTAGAAAATAATAAGCATATTTGCAGGCGGCATAAAGAACACATCTTAAGGTTTGGGAGTTTTGTTTTGTTTGTTTATTAAGATCCCATTAGCTGCAGCTATAGCAGCATATATATTCTTCCTGGAGTCTAACATTTCACAGTGCTATATGAAATTACATTAAGGCAAAAGCGAATACACATAACAAATAACACCAAATCCAAAATAATAATAATAATAATAAAAACAGCTCGACATTAAATACATACAATCATTATGCTAGTCTAGAAAAATACAGTTTATAAGACAAAAGGTACAAATTAATTGCACACAATCCTATTAGAAACCAAAAATAGGGAATTATATAGCGCTTTTCTATAGTGACTCAAATTGCTTTACATAGTGAAACCCAATATATAAGTTACATTTAAACTAGTGTAAGTGGCACTGGGTGCAGGTGGGTAAAATATCTTGCCCAAGGACCCAATGGCAGGGACTAGGATGGTGGAACCAGGGATCGAACCTGGAACCCTCAAGTTACTGGGACGGCCACTCTACCAACCGAGCTATACCGCCCAAATAGACCAAAATTGAAAACAATTATTATTCTTCTGTAAATAAAGTTGTAATATTTGTCAAAAAGTTACTGCATTCATTCCTAAGAAAAAAATAGTGGAAGTGAATTCTAAGCCACCATTTTTCCCTACTATTGGTTTTGAAAGTGTGGTACTGGTACGCGGACTCCAGTAATACGCCAAAGAATCACTTGAATAAAGTACAGTGTTTTATTTTCATATATTCAAACACGGTTCATTCCTCCATCCATTTTCTATCCCAGGCTGGACACGGCCGGAAAGCAGGGTACACCTTGGACAAGTAACCACCTCATCGCAGGGCCAATTCCAACGCAATGTTACTGTTCATACTGTGTGTAATTTTACAGTGGTTAAAAATATTTAATATATTTGTTAATTAAAACCACTGCCTTGTTTTCAATAATGCTTAGGTTTACTACGCTACTGAATTTTAATGTTGGTCATTATGGTGGTAGTTGGAGAGCCAAGTGTTTTCTGAAGTGGTAGTTGGTGGAAAAAGTAAACTGCAACATTTTCTGCATTAAATGAGTTCCACGGGGAGGTTTTAAAAAGTGACTTTTCACTGACTGACACATGGAATGTTAATGAATATCTCTGAAAAATGTCAGTTTGCTGTATAGCATTATTAGCTTTTTTGTTAAAATAGTTTTTTCAATAAAATTACAACATAGTAATTGATCATACCCTTTACAGTTTTACAGAAAATCATTTTTGTAACGCTCAACCTAAATGGGCAAATTATGATACAACTTGTTTTAAAGGGGTCATTATGATTTTTTTTCCTACATTTAAATCACTTCCCTGTGGTCCGCATGACATGTAATAGTGGTTCTTTGGTCAAAAATTTGCATAGATTTTGTTTTATAGACAAAACTGCTTTCCAACGGTCTCTTCAGGATGCACCATTTTATTTACGTGCCTCCACGTCTCCCTGCCATCTTTGCTGTTGTTTTTAGCGCTTCCATAGCAAGCCTACTGATTGATTAAGTTTAAACTATATACGACTTTGTACAAATCCCGTTTCCATAGGAGTTATGAAATTGTGTTAGATGTAAATATAAACAGAATACAATGATTTGCAAATCCTTTTCAACCCATATTCAATTGAATGCACTACAAAGACAAGATATTTGATGTTCAAACTCATAAACTTATTTTTTTTGCAAATAATAATTAACTTAGAATTTTATGGCTGCAACACGTACCAAAGTAGTTGGGAGAGGGCATGTTCACCACTGTGTTACATCACCTTTTCTTTTAACAACACTCAATAAACGTTTGGGAACTGAGGAAACTAATTGTTGAAGCTTTGAAAGTGGAATTATTTCCCATTCTTGTTTTGTATAGAGCTTCAGTCGTTCAACAGTCCGGGTCTCCGCTGTCGTATTTTACACTTCATAATGCACCACGCATTTTCGATGGGAGACAGGTCTGGATTGCAGGTGGACCAGGGAAGTACCCGCACTCTTTTTTCGCGAAGCCACGTTTTTGTAATACTTGCTGAATGTGGCTTGGCATTGTCTTGCTGAAATAAGCAAGGGCATCCATGAAAAAGACGGCGCTTAGATGGCAGCATTTGTTGTTCCAAAACCTGTATGTACCTTTCAGCATTAATGGTGCCTTCACAGATGTGTAAGTTACCCATGCCTTGGGCACTAATGCACTCCCATACCATCACAGATAATGGCTTTTGAACTTTGCGTCGATAACAGTCTGGATGGTTCGCTTCCCCTTTGGTCCGAATGACACGATGTCGAATATTTACAAAATCAATTTGTAATGTAGACTCGTCAGACCACAGAACACTTGTCCATTTTGCATCAGTCCATCTTAGATGATCTCGGGCCCAGAGAAGCCAGCGGCGTTTCTGGATGTTGTTGATAAACGGCTTTCACTTTGCATAGTAGAGCTTTAACTTGCACTTACAGATGTAGCGACCAACTGAATTTAGTGACAGTGGTTTTCTGAAGTGTTCCTGAGCCCATGTGGTGATATCCTTTAGAGATTGATGTCGGTTTTTTATACAGTGGCGTCTGAGGGATCGAAGGTCACGGTCATTCAATGTGGGTTTCCGGCCATGCCGCTTATGTGGGGTGATTTTTCCATATGCTCTGAACCTTTTGATGATATTATGGACCGTAGATGTTGAAATCCCCAAATTTCTTGCAGTTGCACTTTGAGAAACGTTGTTCTTAAACTGAATATTTGCTCACGCAGTTGTGGACAAAGGGGTGTACCTCGCCTCATCCTTTCTTGTGAAAGACTGAGCATTTTTTGGGAAGCTGTTTTTAGACCCAATCATGGCACCCACCTGTTCCCAATTAGCCTGCACACCTGTGGGATGGTCCAAATAAGTGTTTGATGAGCATTCCTCAACTTTATCAGTATTTACTGCCACCTTTCCCAACTTCTTTGTCACGTGTTGCTGGCATCAAAATCTATAGTAATGATTATTTGCAAAAAACAAATGTTTATCAGTTTGAACATCAAATATGTTGTCTCAGTAGCATATTCAACTGAATATGGGTTGAAAAGGATTTGTAAATCATTTATATTTACATCTAACACAATTTCCCAACCAATATGGAAACAGGGTTTGTACAATGGCGGACTCGCACAAAGCACTTTGGGTAAATTTATTCCTCTAATGGTGACGTCATCAGTAAAAAAAACAACACACGTTTTCCAAATTCCAAACGGCTCAACTGGCGGAAGTATGAAGAAAGGCAAAATTGTTTTAGAAATATCTTCGCAATGCCTCCTTGGTTTGATTTCCAATTTTCTGGACGTATGCAGATCCCAAATACACAACAGCAGGTACAAATAGGTAAGAAAAGTTTGTTTTGCCTAATAGGGCCCCTTTAGGAAGTATAGTACCTATTTCATTCATATGACTGAAGGTAAGAAAAATATATTTTTAGTCAAAAAAATATATTATTCATCTCAATTTCGATCTTAATGTGACTGAGTTTTTGGCAAAAATCATTGCCGAAATTATGTCCAAGTTTTTGCACTGCCAAATTTGCACTTAAGCTAGGGATGTAATGACAAACGGTATTATTGATAACTGTGGAAAAGCTATTGACGGTTAGTGCTATAGTTTTAAAACAAAATGACAGAAAAATCATAAGTGCACTTTGTTAAACTCACGGCTTAAATGCTAACATGAAAACAAGAGATATTGTCTTTCCCCATTAAGAAACAACATATAAACTTATTTAAACACATTACTGTTTGAGCAAATAAGATATATTCAATTATGCACATTGAATGTACGAGCTGTGCTCTTTTAGCACAGGGTGGTATATACTCGGAGGAATATGACACACAGATGTGTTTACGGTGCGTTGATGGACCACAGAATAGAGTAGGACACTACAAAGCCAGCCAGAACTCTTATCAGTGAAACAAAACAAGCAAAAAATTGGGCTTTTTAACAGTGGGTCTGCTTCAAAAAAATCTAAATAAATTAATGTATTTTTAAGTGTTTTTTTGAGCACTGTCAGGAATACCCAAATTTGAATGATAACCCTTATAATTTTGGTTACAATTTTCATGTCGATACTGTAGTCCGTATCATTCTGTGGAATTGAGGAATTGAGGGTCCACACAAAGAATTGTATAAGTTGGCGACTCAGTCTGTTTTTGTTTAATTGAGTAAAATACGCCACCACTGGGTCAAAAAAGGTTGTGTGTGCCAGCACTTTGATAAAGAAGGCAAGAAACACTGTTGAATTCAAGGAAACACTCCTAGCAAAGTACAAAGGTGGCATCCATGTGGCGCAGCTGAACAGCAAGTCTGCATCGAAGATAAACTCTACCCTGGCAAAAAAAGAACAAATAAATTAATCCCGTGTTGAGAAAGTGGTACAGGTACAACAGAATAAAGATCACTGCTGTCTTGGATCCGCTTTGAACTGAACTCTTGCGGCTGTGTTAGAGCCACAATGGATTGAACTTTCACAGTATCATGTTAGACCCGCTCGACATCCATTGCTTTTGGTCCCCTAGAGGGGGGGGGGAAAGGGTTGCCCACATATGAGGTCCTCTCCAAGGTTCTCATAGTCAGCATTGTCACTGGCGTCCCACTGGGTGTGACTTCTCCTTGCCCACTGAGTGTGAGTTCTCCTTGCCCTTATGTGGTTTCTTCCGAGGATGTCGTAGTAGTAGTGGTTTGTACAGTCCTTTGAGACATTTGTGATTTAGGGCTATATAAATAAACATTGATTGATTGATTGATCACAAACGATCCAAGGTGTTGAAGTTGCTGCTGTAGGTCAACAAAAACAGTTATTGGGAAATAGTATTCTGTATTATTTGTGAATATAGACGGTTACATGGCTATTCACAATAAGGGTGTGTGTTATAACTGAGGTTTGACTGTATAGTCCGTAATACCTTGGCTTTCAACTCTCACACTTGAGTACATGTAACATCATTTTGCAGCAGATCTCACAAAGGATTTGACTAAAGCAATATTTACTGCCATCATGTACTGTACAACCGAAATCCATAAATTGCAAACATCTGGTTGGGTAAGTATTGTGGTTATGCAACAGGCAATGAAAGCTGCCGGACTTCAGACGCTTGAACTTGGCTGAGGTTCAAGCAGCAATGACAATAAAATGGTGGAGAAGGAAAAAAAAAAAAGGGTTAGGAGGAGAAGTGTCAGATGATTTTATGCATGCTGAGTCACTGTCAGGGCATATCCAGACGTAGCCTGTTTAATTTACAGCACCTGTCACTCACTGTATAGCAAGGAGGGGTTAAACTTTCTATTATGCAAATGTTACTTCAAGGAAGTCATGTTGCCCAAGGCATTGTGTTAGATATACACAAAAAAACAGAGGGAAATGTGCAGTTGAAATTGTATCATGTATGGTATTTCGCTGCAGCTTGCTTTGAAACATAACATAAAGCGCCTGCATTCAAAGCTCTGCCGCTTGTAACTCACAGCAGCTTTTAGCCATGTGTGTTTTCTTCCCCCCCTCTGCTTGCAAAACTCAACCTTGCACCATGAATCTTCTAAACTAATAACCAAGTATCTCTCACTGATAATTCCTGTCTCCGAGGAGAGCCAACGAGAAAAGATGAAGTTGTCACATATTATAATAGCCAATATTTTAAAATTGTTTATATGAGCATCTAGTTCTCTTGCCATTTTAAGGTCGGGACCCAAAAGAAGTCACAGGTAAAGATCCAGCAAGAACATAATTTCTTGACTAAGGGATTTTAGATTCATTGTTTGTTTCGAGCAAATTTATGGCGGACAAGTTGTTTATGCATGTATTAGTGTCATGGCAATGTTTGTGTTCTCCAGATGAAACTAGTGCCAACATTTTCCTCTGGTCATTAAAGTAGTGCACCACTTTGATAAAATAATTACATTGTTCAGCACGTTAACAAAACGAGGCTAAACTTAAAGGACCCATAGCGTCCTCTTTTAGCGATGAACTCTCATAGGCACTGATTTTATAGTTTATCAATCAATCAATGTTTATTTATATTGCCCTAAATCACAATTTCTTCAAAGGGCTGCACAAACCACAACGATATCCTCGGTAGGGCCCACATAAGGGCAAGGAAAAACTCACCCCAGTGGGACGTCGACAATGATGACTATGAGAAACCTTGGAGAGGACCGCATATGTGGGCAGGGGACCGAAAGCAATGGATGTCGAGCGGATCTAACATGATATTGTGAAAGTCCAATCCATAGTGGATCTAACGTAACCGTGAGAATCAAGTCCAAAGTGGAGAATCAAGTCCAAAGTGGAGAATCAAGTCCAAAGTGGATCCAATATAGTAGCGAGAGTCCCATCCAAAGTGGAGCCAGCAGGAGACCATCCCAAGCGGAAGCGGATAAGCAGTGCAGAGATGTCCCCAGCCGATACACAGGTGAGCGGTCCATCCTGGGTCCCGACTCTGGACGAGCGGTCCATCCTGGGTCCCGACTCTGGACAGCCAGTACTTCATACATGGCCGCCGGACCGGGGACATAGGAAAAAAGAAAAGAAACGGCAGATCAACTGGTCTATAGGCTGGAGTATACAAATAAGTTTTAAGATGAGACTTAAAAACTTCTACTGAGGTAGCATCTCAAACTGTTACCAGGAGGGCATTCCAGAGTACTGGAGCCCGAATGGAAAATGCTTTATAGCCCGCAGACTTTTTTTAGGGCTCTGGGAATCACTAATAAGCCGGAGTCCTTTGAACGCAGATTTCTTGCCGGGACATATGGTACAATACAATCGGCAAGATTATATAAGTTACCTGAGGACAAAAGTATCTAAATGTGTTGGAATAAAGCTCTGCTGTGATTGTATCATTCATTCATTACGTCATATTTAAACTATTGTGTTGAAATTTGGGGAAATTGTTACAAATCTAAGGCTGGAGCTAGACCGTGTAGTATTTTATACGTAAGTAGTAAAACCTTAAAGTCACATCTTAAGTGCACAGGAAGCCAGTGCAGGTATTTGATGTTCAAACATATTTTTTTTTGTGCAAATAATCATTAACTTTAGAATTTAATGCCAGCAACGCGTGACAAAGAAGTTGGAAAAGGTGGCAATACATACTGATAAAGTTGAGGAATACTCATCAAACACTTATATGGAATAACCCACAGGTGTGCAGGCTAATTGGGAACAGTTGCGTGCCATGATTGGGTATAAAAGCAACTTCCATGAAATGCTAAGTAATTCACAAGAAAGGATGGGGTGAGGGTCACCACTTTGTAAGCAAATTGTCAAACAGTTTTAGAACAACATTTCTCAACGAGCTATTGCAAGGAATTTATGGATTTTACCATCTACGGTCCGTAAAATCCTCAAAAAGTTCAGAGAATCTGGAGAAATAATTGCATGTAAGCGATGATATTACGGACTTTTGAACCCCCGGCGGTACTGCACCGAAAACCGACATCAGTGTGTAAAGGATATCACCACATGGGCTCAGGAACACTTCATTAAACCACTGTCAGTAACTAGAGTTGGTCGCTACATTTATAAGTGCAAGTTAAAACTCTACTCTGCAAAGCCAAACCCATTTATCAACAATATCCTGAAATGCCGCCGGCTTGGCTGGGCCCAAGCCTACCTAAGATGGATTGATGCAAAGTGGAAAGGTATCTGTGGTCTGACGGGTCCACATTTCAAATTATATTTGGAAACAGAGGACGTGGTGTCCTCCGGAAAAAAGAGGGAAATAACCATTCGGATGGTTATAGGTGCAAAGTTCAAAAGCCAGCATCTGTGATGGTGTGGATGTGTACTAGTGCCCAAGGCATGGGTAACTTACACATCTGTGAAGGCACCATTAATGCTGAATGGTCCATACAGGTTTTGGAGCAACATATGTTGTCATCCAAGCAACGTTATCATGGACGCCCCTGCTTATTTCAGCAAGACAAGGCCAAGCCACGTGTTACAACAGCGTGGTACTTTCTTGGCCCGCCTGCTGTCCAGACCTGTCTCCCATCGAAAATGTGTGGCGCATTATGAAGCGTAAAATACGACAGCTGAGAACCCGGACTGTTGAACGACTGAAACTCTACATAAAACAAGAACGGGAAAGAATTCCACTTTTAAAGCTTCAACAATTAGTTTCCTCAGTTCTCAAACGTTTATAGAGTGTTGTTAAAAGAAAAGGTGATGTAACACAGTGGTGAACATGTCCTTTCCCAACTACTGTGGCACGTGTTGCAGCCATGAAATTCTAAGTTAGTTATTATTTGCAAAAAAAATTAAGTTTATGAGTTTGAACATCAAATATCTTGTCTTTGTAGTGCATTCAATTGAATATGGGTTGAAAAGGATTTGCAAATCATTGTATTCCGTTTATATTTACATCTAACACAATTTCCCAACTCATATGGAAACAGGGTTTGTAAGTTACAAGATTTTCTTCAAATAATGCCACATAATTTATTTTTTGATTTTTGTTTTTGTTTTTCTTAAACAATGTGGCCTTAAACTACTAATTTGTAGTTTTCCTCTGGGATTGAATATTTAATGCATTAGAAGGCGTAAGGACATCCAGATGTCTCCCCATTTTGTAGCTGACACATTCCCGGGGGCCCCTCCAGGAGTCAGTCAAAGACATGTGGATAACAAGCTGAGAAATGGAAGCAAAATATTTTTTTCTATTGGTTGCTCTTTTGGGCGCTGGTTAAAGCAGACTTGACATTAGTCAAACTGCAGTGATGATCTTAACAGATATGGCCGCAGAGGGAGTTTATCTGTGCTCTGAGGCATCCCGCTGACCTGACCGGCCGGGACGTCTGCAGGGCAGAGGGGGAGCGTGGTTTCTGGGAATGAAACCAGAGCTTGCTGCTAAATAGGGGTTCCCCTCTCGTTTCTGGTAAACTCTGCAGAAGTTGAAAGGAGGCAGTTCTCCAGTCTGGAAGCTTTTCATATTGTGGCGTCCAACGCGAGGGTCACGTGTTGGGAAAATGGCAGCACTTGTATATTTTATTTTCAAGCTTTAATGATATTCTTGAACCGGTGTCTGCACAGTGTGGTTAGACGTAGACTTGTTTCTATTTCCAGTGTGGAAAGGTCAAATGTGCAGTGTCGTATTTGAGTGGAAAACACATAAGTGCACTTTTGGGGTTTTTATGAGACCCCCGCATATATGATTTGAGCTTCCGTTAAGGAATCTATCCAAGTGAGAAGATCCCAGAGAGGGGGGTGCAGGAGGTTTATTACCAAAGCTATACATTCCTCTCTTCTACACAGCCTCCTCTATAAGGATGTGCATACATGTGCTTGGCTGGCTTTTGTAGCCTTGACATTTTGCAGAAAAATATCAGGCATCGTACTTTCTTTTCATACAGGAAGTGAACAAACTTCAAATTTCAAAATATAGGCAAATTAAATATGATTTATCAGTAAAATACATTGAATTAAAAAAAACATATTTAAATAAATAAATAACTAAAGGAATATCAGTCCGTCATTTAAAATTAATCCAACAATTTATGTATTTAATTCAATTTAAATGACGGATTGATATTTCTTTAATTTGATTCTAATGATTCTAGGAGCTAAGTTGTCAGGGGCTTCTATGCTCCCTGGTAGGGTCTCCCCAAACTAACAGGTCCTAGGTGAGGGACCAGACTAGATCAGCTCAAAGACCTCTATGAAGAACAGAAAACAAGGACTCCGATTTCCCTTGCTCGGACGCAGGTCACCGGGGCCCCCCTCTGGAGCCAGGCCCGGAGGTGTGATTCGATGGCAGGCGCCTGGTGGATCTGCGGAAGGATAATTACCGGGAAAAGGATCATTAAAGTCACAGGGCCTTGACCGGGTTTCAGCCCGCCCTTGGCGCGTGTGGCACGGCAAGCTCCGTGACCAACTTCAGGTCTGCAGCCAGACGGCGGCGCGTCGCGGTGGGCCATGCGTCGGGTCGAACACAGAAGTCTTAGGGCCTTGGGCGGGTTCCGGCCTGCCCTTGGAGCGTGTGGCAAGGCGGGCTCCGTGACCGACGGCCGGCTGCACCCCTTCGGCCGGCAGCGCGTCCCGGCAGGCCGCTCGCCTTTCGGAACCATAACCGGTACCCGCTTCCGAGCGCAAGGTTTCAGGCGCCCAACTATGGGGGGGACAATATGGTCTTTGGCGGTCCAATCCTCGGCTACAGAGGCTCGGTCTTGGGACGCGGAACGTCACCTCCCTGGGGGGAAAAGGAGCCTGAGCTGGTGCGCGAGGTAGAGCAATTCCGGTTAGATATAGTCGGACTCACTTCGACACACAGCAAGGGCTCTGGAATCAGTCCTCTCAAGAGGAGCTGGACTACTTTTCTCCTATGGCGTTGCACGCAGTGAGGCAAAGGGCTGGGGTGGCAATTCTTGTTGCCTCGTGGCTCGGAGCCTGTACGCTGGAGTTTGACCCAGTCGACGAGAGGGTAGCTTCCCTACACCTTTAGGTAGGGGGACGGGTCCTGACTGTTCTTTGTGCTTATGCACCAAACAGCAGCTCAGCGTACCTACACTTTTTGGATTCTCTTGGACTATTGGAGAGTGCTCCCTCAGGTGATTCCCTTGTTCTGCTGAGTGACTACAACGCTCATATTGGCAACAACAGTGAAACCTGGAGAGGCGTGATCAAGAGAAACAACTGCCCGAATGTGAATCCAAGTGGTGTATTGTTATTGGACTTTTGTGCTCGTCACATCCATCCATCCATCCATTTTCTACCGCTTATTCCCTTTGGGGTCGCGGGGGGCGCTGGTGCCTATCTCAGCTGCAATCGGGCGGAAGGCTGCGTACACCCTGGACAAGTCGCCACCTCATCGCAGGGCCAACACAGATAGACAGACAGCATTCTCACTCGCATTCACACACTAGGGACCATTTAGTGTTGCCAATCAACCTATCCCCAGGTGCATGTCTTTGGAAGTGGGAGGATTGTCCATAAAAAACACCATGTTCAAACATAAGGGTGTCCATATGTGCACTTGGCATCAGGACACTCTAGGCCGCAGTTAAATGATCAACTTGGTGGTTGTGTCATCGGATTTGCGGTCTCCTCTTTTAGACACTTGGGTGAAGAGAGTGGCTGAACTTTCTATACCGATCACTACCTGGCGGTGAGTTGGCTCCGATGGTGGAGGACGATGCCGGACAGGCCTGGCAAGCCCAAGCACATTGTGAGGGTTTGCTGTGAACGTCTGACAGAGTCTCCCATTAAAGAGAGTTTAAATTCCCACCTCAGGAAGAACTTTAAACATGTTACGAGGAAAGCATTGGACAATGAGTTGGAGGAATGCTGCAGTGAGGAATGAGCAGTGAGGAATGCTGTCAACCGGAAGAAAGAATCCTATCGGGTCCTTTTGGCCAATGGGACTCCAGAGGCAGCGGACAAGCAGTGTGTGGCGGAGGCAAAAACTCGGACATTGGAGGAGTTCAGGGAAGCCATGGAAAATCAATCAATCAATCAATGTTTACTTATATAGCCCTAAATCACTAGTGTCTCAAAGGGCTGCAAAATGACTTTGAAGTGATTCTGGACCACCATCCGCCGCCTCAGGAGGGGGAAGCAGTGCACTGTCAACACCGTGTATGGTAGGAATGATGTGCTGCTGACTTCAACTCAAAATGTTGTAGATCGGTGGAGGAAATACTTAGAAGACCTCCTCAATCGCACCTACACGTCTTCCTATGAGGAAGCAATGCCTGGGGTATCTGTGGTTGGCTCTCCTATGTCTGGGGTTGCCGAGATAGTTAAAAAGCTCCTCTGTGGTAAGGCCCCTGGGGTGGATGAGATCTGCTTGGAGTTCCTTAAAGCTCTGGATGCTGTGGAACTGGCTTGGTTGACAAGACTCTAAACATTGCGTGGACATCGGGGACAATACTTTTGGATTAGCAGACCGGGATAGTGGTTCCTCTCTTTAAGAAGGGGAACCAGAGGGTGTGTTCCAACTATCGTGGGATCATACTCCTCAGCCCTCCCGGTAAGGTAGATTCAGGTGAACTGTGTTCAAGTCACTGTCAAATGATGGTCAATGACCATCAATCCTTTCTTCACCTACACATGGACTGCAACAGCCCATCAAATCTATCCACAGGGTAACTTAATTAAGGTAAAAACACACGGCAGACCACTCTCCTCGTGATGGTTTGTGAGCCGTACTTACTGAAGACTCACTCCATGTAGATAGATAGATACATAAATAGTACATTATTGATTCCTTCAGGAGAGTTCCCTCAGGAAAATTAAAATTGCAGCAGCAGTGTACAGAATTGAGATTGAATTTAAAGAGTAAAAAGTAAATAATGGGGGTATAAATGGAAACAAAATAGAAAAATATTACAATAAGAATACAAATAAAAAGCAACAATGGGAATAACAATATAACAGTGGTCCGCTGGTCGTAGTTTGGACATCCTGCTTCAAGATAATATTGTAATTTCCCTTGCCAAAAAGCAAGCACGCCTGCTGGAAAGCGCTCGTAAGTAAGGCTCCACTTTTCAAGCCAGCTCGATGCTAATATGCCACATGCATGCTATCGATTAACATTGGAGAATTTACATGTCGATTACATCCAGTCAGCCATCCATTTTTCCACAGCTTGTCCAAAACCTCCAAATTTGGTTGAAAAAAACCCTGTTACGATCAAACAGCTGGTGTGTATTTGATCTGGTGTGTAATAAATACAAACTACTACTTCCTGACTATGGCAACACAGCTCGGACTAACTGAAATGACTGCATACTTGCAAATGAGATTTACAAGTGTAAGAAAACAAGCACAGTTATCATTATCAGTTCAGTTCAAGTTTTTTAGAGATTTTATTATGAAACAAATAATCTTTGTCCAATTTGAATTTTTGTTTGTTTGATGATTCATTTGTATATACCACAAAAGTACCAAAAATTGCTACAGTTGAGTAGTGGTTTCAAAAAAAATGCACGGTACCCATTACACCACTGTACCACGGGACCACTGTATTTTGTGTGTGGTCAACTGTATTTAACTGCGATATTGTGTCTTGGCTGGGTGAGCAGGTGTCGGACACCTCAGTCACCTTGGACGTATCCTCGGTCATCCATGCGGACTGGACACTGACCGAGAGTGGAGTCGGCTGTCTTAGTGGCTTTGTTGGGTCTGCTCCTGTCTATGGCCCTGCTCCCTCCACCCCAGCGGACGATGGCGTGGAACACCGCAGAGGCCACCACAGTGGATATATTTCTTTTACTTTTTATTCATAGCTGTATGTTGAAGTATCTGGTTGTATCTGCTGCTTTAATGTCTTTAATGTCCTCTGTGTTCTTTGATGTTTGATGTTTCCCTCTTACACACATGTAAGAGGGATGTGTACTATGGCAATGTGTTGTTTTTTTCCCCTTGGCCTCAGTCTGCACCCCCTCTCCAGGGCCCAGGCTAAGACCGATTTTTATTTTTATTTTATTTTAATCTTCTGTTTTTTTCTCCCAGATCCTGTTCTGTCTCCCTGTAATGTTCGTCTGATCTTGAATGGGATTGTGCTGAAAATTTGTATTTTCCTGACGGAATAAATAAAGTACTATCTTATCTAATCTATCTGAATCTATTGACCTTCATTGGATTAGTTTTAGCATGTTTTCCAAACAGAAATATGGAGAATTTTAATGTTTATGTGGTGGAAAAAGGGGTCTATTCTGAAGGACTTAGCTCTTTGGCTACACTCGTGCGTAGCAGTCTTTCCAGGCCGCTGTTTGCATTCCCTTTTTCTTCCTCTATAATGCCTTCAACATTCCACACAGCTTATATCAAAGGGCTGCTTTTACCTCCTTGCAGTGAGTAAAATGAAGCGCGCGTTGCATAACACATAGCCCAGCACTATATTTGAGCGTTGAGCCTCGGAGCACTTCAACTATGCAATAAACTCTCCCACCCTCAGCTACCACTAAAGACATGAAACCGCAGAGTGTTTTCACAAAGAAAAAGTCCTCAGCAAGACAAACTCCAAAACGCATTTGGTGTTTGTTCTGTTGACGAGTCAAAGTTTTGATGTCAGTGTGCTCGCTAACAACAAAAGCCACTTGGGTCTGTAATGTGGTTTGTTTTCATTGCGCCGCTGAGCACGGCTGTAATCAATCAAGCAGGCGCTCTGACGTCAACAACGTGGCCTGCTTGCGTAACCGCGCTCCTCTCTCCCATACGTTTGACTTCTGGGGCAATCCGGAAAAGTCAACGGAGCTCTTATCACACATTGAGTGTGTGGGCGTGTGTATATGTGTGTGCGTGTGCGTGTGTGTGTGTGTGTGTGTGTGTGTGCGTGTGCGTGTGCGTGTGTGTGTGTGTGTGTGTGTGTGAGTGTGTGTGTGTGTGTGTGTGTGTAGACAGAGGCAGGTACATGTAGGATGAGAGGACACTGATGTCTTTTGCAGTACTGCTGTATTTTCAGACATCCAGCCGCTTATGTCGATGTGACTTAGCCAGGGATGTCAACTTAAAGGGGCCCTATTATGTGAAAGCAACTGTTCTTACCTGTTATTACCCACTGTTATTTATTTGGGATAAATCAAATCTAACTGTGTTGGCATTGCATAAATATTTTTTAAATAATCTTGCCTTAATTCATTATTCCGCCAAACGAGCTGTTTGGAAGTTGCTGTGTTCTGTGACGTTTTCTTACTTCTGGAATCAGTGGATTATCCATATATGGTATATATTTACTCAAGTCCAAAGTGGCGCTGTAGTCAATAAGCTGCTTCTTTTTCTCTATCCTCTTGTTTCGGGGCAGACTGGCTCGTACATGCACGTGTCCTCCGCCGTTGCCATTCATAATAAAAATGAGCGTATAGTTTGAATTGATATCTGTTGTTTCTATTGATTGATTGATTGGGCTCCACGGTGGCAGAAGGGTTAGTGCGTCTGCCTCACAATACGAAGGTCCTGCAGTCCTGGGTTCAAATCCTGACTCGGGATCTTTCTGTGTGGAGTTTGCATGTCCTCCCTGTTAATGGGTGGGTTCCCTCCGAGTACTCTGGCTTCTTCCTACTTCCAAAGACATGCACCTGGGGATAGGTTGATTGGCAACACTAAATCGGCCCTAGTGTGTGAATGTGAGTGTGAATGTTGTCTGTCTATCTGTGTTGGCCCTGCGATGAGGTGGCGACTTGTCCAGGGTGTACACCGCCTTCCGCCCGATTGTAGCTGAGATAGGCACCAGCGACCCCTGCGACCCCAAAAGGGAATAAGCGGTAGAAAATCCGCACTTGACATGATAATTAAAAATGTCCACACAAAGAAGGAGAAAAACAACTTATATAGTCTTGATTGCTCAAACTTTAAACTGTTTAAACAGTTTTTTTTTACTTTTTAACTGCCTTTTTATCAAACAAATTGTTCTTAAGATACAAAATCTGTTTCCATATGAGTTGGGAAATTGTGTTAAATGTAAATATAAACAGAATACAATGATTTGCAATTCATTTTCAACCTATATTCAGTTGAATATGCTACAAAGACAACATATGTGATGTTCAAACTGATAAACATTTTTGTGTGTGCAAATAATCATTAACTGATAAACATTTTTTTTGTGTGTGCAAATAATCATTAACTTTAGAATTTGATGCCAGCAACACGTGCCAAAAAATTTGGGAAAGGTGGCGATAAATACTGATAAAGTTGAGGAATGCTCATCAAACACTTATTTGGAACATCCCACAGGTGTGCAGACTAATTGGGAACAGGTGGGTGCCATGATTGGGTATAAAAACAGCTTCCCAAAAAATGCTCAGTCTTTCACAAGAAAGGGTGGGGCAAGGTACACCCCTTTGTCCACATCTGCGTGAGCAAATAGTCAAACAGTTTAAGAACAACGTTTCTCAAAGTGCAATTGCAAGAAATTTAGGGATTTCAACATCTACGGTCCATAATATCATCAAAAGGTTCAGAGAATCTGGAGAAATCACTCCACGTAAGTGGCATGGCCAGAAACTAACAGTGAATGACCATGACTTTCGATCCCTCAGACGGTACTGTATGAAAAAACGACATCAATCTCTAATGGATATCACCACATGGGCTCAGGAACACTTCAGTAAACCACTGTCAGTAAATACAGTTGGTCGCTACATCTGTAAGTGCAAGTTAAAGCTCTACTATGCAAAGCGGAAGCCATTTATCAACAACATCCAGAAACTCCGCCGGCTTTTCTGGGCCGGAGATCATCTAATATGGACTGATGCAAAGTGGAAAAGTGTTCTGTGGTCTGACGAGTCCACATTTCAAATTGTTTTTGTAAATATTCGACATTGTGTCAAAGGGGAAGCGAACCATCCAGACTGTTATCGATGCAAAGTTCAAAAGCCAGCATCTGTGATGGTATGGGGGCGCATTAGTGCCCAAGGCATGGGTAACTTACACATCTGTGAAGGCACCTTCAATGCTGAAAGGTACATACAGGTTTTGGAACAACATATGCTTATGAGTTTGAAAATCAAATATCTTGTCTTTGTAGTGCATTCAATTGAATATGGGTTGAAAAGGATTTGCAAATCTTTGTATTCCGTTTATAGTTACATCCAACTCATATAGGAACGGGGTTGGTGATATTTGTGTATATATATATATATATATATATATACACCTTCATTGACGACCTTCATTGTCGTCAATAAAAAGCTTCCCAAACATCTTCTAAAAGCTTCCCAAACATCTTCATATATATATATACACACATATATATATATGTGTGTATATATATATATATATATATATATATATATATATATATATATATATATATATATATATATGTAGGTGTGGGAAGAATCACAAGACTACTTCATCTCTACAGAACTGTTTCATGAGGGGTTCCCTCAATCATCAGGAGATTTTAAAATCTCCTGAATCTTGTGATTCTTCCCACACCTACATATTGCGCTCTACCACGGTATCGAGCACTATTCTCTGGATAATCCAATCAAGACATATATATATATATCTATATATATATATATATATATATATAAATATATATATATATATATATATATATATATATATATATATATATATATACATATATATATATGTATATAGATATATATATATATGTGTGTGTGTGTATTTTACCTCTGTTTTAAATTATATATTTTAATCTGTGCTTTGCCTGTATTTACTTTGTATTTGTGGTGTACAGCTCTTTGTTTTTGAACTGTGGTTGTTTTTAAAGGACTTTATAAATAAAGTTGGCATGGTATAAGTTGGGAAAACAAAGCGGGTGCGGGGAATAGCGCTCAAAGGAAGACATGAAACTGCTGCAGGAAAATACGAACAAAACAGGAAATGCCACCAAAATAGGAGCACATACAAGAACTAAAACACTACACACATCAAAACACCGAAAAACTAAAAATATGTCACAATGTGACAGGTCGTGACTGTAGACCTACTTTGAGACAAGAGCTATAGTGATGCTTAGTTGATCATGGTTTGAATTCATATCCAACAATTGCGGGAACGACTTTTTATTGTCAATATCGGCTGCTGAGTTTCATTTTTTTAACTTTTCTGCTGGTGGTGTGTCGCATTTTTTCAATGAAAAAAAAAAGTGCCCTTGCTCAAAAAAGGTTGAAAAGGACTGATGTAGACCATAAGAAAGTATTTTAATTGTAGAAATACAATCACACTATGATCCGTGTATGCATGTATGTATGGTGGAGCTATAATTTATACAAGCCACATTGCATGAGCATGTACTAATGATTATACAGCTAAATGCCAGACGTATGGAATATTTACATCATCAGCCTCACTGCCTCTGATGCACACATCTAATTTTAGCCCAGACCGGTTTTTCTAGTGTAACATATCTACGCCGTGCTAATGCAGGGACGTGATTGGCTGTCACGGCTGCAGTTGCCCAGCAGCTGTCCTTGTGCGTGTCAACACGACACTACAAAGCTTGTTGCTCGGTTGAACAGGTTTGCAGGGCACAGGTTGTGTCGCAAAGACGTAAGACGATGAAGTCATTTCACTGTGCAGGCCCAAAGGCTGTAGAACTTCCCATTGTTTTGTCATACGTACGACAGCAGCTTGTACAGTACATGAGTAGTTTGTCTAGGGAGTGTTTAAATACGGGATTTCTCACCCCACCTTCTACACTCACAGTGTCACTTTTCATGGATCAGGCAGGATAAACAGAGAAGCCACTGACTGTAGTGTCAGTCAGGTGTGTATGGACACACTAAATGTACTTTGTATTCTTTATCACATCTTTAATATGCTTTGAAAATGTCTTGGCTTTAGCTATGCAGTTGTACTTAAACCTGTGAGTCCTGTGACAAAACTTTTAACTAAACATCCATCCATCCATTTCCTACCGCTTATTCCCTTTTGGGGTGGCGGGGGGCGCTGGCGCCTATCTCAGCTACAATCGGGCGGAAGGCGGGGTACACCCTGGACAAGTCGCTACCTCATCGCAGGGCCAACACAGATAGACAGACAACATTCACACTCACATTCACACACTAGGGCCAATTTAGTGTTGCCAATCAACCTATCCCCAGGTGCATGTCTTTGGAAGTGGGAGGAAGCCGGAGTACCCGGAGGGAACCCACGCATTCACGGGGAGGACATGCAAACTCCACACAGAAAGATCCCGAGCCAGGGATTGAACCCAGGACTGCAGGACCTTCATATTGCGAGGCAGACGCACTAACCCCTCTTCCACCGTGGAGCCCTTTGAAAGCATATCAAATCTACAGATTCTCGCCCATTTCAATGAATGGAAATCAGTTTAATTTGCCTTGCCCTCTCACTCCCCAGCACAATTTCAACATGTTACATGCCTTTTAAAAAGAAAAACAAACTTTTAGATGAAAATATTGTCAAAAAAGCGATGCAATAGAATGTAATACTAACAATCCAGTAGTTTTATGACACAATGTAATAATAATGTTCAGTATTTATTTGGGAAGTGAACCTTTGGGAACCACACGATTTGATTCAATTAGATTCTCGGGGGTAACGATTCGATTCAGAATCTATACTTTTTTAATAGCATTGGGTACCAGTTCAATTGTAACTACATTCCTTCATAAAATAGATAAACAGCTCTGTTACATTATTATAATACTTAAAAGAACACTGATTGTCGTCAATAAAAAGCTTCCCAAACATCTTCTAAGGTAAAACTGTACAGCAAATATGGGCATCTACATTGATTATATGTGGCTGGACAGGACAGGTTGGGGGAAAAAAAAAAGATTTGAGATTTTATCGAATCTATCAAGCATTCTTTACAAATCAATCAATCAATAAATGTTTATTTATATACCCCTAAATCACAAGTGTCTCAAAGAGCTGCACAAGCCACAACGGCAGCTTCTGTTCAGATCCCACATCAGGGCAAGGAAAAACTCAACCCAGTGGGATGACAATGAGGAACCTTGGAGAGCACCGCAAATGTTGGCGACACCACTTCATCCGTAGCCACCGGAAAAGAAACGGCAGATGAACTGGTCTAAAAGGGGGGGGTCTATTTAAAGACTAGAGTATACAAATGAGTTTTAAGATGGGACTTAAATTCTTCTACTGAGGTAGCATTTCTAACTGTTACCGGGAGGGCATTCCAGAGTACTGGAGCCTGACTAGTAAAGGCTCTATAGCCTGCAGACTTTTTTTGGGCTCTGGGAATCACTAATAAGCCGGAGCTCTTTGAACACAAATATCTTGCCGGGACATATGTTACAATACAATCAGCAAGATAGGATGAAACTAGACCGTTTAGTATTTCACACGTAAGTAGTAAAACCTTAAAGTCACATCTTAAGTGCACAGGAAGCCAGTGCAGGTGAGCCAGTATAGGCGTAATATGATCAAACTTTCCTGTTCTTGTCAAAAGTCTAGCAGCCGCATTTTCTACCAACTGTAATCTTTTAATGCTACACATAGGGGGACCCGAAAATAATACGTTACAGTAATCGAGTCGAGACGTAACGATACATGAATAATGATCTCAGCATCGCTATTGGACAAAATGGAACACATTTTAGCGATATTATGGAGATGAAAGAAGGCTGTTTTAGTAACGCTTTTAATGAGTGCCTTAAACGAGAGGGTTGGGTCGAATATAATACCTAGATTATTTACAGAGTCGCCTTGTGTAGTTACAAATAAGAATTACGGTTAATCTGAAAATCAGTTCTTTTTGACACCCCTAGAATTTACCTTGGAGAGTGGGCCTCTGCAGTATCTCCTTTTGTCTCACACCATCAGCAACTTCAGAAAAATTTCCATCAACAGTTTTTTTTCTGATGTGGGATCAATATCGGATCGGGACATCCATACAAAATACACAAAAAAATTTATAAACTTATCAGACAAAGGTCACAATTTATTAATTTATTCTTGTATTTTTGTAAATGTTAAAATTAAGTACTAATGTTATGCATATTTTTCAGACACAATTTGGAATATTACATGAACATGAAATCATAATTGCATGACCTTCCCCCCTCAATAATACAAATAGCTTTTTTGGAGGTAAATTTCACTCATTTCATAGACATTAAGTCATTCTTATTAAAAACTACGAAGGGGTATTAGAAGTATTAATACAAAAACATTCAAATAAATAACGAGAAAAATGTTGCATACATAAAGTCAAATAATTATCCATTCATCGTCCATACCGCTTATCCTCATTCGGGTGGTGAGTAAGCTGGAGCCTGTTTATGCTGACTTTGGGCAAGAGCCAGGGAACACCCTAAAATGTACAAAGTTATAATTAGTGACTGTCATTTTATACCTGCTAGGTAGATACTAACCTATTGAATGAGAACAACGTTGCTAAATTATAAGAAAAAAAGTGTGAAAAAGTGTCCCACATAAAGTTACATTTTTAATAGTAATCATAATTGAGGGTTTTTGAATGCACCTTTTAGCTAGTGCATTTCATGAACATTATTTACGTGGTTGCATCATTGAGGCATGGACATGAAGCATAACAAATATATCTGTGTTGCTTCTCAAACATTATACTTGTTTATACAATGTCAAGCTTGGTTCCTCAAAGTACTGCTGAAGTCTCTCTGGCCATCTGGTGTTGGTCAAAGGACACCATAATAGTGACGTGCAAAGCATAGTTGGGTAGAAACGTGCTGCCTTTACGCCATTACATTTACTTAAGAAATGCAACATACTTTTTATTTTTACTCGAATAATTGCTACTTTTGCTTTGTTAAATTGAGTTAAATTCCAATTGCTAAATTTATTTTTTTCTTTTATTTATAATCTATTGATTACTGTTTGTGAAGATGTTGGCTCATCCGCTTCTTCCAGTGGGCACGGGCTCATCACTTTGTTTCACCAATCAAACAGCACCTAGCAGTCACATGGCCCCTCACAAAAATACACACTTTAAAAGTGGCACGACATCACAACTCTTCAACGTTTACTTACAAAGTAGGAAAAAGAACATTTATATAATGCGCTGTAATCAAGGCTTCCTTAATACTCAGTCTTACCTGGGCTCGAACCCTGATGGCAGAATGCAATGATTGGTGTTCATAGCTGTCAATCACAAACAGCTCAGCTTCATCTAGCGACTATGTACTAATATTTAGGAACTAATTTATTTTTTAAATGGGTTGGAGTTTAGGCCACCCTAGCTGTATGATGTGTCAGTAGACATGTTAAGGATCAGCGGCTAAACTGAGAGCTTGTGGACGGACACGCCGATGGGGAATTGGGTTAGTGACGAGCAGGACAAACAATGTGCTTGTACAAGGAGGTTGCCTCACCCAAGAAGGATTTATGAACATTTAAGATGGTAAAAACTTTAATGTACAAACCCTGTTTCCATATGAGTTGGGAAATTGTGTTAGATGTAAATATAAACGGAATACAATGATTTGCAAATCATTTTCAACCCATATTCAGTTGAATGCACTACAAAGACAAGATATTCGATGTTCAAACTCATAAACTTAATTTTTTTTTTGCAAATAATAATTAACTTAGAATTTCATGGCTGCAACACGTGCCAAAGTAGTTGGGAAAGGGCATGTTCACCACTGTGTTACATCACCTTTTCTTTTAACAACACTCAATAAACGTTTGGGAACTGAGGAAACTAATTGTTGAAGCTTTGAAAGTGGAATTCTTTCCCGTTCTTGTTTTATGTAGCGCTTTAGTCGTTCAACAGTCCCGGGGTCTCCGCTGTCGTATTTTACGCTTCATAATGCGCCACACATTTTCGATAGGAGACAGGTCTGGACAGCAGGCGGGCCAAGAAAGTACCCGCACTCTTTTTTTACGACGCTACGCTGTTGTAACACGTGCTGAATATAGCTTGCCATTGTCTTGCTAAAATAAGCAGGGGCGTCCATGAAAAAGACGTCGCTTAATGGCAGGATATGTTGTTCCAAAACCTGTATGTACCTTTCAGCATTAAAGGCGCCTTCACAGATGTGTAAGTTACCCATGCCTTGGGCACTAATGCACCCCCATACCATCACAGATGCTGGCTTTTGAACTTTGCGTCGATAACAGTCTGGATGGTTCTCTTCCCCTTTGGTCTGGACGACACAATGTTGATTATTTCCAAAACCAATTTGAAATGTGGACTCGTCAGACCACAGAACACTTTTCATATTTGCATCAGTCCATCTTAGATGATCTCGGGCTCAGAGAATCCGGCGGCGTTTCTAGATGTTGTTGATAAATGGCTTTCGCTTTGCATAGTAGAGCTTTAACTTGCACTTACAGATGTAGCGATAAACTGCATTAAGTGACAGTGGTTTTCTGATGTGTTCCTGAGCCCATGTAGTGATATCCTTTAGAGATTGATGTTGGTTTTTAATACAGTGCCGTCGGAGGGATCGAAGGTCACGGTCATTCAATGTTGGTTTCCGGCCATGCCGCTTGCGTGGAGTGATTTCTCCAGATTCTCTGAACCTTTTGATGATATTATGGAGCGTAGATGTTGAAATCCCTAAATTTCTTGCAATTGCACTTTGAGAAACGTTGTTCTTAAACTGTTTGACTATTTGTTCACGCAGTTGTGCATAAAGGGGTGTACCTCACCCCATCCTTTCTTGTGAAATACTGAGCATTTTTTGGGAAGCTGTTTTTATACCCAATCATGGCACCCACCTGTTCCCAATTAGCCTGCACACCTGTGGGATGTTCCAAATACGCGTTTGATGAACATTCCTCAACTTTATCAGTATTTATTGCCACCTTTCCCAACTTATTTGTCACGTGTTGCTGGCATCAAATTCTAAAGTTAATGATTATTTGCAAAAAAAAAAGTTTATCAGTTTGAACATTAAAAATGTTGTCTTAGTAGCATATTCAACTGAATATGGGTTGAAAATGATTTGCAATTCATTGTATTCCGTTTATATTTACATCTTACACAATTTCCCCACTTACATGGAAACGGTGTTTGTATAATTGATCTATTAAATGAACATTTAAACCAACAAGAATTAAAATAAAGTAAATTACACTTCTTTGCTTAACGGTGTTACAAAAAAGAATAATAATACATAATGTTGTTTACTTATTGAATCAAAAACATTGAAATTACACGACAAAGTGAATTTGCAAACATCTAAAATTATACACAAAGCAAACTATAATCTGCTACCCAAGAATATACAACACTTCTTCTAAACCGAAGAGTATAAATATAATCTTAGAGAAAATTTTAATTTAAAACATTCGTACGCACGTACAACACTTAAGACCTCCAGTATGTCAGTATGTGGAATTCAATTATGGAATAGTTTAAGCAAAGCAATCAAACAATGTACTAATATGATCCACTTCAAGAAACTATTCTAACTTAAAGTGTTGACAAAGTACAAAGAAGAGGAACCATGATAAACATTCTGGATCTATCTCATCCATCCATTCATTTTCTAGATAATCTTACTCATCTCACCATATGAAATATAACTTATTTCACCAATTCTTATTTTTTTTTTTTTTTATTACTTATGGAGTATATTGTGAATGCATTGAGAACAAGAAGTGAACAAAATCTTTAGCAACTACTATGTAAAAGAAAAGGGGTAGGATTAAGAAAACTCTGCTTCTTCCTACTCCTTTTTAAACATGTTGAATAGAGAAACTGGAAATTGTGATGTTTCATGTTGTATGCTTGCATGTTCGAAATAAACTCAAACGCAACTCAACTCAACTTTCAAATAGACAAAACATGTTGCGGATGTTTTAGCTAACATTATGCTAACATTAACCATGCTATAATGTCATAAGTGACTGGATTTTTTTCATTTAGGGTGACCAAGATTTTGTCTGTGAATGTTAGTGAGTTTGAAGTCCATCTGTACTTGGTATCAGGAGAAAATCCTTTAGAGTTTCTGTGAAAAACCAGCCACTTATGGGATCATTATATTTCGACTCCTAATTTTATCCTCAGGCTCGGGTGTAGTGGCCCTTCTTCTCCGAGCATATTTGAAAGTTTTGAAAGAGGTGTGGATGAAAGCATCTCTGTCAAATGAGAAAGGCTCTCTCTAAACTGAGGAAGAGGTTTGCACCATGACCTGTTGTCTACAACAGTGGTTCTCAAACTTTTTTTTTTAAAAACGTGACTCTCCAAGTACCACCATAGTTATCAACATTAAAACACAGTAGCCTCATTAAACACAAGGCAGAGGTTTAATTTAATAAATATATGTAATATTTTTGGCCACTGTAACATTACAAACAGTTTGACTGGTAACAGTATGTTTAATTATAGGAAAATAAAATACTGTACTTTAATCAAGTGATACGTTGGCGTACAGACCTGGGCGATTACTTTGAATTAGAGAAAAAAATGGGTCTTGGGGCCGGTATAGGTGATTTTTAGGATCACTAGTACAAAACCTAACAATAATGTCTGATTGACTGCTAAAAACGTTATGACAGACTGTCTTAAAAAACGGAATTTAATTTCTATCTTTTTTTTACTGAATGAGACACCCAGAATGTACATGAAAATAATGAATGTGGTATTTACAATATTAGCTATGAACGATAAAACACTGAATATTGACAACATACGAACGCACATCCCCTCTTGATCGACATATTTTACAATCAAGCGAAACGCAACAAAAATGCAACAAACACAGTGAAATATGAACACGTCGTCGCGTCATAACTTTGCTGGTTTTGCGAGCAGAGGAGCATGTTCGGTAGCGTCCAATCACAGAGTACTTACAAGCAGACAATGTTAGACTGACCAAACGTCCTCTTTTCCCCGGACATGTCTTCTTTTGCGGGACCGTTTGCGCGGGGTTTCTTAAATGCCTCAAATGTTTGGCGTTTTGTGTCAAGGTTGCGTGTGTTTTCAATGTACGTACAGGGTTAAGAGGGGTTAAAAACATCCATCCATCCATTTTCTACCGCTTATTTCATCTTGGGGTCGCGGGGGGCGCTGGCGCCTATCTCAGCTACAATCGGGCGGAAGGCGGGGTACACCCTGGACAAGTTGCCACCTCATCGCAGGGCCAACACAGATAGACATAACATATTGTAAAGGTGTGCGCACGCAGCAACATTCATGAGGGAGAGACAGATACAGAGAGAGCGAGAGAACGAGACAGTGGAATGATTGTCAATCAAGGCATACTTGGTCAACAGCCAAACAGGTCACACTGATGGTGGCCGTATAAATAACTTTACCACTGTTACAAATATGCGCCACAATGTGAACCCACACCAAACAAGAATGACAAACACATTTTGGAAGAACATCCGCACCGTAACACAACATAAACACAAAATAATATATACCCAGAACCCATTGCAGCACTAACTTTTCCGGGATCCTACAATATACACCCCCGCTACCCCCTACACCCCCCACCTCAACCCCGATTACGTCACATCAAATATTCCACTTTGAAAAATATTTTTGGTGGAATATTTTGCATATTTTGTGTGTTTGCAATAAAAAAAACATAGTTTTGTTTGACAAAAAAGGGCGGAAAACAAACAAACAAAAAACAACATAATAAAGGAAAACTAAACCATTTTGAAATGAGGAATAGATCTGAAGTTGATGTATACTCCAGAGTTTTAAGCGTTAAATATAAAATGTATGTATGCCCTGGCACACCATTATCATCATTTCATGACCCAAGCAAAACACTTTTTGCACTTTTATACTGAAATAAATACACTTACAACTTATTTGATAAAAACATAGAAAAAACTACCAGCAGCGTTAAAGTTTAGATCCATGAAGGAAAGAAAAAAGTGAATAAATGTTTATAACTGAATACATTTACATATGTATACTAATTTGTCTTCTATTGATATGATTTATTTTAATGAATTAAGTAACGATTATGACAACCTTTTTCCAAAACACAACATACAATGTGAGATACAACAGGACAATGCATACGTTTATCATTTGTTTTCAAAACGCTTACAAAAAAGTGGGACCCCAAAAATTTACTGTGGGACCCCATTTGTATGACTTGATGGGGTCCATGGGACCCCATTTGAAAATTCCTAGCGCCAACACTGCTGTCAACAGAGGAGAAAAAAATGCTTTATTTAAATAAATATATTATTTATAAAGCATAATAAGCGGCAGAAAATGGATGGAAAAATGGATTTATAAAGCAAGTTCAAGTATCATTGGCAAATTTTCACCTCGTCCTGGCCTTGGCGTGCTGCCCGCCTTGGCACACATATATGTATCCTCTTTTTGGGATTTCACAATATGGTCAGCCTAGAAAGGTGTGTAGGCAGAAAAGGAAGAATGGACGCAATTTGGGCTAAAAACTTGAGATAAAGCTGAAGTTGTATCACTGAAACGCCTTCAAGAAGAGGTGCTTTACGACATGACTAGCTAACAAGCGGCGAACGTCCATTCGCAGTCGGCAGTGTTTTAGTTACTTCTAAATCACTAACCTCGCCTCCATGGTGACAAATAAAGTACATTTCTTACAAGTGTCATCCCTGCAGGACAAAGAATAGCTAAACATGTTTCACGATACACTGTAGGAGGCTACGATAGCTCATGGCTAATAGCAAGCTAGCACCCTGAATGTAAACAAATGCCATGGGTGGGTCTACACCTGACATCCACTGTAGTGATACCAAGTACAGTAGCATATCTAGTCGATACTACTGTGATTACATCGATTTTTTTAGCGTCACAAAATCTTTTTGCCTTTTTTAAAATTTAATTTTATGTTTATAAACTCAGGAAATATGTCCATGGACACGTGAAGACTTTGAATATAACCAATGTATGATCCTGTAACTACTTGGTATTGGATCGATACCTAAATGTGTGGTATAACCTAAAACTGTAATGTAAAGTATCAATCAACAGAAGAATACGTGATTATTACATTTGAGTAGAAGTGTAGAGCACATAGAGCAAGTTAAAAGTGAAAGTAAGCAGATATTAAAGGCCTACTAAAACCCACTACTACCGACCACGCAGTCGGATAGTTTATATATCAATGATGAAATATTAACATTGCAACACATGCCAATACGGCCGGTTTAGCTTACTAAATTGCAATTTTAAATTTCCCGCGGAGTTTCTTGTTGAAAACGTCGCGGAATCATGACGAATATGATGACGCGTATGATGAAGCGTATGATGAAGCGTATGATGAAGCGTATGATGACGTGTGTTTGTGACGTCTCGGATTGGAGGGGACATATTAGCCCAGCACCACTTGCAGCTAAAAGTCGTCTCTTTTCATCGCATAATTACACAGTAATTTGGACATCTGTGTTGCTGAATCTTTTGCAATTTGTTCAATTAATAATGGAGACGTCAAATTAGAATGCTGTTGGTCGAAAGCGATAGATTGCAGCTACCTTTAGCAACCGAGACACAGCCTCTGTTTCTTTGTTTGTTCTCCCGTCCAAAGGCAAAACCCATTAACTCAATTTTGGTCAAAATTGAGCTGATAATAATTTTGGAGTTCCTAGGTGATATGCTTTACATTAGTATATGCGATATTGTAATTTGTTCCGTAAGTAAGCTGTTACGCGCATGGCAGGACCTAGCAACTACCACATAACCGCGTAGATACAGCAGAAAAACCTAGTATCTCAAGGGACCAATCGGAGCTGCTTTGTCAGTCGCCTTATTGTCTTTAATGAGACATTTGCACGAATCAACCTGATTATGTAATATTATGGCACAAGGGGATATTTGGAAGATTGGCCCAGGACGTTGCAAGTACCGTCATTAAATGTATTGTTCTTGATTCTTCCCCTTGCATACTCTTTTGGGCAGATAACTGTGGAGGTCAAAATAAAAACTGGACGCTGTACACGGCTCTTGCCCAATGTGCAAACGCAGAATGGGGCCCACCCGAGATTGTGAGAAAATATCTGGAGAAAGGGCACACGTTCATGACAGCAGATTCAATCCATGGCTCAATCGGCAAGAAATTAAAGCTCAAGAACACATCTATACGTTTGATGACTTTGTAGATCTTTGTAAGACAGCATCAAGATAGATTGGTTTTCCTTTGTTTTCTCAAAATCAGCTAGAAGTGAGTTACTTGGTTTTGCCTTTGGACGGGAGTGTTGTGAAGCTTTAACACAGAGCGGTCAAGCGAACATGTTTGTCTACGTCAACCAGCAAGTTTTTGGATGGGAAAATTGTGATATTAAGTTGACTCTTACCGGAGACATCAGTGGATTATACCTCCTCCTGCAGCTCAAAAAGGCAGCTGTGATCTTGGCTTCTCGGCTTCTCTGAGAGACACTGGCGTTCACCGCAGCCATCCGACTATGAGGTATGACTTTACAATCTCACTAAAACACTGTTAAAACATTAAGCAGATAAGGGATCTTCCAGAATTATCATAGTAAATGTGTCTAATTACATCTGAAACGCTCACACTTCCGCCGCCCGGAGCCGTCCCTTTTTTTTTTTTTTTTGTGTGTGCTTCAGTCTAACTTTCCTCATCCACGAATCTTTTATCCTCACTCAAATTAATGGGGAAATTGTCGCTTTCTCGGTCCGAATAGCTCTTGCTGCTTGAGGCTATGATTATAAACAATGTGAGGATGTGAGGAGCCCTACAACCCGTGACGTCACGCGCACATCGTCTGCTACTTCCAGTAAAGGCGAGGCTTTTTTATTAGCGACCAAAAGTTGCAAACTTTATCGTCGATGTTCTCTACTAAATCCTTTCAGCAAAAATATGGCAATATCGCAAAATGATCAAGTTTGACACATAGAACGGACCATCTATCCCCGTTTGAATAAGAAAATCTCATTTCAGTAGGCCTTTAACAGTAAATGAACAAGTGGATTAATAATACATTTTTACAGTTTGTCTCTCATAATTTTGACAAAATAGAATGGAAAATTACACGAAATGTTACTGCACAAGTCAGCAGACAAATTAGGACCCTTGGTTTGTTTACTTCCTAATAAAAGACATGTTGTCTTGTACGTTCACTCTTTTATTTAAGGACAAAATTGTTTTTCGATTGCAATGAGAAACATATGTTTAATGTACTGTAAGATCCATCCATCCATCCATTTACTACCGCTTATTCCCTTTGGGGTGGCGGGGGGCGCTGGTGCCTATCTCAGCTACAATCGGGCGGAAGGCGGGGTACAAGTCGCTACCTCATTGCAGTACTGTAAGTTTATTTGTTTGAATAAAGCCAATGATAGCATTTTTTCTGTGTTCCTCCTTATTTACAAAAGGTACCCAAAAGTATTAAAATACATTTTGGTACCGGTACCGGTACTAAAATATTCGTATCGGGACAACACTAGTACTTAGTATATCATGCAAAAGCGCAGATTCCAACAAATGTAATACTTTGTATAGTTCAAGACTTACGCTCATTTAAAAAACATCACTGCATATCATATTGACAGCTACAGTTTCCATCTTAAAGATCTAAAAAATGTATTTGGGAATGCCCGGCAGGCCAGATTGAATTGCTTAATGAGCCGCATTCAGCCCCCGGGCCTTAATTTGCCCAGGTGTGCTCTAGTGGTACACGTACTACTCTTTGAGAATCACTGGTCAACAACAATCTCCCCCGCAAAGATTGTCACATTCCACGGGAAAAGTGGCCTCTAAGGAGATGTTTTGCCTCCAGACCGGCGGACGACTTAATGTTATGCAGGATGTCGTTCGCCAGCTAGGCCAGGCAACAATAACATTATCTATTGGCACACACCAGAGGCTCATTTAGGGGAACCTCCACCCCTAATGAACCTTTTTGTCACGGCGCATGCGCAATCCCTCATGTCGTCTGCAGTAAGCGCCGCTGGCAGCTCTGCTAGCATAGCGTCGGGACACGCCCCTGCTCGTTCATCCCGCATTGCGGCCACCCGCCTGCAGGGCGTTAGGAAATCAACAATCAGCGCACCTGAATCTGATAAGGGAAGACAGCATAAAGACCAGCGGACCCGAAGATCCAGTGCCGGAACGTAGTTGACTCCTTGTAGTAAGCATCCCGTCTCTGTCTTCCCTTTCCTGGTACCTGCTCTCTTTCTGCTTTCCCTCTGCCCGTGTCTTATGTCCTCTGTATTCCTCTCAGTGTTCCCTCCGTATCCTGTAATCGAGTTGTGCGCCTTGACTTCCCTCCGGACTTTGGACTGCTTCCCTCGATCCTCGACCCCCGCTCGGACACGGACCTTGTCGCCTCTCCCCAACCCCGACCTCTTGCCTGCCCATGGACTGTCTTCTTGCCTTGCCCCTCTGGAATTTTGAAGGATTCATCCAACACACACGAACAACCCCCTCTGGTAACATTCACATTGTTAATACTTCACATCGTCTTGCACCATACACTTGTAGTAGCATACACACCCCAGTACATCATCAGTTTCAATACACCTATTGAACTGATTCCAGCCGTGGTGTTGTCTCCTTCCACCGCCGTACGTAACACTTTTGGATTAAAGGTAAAACTTTTTCAACAAGTTGCCTCCATTGAAATAATACAAACTCCCACCGTCATGCACTCATGGCCTGCATCACTGTGAGCAAACCTGATAATGTCAAGTCGCTAAATATTTATCTGCTATCTTTGTCCTCCCTCCAAGTGTTTCACATTCATCTTAAATGCTGGCTTTTCTATTCCCCAGGCTGACACACGGCGTGTTATTTATAGCCTTATGACGCACGTGTGTCGAAAAAGCACCTGTGGGGATCATCAAGACAGAAACACATTTGTCCAGATGACAAGGTGGCGTTGTCATGGTCACACCAGGGGACTCAAAATGCTGGGTTTATCCACCTCCTGGATTCTACACGGCAGTCCAGGTGGGAACCCAGGCCGCACACCCACACGCACGAATGTACACACAGAGACGTGTTTGAGGAAAATATCATGACGTGTGTGCTCAAGTGCGTACGAGCATGTGTTTCTGTGTATCTGTTTTATTACAGCATCACTAAAACCGAACACGGGTCAATCCCGTAATGAACTTCACTCTCTTGTAAACATTTTACAGTGCACTTATGTTCCGAGCTGCCTGGGATTTATTATTATTATTATTTTTTGTATGTGTAATGATATATTTTGGTCATTTTCAAAGAAGAAGGGCTTGGCCAAAGTGCAGTTTGGGGGTCATTTATTGGTCCACTGTTTGTTTTTTATTGGCCAACTGCCCTTTGTAGAGTTAAGATTTAAAACAGCAACACAGCAAAATAGGGGAGAAAAGAAAAGGAGAGAAAGTTGAAATATGGATGACAACATCACCTTATGAGCTTACTCAAAACACTCAAATCAACTTCTCCCATTTAATTAAATTGAAATCATTCTAAAGATTTTAACACCTGACATGCCTTTAAAAGGAAAAAAAAAACATCCATATTATAAATATTGTATAAAAACAAATTAGAATGCACAAAATACAACTACAGTACACTTCAAAAAGCCAGTGTTAAAAAAAAAAAAAAAAAAAATTAGGGGTATTTTATTTGAACTAAACACAATTATCTGCCAATAGATACTTTCCAAAACAAGTAAAATTAGCTAACCTCAATGAACCCAAAAATACCTTTAAAAAAAGTATATTCTCACTAATAACAAGTGCACTTTTCTTGGGAAAAAAAATAGACCATTTTGCTCAATATGTTGAAAAATATTCTCAAATAAAGTAAATGCTAGTGCCATTATCTTTACCTAATGATATGCGCTTGGCATCATGATTTGTTTTTCATGCTTGAAGTAAGAAATTATTACTTTAAACAAGTAGTTTAATATTTGTGAGTGTTAATGACACAGCTTTGCATCAGTTGATTTTACTTTCAAGCATGTGTTACTCAATATAGATCATCAAATCTCAGCTACAAACTGTAATATCTTACTGGGATCATTTAGAACAAAAACCCTTAAAACAAGTAAAACACTCTTATATAAAACCTGCCTTTTGAGAATAATTATCTTATCCGTCAGAAAACAAACAAATAACACCCTTATTTGATATTTGATCTTACTTAGATTTCAGTTTTTGCAGTGCAGTTTTTTTTGAAGTACCGATAGTCTATGTACAGTAGGTATCTCCTTCCAACTGTTTATTTTTCAAACACATCATCAGCAGCTTACCAATATTTTCATGGATATATTTCTGCCATTACTTTAACATTCTTGGCTGGGATTAGACACATACCGCTTGAGTATGGTGCAGACTAGTAGTGATATACTCCAACTACTTTGCCAAATTTACTACATTCTTTGTCATGTTTTGGATGATTTCTTTCTTTAATTCCATAAATATTATCCACTCCTTTCTCTCAGCACTGTCCTTCACACTCAGGTTTTTCTTTCAATAGTTGAAAAGAAAATTACGTCGATCTCTAGCTATAAGCTTCTGCTAGCAAGTAAGACCAGACAGTTTTCAGGGGGTTTAACTAGCCTGTAACACACATTTTGGCTTGCAACTTAAATCATAACAATTATCAGAGAAACTACTTATATCTCAAAACACTCTTAAAGGCCTACTAAAATGAGATTTTCTTATTTAAACGGGGATAGCAGGTCAATTCTATGTGTCATACTTGAGCATTTTGCGATATTGCCATATTTTTGCTGAAAGGATTTATAGGAGAACATCGACGATAAAGTTCGCACATTTTGGTCGCTAATAAAAAAGCCTTGCCTGTACCGGAAGTAGCGGACGATGTGCGGGTGAGGTCATGGGTTGTGGAGCTCCTCACATCCTCACATTGTTTACAATCATGGCCACCAGCAGAGAGAGCGATTCGGACCGAGAAAGCGACGATTTCCCCATTAATTTGAGCAAGGATGAAAGATTTGAGGATGAGGATAGTGAGAAGGAAGGACTAGAAAAAAAAAAGACAGGGCAGTGGGAGCGATTCAGATATTTTTAGACACATTTACTACGATAATTCTGGAAAATCCCTTATCTGCTTATTGTGTTACTAGTGTTTTAGTGAGATTATATAGTCGTACCTGAAAGTCGGAGGGGTGTGGTGACCGCCAGTGTCTCTGAGGGAAGCCACGTTCCTCGACAAAACGAGGCGAATGCAGCCGGTCGGGCTGAGCTTTTTCCACCCCTCCTCCACGGTGGAAGCATCCCACGTCCGGGGTGGCCGGTCGGAGGAGGCAAGAGAGTCCGCAGCTGCCTTTTTGACAGGTGCACGAGGAACGACGCAAGCTCCGCTCATGTCCACGGTAAGAGCCGACTTATTACCACAATTTTCTCACCAAAACCTGCCGATTGACATGTGGTAGAGAACCTTGTTCATTTGACCGCTCTGTTCCATAGTAGAGCTTCACCTTCGGGAATGTAAACAAGGAACCACCAGCAGGGTTTGTGTTGCTAAAGGCAGACGCAATACACTGCTTCCCACCTACATCTTTCTTCTTTGACGTCTCCATTATTAATTGAACAAATGGCAAAAGATTCAGCAACACAGATGTCCAGAATACTGTGTAATTATGCGATTATAGCAGACGGCTTATAGCTGGGATCAGGCTGGAACATACGCGTCATCCGTTGTGTCCTGACCAAGACACTTCACCCTTGCTCCTGATGGGTGCTGGTTAGCGCCTTGCATGGCAGCTCCCTCCATCGGTAAGTGAATTTGTGTGTGAATGGGTAAATGTGGAAGTAGTGTCAAAGCGCTTTGAGTACCTTGAAGGTAGAAAAGCGCTATACAAGTACAACACATTTATCATTTATTTATCATACCGTGACGTTTTCAACAGGTTACTTTGCGCAAAATTTTAAATTGCAATTTAATAAACTAAAAAGGCCATATCGGCATGTGTTGCAATGTTAATATTTCATCATTGATATATAAACTATCAGACTGCGTGGTCGGTAGTAGTGGATTTCAGTAGGCCTTGTGGGTTCTTCCGAGGATGTTGTAGTCGTAATGATTTGTGCAGTCCTTTGAGACATTTGTGATTTGGGGCTATATAAATAAACATTGATTGATTGATTGATTGATTCAAGTAGGGGCAGTCATAGTTTGAGGTACCACTGCCACAAAAAGTTATCGATAAAACATATATGTTTAGCCCTTTTTAAACCCAACACAACATATAAAAATGGCCCTTGCATGCTTCAATAGTTCAGTGGAAATATTTTGAATAGTCTCCCCTCTGAAAGTTGGGTCTGCTAATGTGAGTAACAACTCCACTTTTTTGTTGGTTCTGCTGTCATTAAGCATTTTTCCCCTACGTTTACTGGATTTTATCCTGGCTTCTACTTCACAGAACTTCAAATGTGTGAGAACAGGGCCACCCTTAAGCAGAATTTTATGTGGAGGCCCCCGCCCTCACCTTCCTTTGGAAATGGCAAGACGCCTTTGCTCAACATAGCCGCCTAATTGACAGTGTCATAAAAAGAAACCACATTACGCTGCAAACTTAACACACAACAGGTAGGTGACACAATGACTACTGCTACAGGGGAAGGTATTTAAAAAACTAAATAAGTATTCCTGAAAGCCAAGAACAAAATGCATTCTGGGAATCCTATATTGCACTTTCTAAACATCCTCAGGACTGGACCTAGTAAGATCCAAATCACAAGTGCAACACAGATGTGCGCACTTTCAAAATATTAAACTAATGGTAAATGGGTTACACTTGTATAGCGCTTTTCTACCTTTTTTAAGGAACTCAAAGCGCTTTGACACTATTTCCACATTCACACACACTGATGGCAGGAGCTGCCATGCAAGGCGCTCACCAGGACCCATCAGGAGCAAGGGTGAAATGTCTTGCTCAAGAACACAACGGACATGACTAGGATGGTAGAAGGTGGGGATTGAACCAGGAACACTCAGGTTGCTAGCATTGCCACTCTCCCAACCACGCCACGCGGTCTATTAAATGTGATTGTTGCGGGTGATCTACTAAGACTGCATGTACAATTAATAACAAGTACAAAAGTGGTGCGGACTGTAAGTATTTTGGCTGACTAATAGCTGTCACCACCGAGACACTCAATTCCCTCCACATTTTTTGGCATCCTTTGGTGCAACCTGTTTAGTTTTGTCATGTCATTGACATGCAGCACATACATTTAATATGTACCACATTGTCTTGGCTATATCGAAGTGCTATCTGGAAAATAGAACCTACTTTCAGCACACTGATGGAATAATCTGGAATAATCTAAACCTGAGAAAATGCACATTACTAGACATTTATTAATATAGTGCAGTGGTTCTCAACCTTTTTTCAGTGATGTACACCCTGTGAATTTTTTTTTAATTCAAGTACCCCCTAATCAGAGCAAAGCATTTTCGGTTGAAAAAAGAGATAAAGAACTAAAATACAGCACTGTGTCATCAGTTTCTGATTTATTATATTTTATAACAGTGCAAAATATTGCTCATTTGTACTGGTCTTTCTTCAACTATTTGGAAAAAAAGATATAAAAATAACTAAAAACTTGTTGAAAAATAAACAAGTGATTCAATTTTAAATAAAGATTTCTACACATAAAAGTAATCATCAATTTAAAGTGCCCTCTTTGGGGATTGTAATAGAGATCCATCTATTATGAACTTTATTCTAAACATTTATTCACAAAAAAGGGAATCTTTAACATCAATATTTATGGAACATGTCCACAAAAAAAATCTAGCTGTCAACACTGACTATTGCATTGTTGCATTTCTTTTCACAGTTTATGAACTTACATTCTTAGTTTGTTGAAGTATTATTCAATAAATATATTTATAAAGGATTTTTGAATTGTTGTAATTCTTAGAATATTTTCAATAAATCTCACGTACCCCTTGGCATACCTTTAAGTACCCCCAGGGGTACGCGTACCCCCATTTGAGAACCACTGATATAGGTGATATATTAAAACAATACAATTCCTATATAAAAAATAATGGTGTACATTAAAAAAAATTAAAAAAACGCCAGCAGACACCAAAACGAATACATTTAATTTGTTTTAATCAGCCGCTGAAGTCATCCAACAGCTATAAAATATAGAATGATATTGATAAATAGATGTGGCGTGACCAGCTGGGACTGGTGAGACTTTGTGTGTTGTTTTACCTATGTTTAGAGTTTATGTTTGTTAATTTTTTTAACTCTTCCTACTGTGAGTGCCCATTGAACACACCTGCCACACTGTGGGAAATAGGACGCTCACCTGTCGGAATAACTCTTTAGAATGTTCATTATGACAGTGTTGCAAGCTTTTCAAGGCTGGTTAATTGTTTTCTCGTGTAACACAGTGTTCTGTTTATTCCTAAGATCCTGCATGACTTGTATGACTCGACGCCTGCTGGTAAATTATAAAAGGGGCCGTCTTACCTGCAAGTCGTCAGCTGTCTCTGCATTCTGCAGTCACGCCAACTGCAACTATGTGACGCTGTGAAAATATGTCAATTAATCTTTATTTATGGGAGTTAAATACATTGACACGCATGGATTGTCTGTCCATCATTTGTCTTTGCATGGCGATCGCCTCCTTTTTTGCAACCGTTTGTGCTAGTTTGGGTGCACTTTTCAAATGTGCTAAATGTAGTCCGAAAGCAGCGGCCACAGAGCAGTTTGTCTTGATAAATGTCATTGGGTGTGCTAAATCAGTGTTTTTCAACCACTGTGCCGTGGCACACTAGTGTGCCGTGAGATAGTTTGGTGTGCCGTGGGGGATGATCTAATTTCACCTATTTGGATTAAAAATATTTTTTGCAAACCAGTAATTATAGTCTGCAAATGATGTGCTGTTGTTGAGTGTCGGTGCTGTTGAGAGCGCAGCAGAGTAACCATGTAATATTATTCTACATCAGTAGGTGGCATCCGATAGCTAATTGCTTTGTAGATGCCAGAAACAGTGGGAGGCAGTGTTCAGGTAAAAAGGTGTCTAATGCTAAAACCAAAAATAGATAAAAGGTGACTGCCCGTAAGAAAAGGCAAAGAAGCTTAGGGAAGGCTATGCAGAACAAAACTAAAACTGAACTGGCTACAAAGTAAACAAAAACAGAATGCTGGACGGCAGCAAAGACTTACAGTGCAGCAAAGACGGCGTCCACAATGTAGAATAAAAACAACTGAAATATCCTTGGTTGCTAAAACAAAGTAGATGAGGGAACTATGGCTCAAAGGAAGATATGAAACTGCTACAGGAAAAATACCAAAAAAAAAGAGAAAAAGCCACCAAAATAAGAGCACAAGACAATAACTAAAAACACTATACACAGTAATACATTAAAAAACTCCAAATAAGCCATGGCGTGATGTGACAGGCTGTGACAGTGCACCTACTTTGAGACAAGAGCTATATTGATGCACGCTTGGTTATGGTTTAAAGTCATAGCCAACAATTGCAACGACTTTTTACTGTCAACTGAGTTTCGTTTTTTCAATGATTAGGGTCTAAGTGCCTCCGGATTTTTCAACGCAAAAAATGTGCCTTCGCTCAAAAATGGTTGAAAAACACTGTGCTAAATTATTATATTTGCATATCTTTCTCTCAGTATTGCGAGTGTTCTAATAATCATCATATGTTCTGCATATACATTAAGACAAACACGATACAGGAGAGAACAAACAGAAGATAGTACAAATAATAACAGAATAAATTAACGAACTGAAAATATGGTTGGACAAAAACTAAAATACTAAAATAATGCTTTTTGGTAACAGTAGAAGAGAAAATCAAACATATACAGATAGACGGAGTAGATATTGAAAAGGTAAACGAAAACACATTTTTGGGTATAATAATAGATAATAAAATGAATTGGAAATCTCATGTAAAAAATATCCAACATAAAGTAGCAAGAAAAGTGTCAATAATGAAGAAAGAAAAACCTGCTCTGGACCAAAAATCACTTCATATTCTTTACTGCTCGCTAGTGTTACCATATCTGAGTTATTGTGCAGAAATATGGGGAAACAACTACTAATGTGCGCTTCACTGACTGATTGTTACAAAAAAGATAATACATAATGTTGGATATAGAGAACATAGAAACCCTTTATTTATTAAATCATAATTATTGAAATTCAACAATTTGATGCATTTGCAAACAGCTAAAATTATGTCCAAAGCAAACTATAACCTGCTTGCTACCCAAGAATGTACAACAACTCTTCTCAGAAATATAACCTTAGAGGAAAGTCTAATTTAAAACATTTGTATGCATGTACAACACTTAAAACCTTTAGTATATCAGTATGTGGAATTAAATTATGGAATGGATTAAGCAAAGAAATCAAACAAAGCACCAATATGATTCAGTTTAAGAGACTGTTCAAACTACAAGTGTTCACAAAGTACACAGAAGAAGAATTATGATGAACATCTTGAACTCTTTTTTTTTTCTTTTTTTTTAAATTGAGACAAAGATTATTTACTGTATGTATTTAATATGTGTTTGCTTACTATAGTATATTATTTATTTATTATTTATTTGTTCACTGTTCCGAATACAGCTGAGATAGGCTCCAGCACCCCCCACGACCCCTTAAAGGGACAAACGGTGGAAAAATGAATGGATGGATGGATATTCTGTTACAGAAAACAAGGACATTGGATAAAATTGCTATGGTATTAAAATGGGTAGGATTAAATAACTCCTACTCCTTTTCGCATGTGCTGTAATGAAACAATTGGACATATGTGTTGCATTACATTGTATCATATGCATGTTAGAAATAAACTGAAACTGAACTGAACTGATCTGATATATGGATAGTGTTCTCTATTTTACTCATTTGAGATGCAATTCTCTGCGCAAGAGCTTAATAGATCAGCTTTGCATGCGCTATTAAGTTTGCACGCGTTTTAATACATGCAAACCTCTAGTAGATCACCCTAAGTTGCATTGTAAGTAAGGTTGCGGTTTTGTTTAATGAGCTCTGGACCCTGTGTGTGCGCTAGGTCATCAAAATTGAGTACTGCGCCCCTTGCTGGGTAAGTTACCCCCTGTAGTTCAAGTGCCTGGTCTGCATGTATGTCGGGGGCAACCCTAACTAAGAACAATTATGAATACTGCCGCCATGGAGAAAGTGTTACCTATGTGTGTGTTCCTTTATCAGAAGTTTTTATGAAGGCAATAATTCCTGGTAGGAGTTAATGGATAATATTTGGATATAACTAATTCAAATGTTGGCAGCACGGTGGGAGAGCGGTTAGTGCATCTGCCTCACAATACAAAGGTCCTGAGTACTACTGGGTTCAATCCCGGGCTCGGATCTTTCTGTATGGAGTTTGCATGTTCTCCCCGTGAATGCGTGGGTTCCCCCCGGGTACTCCGGCTTCCTCCCACTTCCAAAAACATGCACCTGGGGATAGGTTGATTGTCAACACTAAATTGTCCCTAGTGTGTGAATGTGAGTGTGAATGTTGTCTGTCTATCTGTGTTGGCCCTGCGATGAGGTGGCGGCTTGTCCAGGGTGTACCCTGCCTTCCGCCCGATTGTAGCTGAGATAGGCAACAGCGGCCCCGAAGGGAATAAGCGGTAGAAAATAGATGGATGGATGGAGAATTCAAATGTTCCTATTTTATACTCTATTTGTGGGAAATATTGTAACACATTTTTCAGCTGGGTTGTGTTTTCAATCATGTGTATTCATTGCTACCACAAAAACTTCCATGCAAAATACTAGAAAAATAGTCTTCAAATAATAGTAGTAATACATCTGGAATACTCTCTACATATCAGGTGTGTGTACACTTAAACTAGGCTACACAATGAACCAGAAAATTGCATACAATTGTTGCTGCGTTTCCTTTGACTCTGACTCTTTTTGTGGGTTTTTCAGACAGTGTGACTCCAGCCACAAAACTTCAAATCAGTTTTTTGTCAATCACTTGAAAGGACCGTTCAAAAGACTTGACTCGTTCGTGAACGTCACGTCGCTAAAACAATTCCCACTTCGGACACCAAATTTTAGTAGAACCAATTATGTCCTAACTCCTAAGAACTTTAAAAGATTATTACTTGAAAGAGCCATTCAAAAGACTCGACTCATTCGTCAACGTCACATCTCTCTCAACAAGGCATCCCACTTCTGACACCGAATTGTCGTGGTGAAAATTCTGCCTCAACTACTAAGAACTTGAGCAGTATATTTACTTCGCAAAGAGGTCAGATTACATGTTGCATGAGAGCTCAGCCGCCAAGAGTTTCCCTGTAACGCACAAAAACATTTCCTATGACTTCTCAGATAGCATGGGACCTGTACGCTATAAATGTTTGAGTGACAGAAAAAAGGGGAAGCTCAAAGGTCATCACAACGTTTTCAATAATGAGTGATGGAATGATTTGTTTTCATCGCCTTAACTACATAGTCAATGCAATAATGTTGTCAAACAATGTTTTATGGTTTCACATGTAAACTATCTTGGTTCAAACATTGACTAGCAGCTTCTGGAGTTAAGTGTCGTATATAACGACTTTTTACAATGTTGTGTTTCGGTATATCAGTACCTGCAGCAAAATGTTTCAATCTAACTCTCCAAAAAGTTCATGAAATCAGGGGTTCCCAACCACTGTACAGCAGCACATTACTATGCCTCTGTAAATAATTACATCTTTAAAAAAAAAAAAATTTTTTTCTTTATTTCAAAAATTAATAACAATAATATCAATCAAAACAATTTTTTTTAATTTGAAAACGTTCAAAAATAATAATTGTCTTCCACTAATTCAGGTCAGATTTCACACTGAGTAAGTTTCTTTGCAAGAAAATTGAGAAAAAAATAATTATTTCAGTTTGTGTATATTTTGTGATGTTTTCATCGTAAAATACTCTTGCAAAGCTAAAAACAGCAATCCTAATTTAATAATTTCAATAATGATCTACATTTCATAGTTAGCCACCAACAACAGAGCATTTTCGGTCTACATTTCGTACCATTGGTATTGTGTTGTTTGGACTACAAATGCTCGAACATTAAATGAAATACCGGACCCACGCAAAGACCTTTGGGTAAGTCTTCACCATGTATTGAAACATCCACAGACGTCAGATTGTTTTATAAACATCTCTGCAATTCCTCAATGGTTTTATTTCAAATGCTCAGGACTGATCAGCGCGGTGAGACAGGGGTTAGTGCGTGTGCCCCACAATACGAAGGTCCTGGACTTGATCCTGGGCTCGGGATCTTTCTGTGTGGAATTTGTATTTTCTGCTTGTGACTGCGTGGGTTCCCCCCGGGTACTCCTACTTCCAAAGACATGCACCTGATAAGTTGATTGGCAACACTAAATAGGCCCTAGTTAAAGTTAAAGTGCCAATGATTGTCACACATCATCAGCTGTCACTTGAACGAGTATGACGATCTTCCTTGTCGAGGTGTATTTCTTTATGGAGGATGCCTGTGGGAGACTGGTGCACAGACAGTCACCACATGATCCTTGACAGAATCGGGTCAGGGTCCAGTGGCATGGAGTCCAAGATGGCTGGGGACCCTTTTCTGCTGCAGCCTTCTTCTGCCATCGCAGCCATTGTGGTAGTGCTTAAATATACCGTCTTCCACCTGCTCCGCCGTTGAGGTCTTCACCGTATTTCTGGCTAGGGGGCAGTCAGGTACTAGGCCTTTGCCAAGGGCCACCTGGGGTAACAGTAGTAAAGGGATTGACCTCCTAGTGACCCAAGACCCCATTGAGGAGCCTCCACTGCTGGATGCAATTTAACGTCATGCCCAGGACACTGTCACACACACACTAGGTTTGGTGAGATTATCCTTTACAGACCCATCACCCCTAGGAGGTGAGGGGAGCAGTGAGCAGCAGTGGTGGCCCCGCCCGGGAATAATTTTTGGTGATTTAAACCCCACTTCCAACCCTTGATGCTGAGTGCCAAGCAGGGAGGTAATGGGTCCCATTTTATGGTGTGTGAATGTGAGTGTGAATGTTGTCCGTCTATCGGTGTTGGCCCTGAGATGAGGGGCTGACTTGTTCAGGGTGTACCCCGCCTTCCACCCGAATGCAACTGAGATAGGCTCAAGCACGCCGCGCGACCCCAAACAGGACAAGCGGTGGGAAATGGATGGAAGGACTGATTCAGATCTCAAACACACATAAGCATGTACCATCAGGTTAGAAAAGTTGGTTTTGCGTAATAGGCCCCATTAAAGGGGAACATTATCACCCGACCTATGTCAATATATACCTTGATGTTGCAGAAAAAGGACCATATACTTTCTATTATTCGCTCTCAGGGCGATGACGTCTCAACGTGACGTCACCTAGGTAGTCAATTCGCCATTTTCTCAAACACATTACAAACATCGAGTGTAATCAGCTCAGTTATTTTCCGTTTTTTCAACTGTTTTCCGTACCTTGGAGACATCATGCCTCGTCGGTGTGTTGTCGAAGGGTGTAACAACACGATCAGGGACGGATTCAAGATGACTTACGTGGAGTGTGCATCGATGCTAACATGCTATTTAGGCTAGCTGTATATACATATTGCATCGTTATGCCTCATTTGTAGCTATATTTGCATCCAGCCTTTCCTCCACCCACAGTTAATGCCAAACAAACACTTACCAATCGACAGATTCAAGTTGCACCAGTGTCAAAAGATCCGAAAGTCCCTCTTCTGCACATTTTACCGGCGATGCTACAACAGACATGGCACAGAGATGTATGGATACCCTGCGACACTCAAAGCAGATGCATTTCCAACGATAAAGTAAAAGAAATCACAAAGCTGACTTTTGTTGATGTTCTTGACTTATGTGCTAATCAGACATATTTGGTCGCGGCATGACTGCCAGCTTATCGATGCTAACATGCTATTTAGGCTAGCTGTATGTACATTTGTAGCTATATTTGCATCCAGCCTTTCACTCCACCCACATTTAATGCCAAACAAACACTTACCAATCGACGGATTTAAGTTGCTCCTGCACATTTTACCAGCGATGCTACGACAGACATGGCACAGGGATGTATGGATACCCTGCGACACTCAATCGTTGGTTGGAAGGCGGTCGCGGAATAGCTTCAATAGCTATTCGCTCAATAGCTTCAGTTTCTTCTTCAATTTCGTTTTCGGTATCTGCCTCCATACTCCAACCATCCGTTTCAATACATGCGTAATCTGTTGAATCGCTTAAAGGCCTACTGAAAAGAGATTTTCTTATTTAAACGGGGATAGCAGGTCCATTCTATGTGTCATACTTAATCATTTCGCGATATTGCCATATTTTTGCTGAAAGGATTGAGTATAGAACATTCAATATAAAGTTTGCAACTTAAGGTGCTAAGAGAAAAGCCCTGCCTCTACCGGAAGTCGCAGACGATGACGTCACATGTTTGAGGGCTCCTCACATATTTACATTGATTGTCAATTTCCCCATTAATTTGAGCGAGGATAAAAGATTCGTGTTTGAGGATATTGATAGTGACGGACTAGGAAAAAAAAAAAAAAATGAGTTAAAAAAACAAAAAACGCCATTGCATTGGGAAGGATTCCGATATTTTTAAACATATTTACTAGGATAATTCTGGGAAATCCCTGATCTTTCTATTGTGTTGCTAGTGTTTTAGTGAGTTTAATATTACCTGATAGTCGGAGAAGTGTGTCCACGGGTGTCTTGACGCCAGAGTCTCTGAGGGAAGTCACGAAGCTGCAGCAGGACGGAAGCTCTGCTGATATCCGGTAAGAGGCGACTTTTTAACCACAATTTTCTCACCGAAACCTGCTGGTTGACATTTGGTCTGGACTCATGTTCGCTCTGATCCATAATAAATTTTCACCTCCGGGAATTTTAAACAAGGAATCACCGTGTGTTTGTGTGGCTAAAGGCTAAAGCTTCCCAACTCCATCTCTCTACTGTGACTTCTCCAATATTAATTGAACAAATTGCAAAAGATTCAGCAACACAGATGTCCAAAATACTGAGTAATTATGCGGTTAAAGCAGACAACTTTTAGCTGTGAGTGTGCGTAGCGCTCATACGTCCTGAAAACGCGTGACGTCTTGCGTACACGTCATCATTACACAACCTTTCAAAGACAAAACTTCCGGGAAATTTAAAATTGTAATTTAGTAAACTAAAAAAGCCATATTGGCATGTGTTGCAATGTTAATATTTCATCATTGATATATAAATTATCAGACTGCGTGGTGGGTAGTAGTGGGTTTCAGTAGGCTTTTAAGCCGCTAAAATCCAAGTCTTAATCCGAGCTCATGTCGCTATATCTTGCTGTGCTATCCGCCATGTTGGCATCACTAAATGACGTCACAGGAAAATGGACGATGGATTTAAAGATAGCGAAAATCAGGCACTTTAAAGCCTTTTTTCGGGATATTCCATGATGGGTAATATTTTGAAAATCCTTCGAAAAATAAAATAAGCCACTGGGAACTGATTTTTATTGGTTTTAACTCTTCTGAAATTGTGATAGTTCCCCTTTAAAGCAACTTGTTAGTCGGTTTGACTTTTGCCAAAATACTCACTAATAGTCACTAGAAAAATGGCTAAAAATATCTGGTTTTGTTGCCACAATTTGATTTTTTTTCCTCCCTAAACTTTTTTTTTTTCATGCACACATCTGACTGCAACTCACAATCCACTTTTATGTCACGACCCAGCAGTTGGGAACCACTGGTCAACTGTATAACAGTTACTGTAATATTTCCATGTCTGTCCAGAGTGATTGACCACTTTGCAAAAATGAAAACGAGACGTTACAGTTTACTTCTCAGAAAATGATTCCCTGAACAGACACACAACTGTTGTTCATTTATTCTACTACTGTGGCTTTATTGTTTTGTGTATATTTTATAGTTTTGTGTATCTGAAATAGGATTAGCCACATTGCCAAAAATGGAAATTAAATAATATAAAAGGACCCCGAGATGTAGGGGTGCTTTATTTTTTGTTTTACTTTTGTAGATGTTAAATTTGCAGATGATTACTGCAATATATATTTAAAAAAGATTCATTGCTCTTCCTTTTTGCTTTTACCAGTAGCAGTATAGAAGTCTGGAGTAAAAAAGTGCACAAGTAGGTCAAATGCATTAGTTAATTTCAGGTGGTTAATCAAAGATCCATACAACATAATCTGATATGATTTTATAGTTTAAAGCACTATTTATGTATTTTTTATGATTAATAAGTGCTAAAAATGTTTTTGCTTGCACGCTTTGCACGGTCACATGAATTATTTGTGCCCCAGGTGTGCCCCAGTACAGTAATAGGTCTAGTGACGCCCCTGGTGGTGAGGCAAAAAAGGACAACAAATGATGCTCTACAAATATACCTTGAGCAAATAAAACCGAGTTTGCATACGTAGTAGTCATTTTGTAACAACATCACTCCTGAGTACCCTATTTTAACACCGAAGCAAACTTAAAAAATGATTATGGTTCAGTCAGCAGGATGCACCTTGGGGGGGTATTGACGTCAGACGCAGGGTGTTTCCTGCAGGCATGCGCTCAATGACCAAACACAGCAGCCAATCAGTGGGCTCCATGCTAATGAGGGAGGAGCCTTTAAACGCAGCAGACTTTCCTTATGACTCTGCTCCTGGCAGGCTGGGGCGGACTGCACGACGCACACCGGCCGGCGGCACATGCTCCTCACCCAACTCCAGAGGAAACGCAAGAAGTACCCGCCGGAACAAACTACGAGGAATATCCTACAGGAGGACAGTTGTTTTTTTTGTTTTTTTTTTAGTTTCACCTTATTTTAAAAAAACCTCTCGTACGTCGCCATGGAGAGCGGGGATTCTTCTTCGGATCACAGCCGGCGTTTCTGCGTGTTGTCCTGGGATCAGGTGCGGCGTCTGGACTCCATCCTTGGGGAAGCTGTGCCCATCCACGGCCGGGGGAACTTCCCCACCCTGTCCATGAGCCCCAGACAGATTGCCCAGGTAAAAAAAAAAAAAAAAAAAAAAGAAGTAATTAAGGTCTAGTATGAATGCATGGAAGGACACATTGGTGCTCGTTGAACTCGTTGAATTTGAAAAGTCAATATGAGTTGACAGCATGTTTGCACAGAACATCCAAGAAGTGACAAAGATGGCTCCGAGAATGTATGAAGCAGATATCTCACTCCCTAGCTATTACGGTGTCTGATTTATGCAACCTCCCACCACCACCACCACCCTGCCAGTCCAGACAGACTTTTATCTGCTATTCTGTCAAAATTCCGCTAAGGCAGTCTCAGTCATCCTGTCCCCACGTTGACACAACCCAGCATGAGCACATGAGCTCATACTTGAGGTTATGGAAAGATGAATGCTCCATTGAGCCATGCAGGAAGCATGAATGCAGCTTGGGGGCATATGCTTGGCCTCAACTCAAATGAAAATGTTCCCTTGAGTAGGAATATGGATCCCCAGCACTGAGAACAGTTTTCCTGGGTCTTACTATATAAGGTAAGCCGTGCGTCCCTGCTAGGATTTCATGCTCCCCGCTGCCCCGGCAAGAAGCCCAATGTAAATCGGAGAGTCCACATTCCAGGATGTGACCTCAACGCCTGCCGGACTCTAAATTCCTCTCTGGTTTGCTCTCGGGCTGAGTCATTGTGCTTTTTCCCTTCGTGCGAAAAGAGGTTGCCTTTGAGGAAAAAAAAAAAAAACGGGGTAGTCTGTACTGTAGCCTGACCTAGTATGTATAAATAGATCCCACTTGGTAACTCTCTCCCGTAGTGATCAGATAACAGACGCAAATCTGACAGGTCAGTAGAAGTAGAAGTGGGATTGCGTTAGGCAGTGGCTTGAAGGAAGAGTTTACTACAGGCTATTTCATGACTGACCCTAGTGATGGAGTAACGATGTGGTATTCTTTGGATCAGAATACCATGGATGTGCCGATCGATTGGGCGTTTTTCTTGAGAAAGTATGAGAGATAGATAGATAGATCTTTTATTGATCCGTGGGGGGAAATTCAGGTCGAGTATGTGATTGGCATTCCTGATTAATTCTGTTTATTGACGGTAACAAAGGCCCCTTACACTGTATTTATACCCCCGGCTGACAAGCAGTTAGCAGCTAATTATGTGTGTACATTAGGGATGAAAATTTATAAAGCGATATATATTACAGCCTGCTGTTGTAACGACATATATCACCATACATTATTTGGTATCTAAATGATAACAGAACCCAAAATGGGTCACAAAGGCTCCTAATTTAGCTGCTGACGTTTGCGGTAACATATCGTGTCATTTCCAGTTTGATTATTTTGTCAAAATTGTTATTAATGTACTTGTTAATTTACTGTTAACAACTGCTTACTTTCTGTTGTAACATGGTTCTAGCTACACTTCTGTTAAAATGTAATAAACACTTATTCTTCCGTTGATTCTTTACATTAGTTTTGGGTAATACTACACATTTGGGTATCAACCCAATACACTAGTAGTTGAAGGGTAAGATTTAACTAATTGATCACAATTACAATTAGATACAAACAAACTTATGGTGGTGTAACAACGTCAATTAAATTATGAAATTAAGTTGTCTTGTTGACTCTGAATTACATCTTTTGTTTTCTGCCTTTAAAGCCCCAAGGACTTATTTCCTGAGTTTGTAAACTGTAACAAAAACTAAAAAATTCTTCCATAGTTAAAAAATATCAATCTAACCACTGTGGTCCATCCATCCATCCATTTTCTACCGCTTATTCCCTTTCGGGGTCGCGGGGGGCGCTGGCGCCTCTGTGGTATCGACCTGAAACTATCCTTGTTGATATTGTTACTATCAATATTTATATCAATCTGTCCACCTTTGTTTACATTCAAGACCTCTAGCTTGTGATAAGCATATACTCCTATGGTGTGTAACAGTATGTTCAGCTATTCCTCGTCCTTCAATGATAAAGATTCTTCAAAGAAACAAAAGAAGTAGCTGTACACTGTGGAAGGGCGTTAGCCGATAGCAAGGAGGCTTGTTGCTGTCGAATTTGCAGGACATAGCAAGAATGTGTCCTCAACATGCATTATCACAATATAACGGTACTATTAAAAGCTCTATCGTCGGCCACCTTTATGTCGTTCACATCGTATACTGTCTATGTCGCGCAACCCTAGTCTCCATACACAGTGTGAAGCCGCTCTCCTAAAGGAGCAGTTATCACTTCCATTGCAGCAAATAAGATGCATTAAATATCATTATCATGTATACCATGATCACTGGAACATCAGGCTAAACATGTTACACACTCCGAGCAAACCAGGATGATAGTTGCCTAGCTAACTGCAAAGAAGCAGCAAGAAATAAGTGGATAGGATAGGATAGGTCTTTATTGTCATTGCACAAGTACAACGAGACTTTGTTTTCAGCACAAACCTGTTCAAGATTAGACAAAAAAACAATGTACAGGGTAACAGAACAAGAACGCTGATGGTTCGCCATAAGGCGCCCCGTAAAAGATGGGAAAAAGGTAAACGCTGGGGAAGGATGAGTAGAAAAATACAATCCGGACTGGGCTCCTAAGGGGGCCCAGTTCGGAGTGGGAAAAAACCTCCATAGCAAAGCACATATACATATTACAACATGCATCTTGAGATATCTAGCAACAGAGGGAAGGTAGTTCAAGGTTATGGTGGTAGGCCGCAGCTCTCAGGCGCTGACCATCCACTCATCACCCCTACGGGATTTGCGTCGAGGGCGTTGGGTTGGGGGTCGGGGGGTGTATGTGTGGCGTATATTTTTTTGTGGATGTGTGTGTGTGTATAAGCCCGCAGCGTGTCTCTGTTCCGCGGTTCCATTGTGCCGTCTCGTCCAAAGTCAACAACAACAGGTGTGTGTCCATGAGAGACAAGAAGGGAGTTTGTTGTGTCTTCGCTGCGCTGTTCTTCGGGAGAGTCTCGAAGCCAGGGACACAATCCAAGCCAGAATGATTTTGTATGCGAGTGAAAATAAAATTTGCTTTTCACTCTAAATTGTCTATGACTGGTCCTCAAAACCTGCGGGGTAGACAGTCCGATGTAATCCACAGTTCTTCCCGCATCCTCCAATCATTTGTGGCAGCTTTGGGATACTTTGAAGACTGCCAGCATCTTCCAATTTGTCGACAAACCAGAGCAACACTTACTCCAATCAGCAGTTGTCCTGTTGTCATAACTCCAAATAGGTGGATATCTTCACGTCCTCGACATAAAAGGGTCGCCAGGCACGCGGCACTCCTTCTTCTCCCAAGAGTCCGTCATGTGTCCAGCAACAACCGCTTCGTCACGACAGCAGGTTCCCCCAAACCCAAGATCTTGTCAATTTTGTTGAGGCTAGTTAAATAGTTCCAGTGTTTAGATTTGGAGAGTAGTGCAAAAAGAGGCAACAAGAAAGTTAAGGCAAGAAAAAAGAAAGAAGCAAGCAGGAGAGATAAGGGAGAGGAAAGGGGAGCGTCCACCCTCATTGAGTGCCAGAGAGAAAAATGATAAATGGGTTGTACTTGTATAACGCTTTTCTACCTTCAAGGTACTCAAAGCGCTTTGACACTACTTCCACATTTACCCATTCACACACACATTCACACACTGATGGAGGGAGCTGCCATGCAAGGTGCCAACCAGCACCCATCAGGAGCAAGGGTGAAGTGTCTTGCTCAGGACACAACGGATGTGACGAGGTTGGTTCTAGGTGGGATTTGAACCAGTGACCCTCGGGTTGCGCACGGCCACTCTCCCACTGCGCCACGCTTGGTGAACTTCAAGAAGTGTAGATAAAACCTTGTTGCAGCAGGAAACAGGAAATCAATTATAATAATATGATATAAAATAATATTGATATAAATATTACATACGGTACAATAATTACATAAGTAAAAAAGCCGTAATACTATAAATTATAATCGCATAAAAAATATAATAAATACATCAATAAAAACAGGAAATTAACGAGTAGATTATTAAAAGTCTAGACCGCGGATAATATAACAACAATTTTAAAAAGACAAGCCTTGTAAACAAGTAAAAAAAAAAGGAAAAAGTATTTCCAAGCGGTTGATGTTGCTCATCGTGTGTGGTAAAACGCTTTCGTTGAACCGTTTTCCAGGTCACTAGAGGAGGGGAAAGGAAACATTTCTGACCCCTAATGACCCACAGGCTGGGAAGTTAGGCCACAAAGCAAAGGTTTTCTTTTTAACCACCCGCCAGTGTGGAGAGTCTGACGGAAAATATAAGTTTGGTGTGTGTGTGTGTGTGTGTGTGTGTGTGTGTGTGTGTGTGTGTGTGCGTGCGTATGCGTGTGTGTTTGATGAGGTGAGACTGTATGCAGCGACGTTTGTGTTTGTCCTTCTTGGCTTTCATTCAAACCCAGGCTGATTCTGATGAAATGTAATTTAAGAGGGCTATCTTCACTGTGCCTTGTACAGGTGGTGCGGGCTCGGCTGGAGGACAAGGGCGTGTGCGTCAAAGATGTGCGGCTGAATGGCTCGGCCGCCAGCCACGTGCTGCACCAGGACACCGGTCTGGGCTACAAGGACCTGGACCTGATCTTCGGCGTGGCGCTAAAGGACGACCAGGCCTTCCGTCTGGTGAAGGACGTGGTGCTGGACTGCCTGTTCGACTTCCTCCCCGCCGGCGTCTCCAAGGAGCGCATCACGGCGCTGACCCTCAAAGAGGCGTACGTGCAGAAACTGGTGAAAGTCTGCAACGACACGGACCGCTGGAGCCTCATCTCGCTGTCCAACAACACGGGCAAGAACGTGGAGCTAAAATTTGTAGACTCTTTGAGGCGGCAGTTCGAGTTCAGCGTGGACTCCTTCCAGATTTGCCTCGACTCGCTGCTGCTGTTTGACCGCTGCTCGGAGACGCCCATGTCGGAGAGCTTTCACCCCACGGTGATCGGCGAGAGCGTGTACGGCGACTTCCGGGAGGCCATGGATCACTTGTGTCAGAGGACCATAGCCACGCGAAGCCCCGAAGAAATCCGAGGGGGCGGCTTGTTGAAGTACTGCCACCTGCTAGTGCGAGGGTTCCGGCCCATCTCTGAGGCGGACATGAAGCACATGCAGCGCTACATGTGCTCGCGTTTCTTCATCGACTTCTCCGACATTGGCGAGCAGCAGAGGAAACTGGAGGCCTACCTTCAAAACCACTTCGCCGGCATGGAGCACAAACGATACGAGTGCCTGATGACGCTGCACCAGGTGGTGAACGAGAGCACCGTGTGCCTGATGGGCCACGAGCGGCGCCAGACGCTCAGCCTCATATCCACGCTGGCGCTGAAGGCGCTGGCAGAGCAGAACGCCATCCCCACGGTGACGAACGTTACGTGTTACTACCAGCCGGCGCCGTACGTGCGGGACATTAACTTCAGCAATTACTACGTCGCGCACGTGCAGGCGCCGCACATGTCGCCGTGCGCGACTTCCTATCAGACATGGCTGCCCTGCAGCTGAGATCAGAAGGATGACTTTTCTATCCTTTTTTTTTTTTTTTTACAGAGAGAGCGTCGGACACAAAAAGAAGTTTGCCAAATGTGATTAAAAACATGATCCTGTTCTGCTGTACGTCCGATTGAGCCAACTCCTAACATCTGCTGGTCATTTTTTTATTTAACAAACAAAAAAAGGTGAAGAGTTATATACGTAAACAATCTTTAGGAGGCAAAACTGCCAAGCCTATTTTCATACTTTGAGCTTTTATTTTTGTAAAGTGACTTCCTGGACCAAAGATGTACCTTTGTTTCCTCCTTCAGAAAGGGAATTTGCGTTTCTTGGTTTGTGATTCCAAGTGCCTCAAGACGTCTGTAAACTGTGCATTCAGGTTTTTTTTTTTCCGAGAATACTCTTGTCTTTTCAGGAGCAGGAGCATTCTTTTTGTCAGATTAAAAAAAGAAAGAAAACTGATTCTTTTGGATGTCTTTTGTGTTTCAATCTTCGCTCTGTAGCGGCTTTGATAACCATAAAGAAGTAATGTTCCAATCAGGCATTTACACTGCCGATTCAGATACCAATCATTCATGAGTGAGATGACCGATATCAATACTGATCTCAAGTATTATTTGTAACTGCTGTCATTATTAGGAGCTATATTTTGTGCCATAATTGTGAGGTCGGAAAAGCAGATTTTAAGCACAGAAACATTAATTTTGTGAGCGTATACATGCTATTTTGAGAAGAAATTACACTCAAGTGAATAATACAATTGTTGGAGCGATTATAAAAAGGTATTTGTGTTTAATTAATGTGTAATTGTTTAATGTGTAATTCATTTTCAAATAAGTGTGTATGTGCTTGTAAAGGTAAATATTTGCGACCTCAAAGTAATGGCACAAATATAACTCCATATATAATAATAATAATAGTATTTTATACACAGTTACGTTCAATAACATCTTTAATGTCAAATATGTTTATATTAACTGATTGAATAATAAAAACAATACATAGAGTATTATAGACCATTTGGCATTTGTTTGAACTCAACAAATAGCAGTGTGCATAGCAATAAAAATGTATAAAGGAGAAATATTTCGTAAAGTAACAACATTAAAAATTAAAAGTACAAAACCCAATACTGTACTAAACAATATAAACTAAGCAACATTTAGCTTTTTAGCATTGCAATTATCTGCACCTGTGTACCACAATACAGCCTAAAAGAACTTTAGATAAAACTGTTAGCAAGTTTGGTACAATAAATGACATGCATTCGAATAAAACTTTTAAAAACCTTCCTAGATGACATTCTCCATCTCTCCATTTTCTACCGCTTATTCCCTTTCGGGGTCGCGGGGGGCGCTGGCGCCTATCTCAGCTACAATCGGGCGGAAGGCGGGGTACACCCTGGACAAGTCGCCACCTCATCGCAGGGCCAACACAGATAGACAGACAACATTCACACTCACATTCACACACTAGGGCCAATTTAGTGTTGCCAATCAACCTATCCCCAGGTGCATGTCTTTGGAAGTGGGAGGAAGCCGGAGTACCCGGAGGGAACCCACGCATTCACGGGGAGAACATGCAAACTCCGCACAGAAAGATCCCGAGCCTGGATTTGAACCCAGGACTGCAGGACCTTCGTATTGTGAGGCAGACGCACTAACCCCTCTGCCACCGTGAAGCCCAGATGACATTCTGACAATGAAATTGCATTTGTGTACCGATATTGGGGTCGTTTCTCAAGCTAATTTTAATTATGCAAGCCAGTAATCACCTGTGATTAATCATGATTAATCCAAATTCCAAAATGTGATGATTCTGATTATAAAAATATAATCATTTGGGCTTGGGGGCAGCACGGTCGAACAGGTGTTAGGGCATGTGCCTCACAATACGAAGGTCCTGAGTTGTCCTGCCTTCAATCCCGGGCTTGGGATCTTTCTGTGTGGAATGTGCATGTTCTCCCCGTGATTGCGTGGCTTCCCTCCGGGTACTCCGGCTTCCTCCCACCTCCAAAGACATGCACCTGGGGATAGGTTGATTGGCAGCACTAAATTGGCCCTAGTGTGTGAATGTGAGTGTGAATGTTGTCTGTCTATCTGTGTTGGCCCTGTGATGAGATGGCGACTTGTCCAGGGTGTAACCCGCCTTCCACCCGAATGCAGCTAAGATAGGATCCAGCGACCCCAAACGGGACAAGCGGTAGAAAATGAATGGATGGATGGCATTTGGGCTTGGATTTGGGTTAGCAGCAGTAACAAGTGCCATGTTGGCATGTGTTGATGTGGTTGAGGCGCGATTTAAGTTGCTTAAAACAGTTGTGGATAAACACTTTTTTCCTGGCATTTTACATAAACATTATTGCCTTGAATTTCAATGAGAGAAAAGTACTGCCGTGCTCATAGCCATAACTACCATTGAGGACACATAGGTAATTTCCTCTGTATTTTTTGACATGACAGAAAGAAGAAGAGATGACTGACTTTGTGTAAGACATTGTGTGCGCTGTACATCGCCACAAGCGTGATCACCCTCTCTAATATACGATCTTTGGTCATACCCAGCCCGCTGCAACTCCAGACAAAGTAAAGCAATGAAGTCCCCTTTTACTTTGAACATAATTCGATCCAAATTGTGCCGTCAACATGAAGTTAACATTAAATCACACTGAATGATCACCTGAATGAAATTGATGTGAAACGCTGTTGGTATAATAGCGATGTGGACAGCCTTTATGTAAATTGTCTCTTGTCATGTCATTCAGGTGATAATCTGTTTCTTTCAGATATCATTTCAGGCTGCCCCGCCCTTAACGCAGAACACTTTATGCGTAGGGCCTCTTAATCCTTGGGGGATGCCGTTTTGTGTGAAGAAGCGCATGTCAAATAACCCAGCAGGCACAAGACATTAAAACAACATTGAGAACTTGTTGAATCAGGTCCTGATGTTTAGCAACTGAAATATAACATTGAAACAGCATGCTTTTTGACAACATTTAATCAATGTTGGGTTGACCATTGAATCTTGGTCATTTCTTAACCAATTTTCTACAACACGAGTACAAAGTTGAAATGACAGGCTTTTGGACAACATTTATTCAATGTCAGGTTGTGACGTTGATTTGACCTTTGAAATTCGGTCGTTTACCAAATACAACTATTTTGCAACGTTGTTTCAAGGTCAGTTTTAAAGGACATGTGTGTATAATCAACGTCTTATGCCTGCTGGGATTGCTGTAAATTATCGAATGACCAGGTGCTTTATATAAAATGTTACCCCAAACATATTCCTGCCCACGTCATACTCTCACTGATATGAGAACAGATTTGCAAAAGTTGGATTTAGTGGCGGGCAAGGGCGGTGGAACAGGGGTCCTGAGTAGTCCTGGGTTCAATCCCAGGCTCGGGATCTTTCTGTGTGGAGTTTGCATGTTCTCCCTGTGACTGCGTGGGTTCCCTCCCTCCCACCTACCAAAGACATGCACCTGGGGATAGGTTGATTGGCAACACTAAATTGGCCCTAGTGTGTGAATGTGAGTGTGAATGTTGTCTATCTGTGTTGGCCCAGCGATGAGGTGGCGACTTGTCCAGAGTGTACGCCGTCTTCCGCCCGATTGTAGCTGAGATAGACTCCAGTGCCTTTTGCAACCCTGAAGGCAATAAGCGGTAGTAAATGGATGGATGGATGGATTTAGTGACTCCTGTGGCGCCGGTCAGTAAAACTTATTTTGCACAGCAGAAGGTCTTGGGTTCAAATCCCTGTCGTAGTTGAGCTTGTCGTAAGGTTTTTAAATGTATGCTTTAATGGTAGAAAATGGATGGATGGATGATGTTTGATGATGGTTTATTACCGAAAACTTCAGCGTATCAATAAAAAAAGTGGATTGTTATAAAATCATACTAATTGTCAAAAATGTTTGATATACCTCAATGAAAGCTTTTGTTTTTCTTGAAATTGTGTTGCCCAAGGAAATATAATTCATATGATGCTGGGATACCCATGATTTCAACCTTTCAGAGCTCCTCTTTAACCACCAGTTTTTAACTCAGTGTTTGTCAAATCCGGTTTGAGAACACCACCTTGGAATTCCCCTGTCTCCGACTTGTTGCAATTTTAGCGTGCTTGTTGTTCAGTCAGAACATGGTCAATCGTCATCAGCGCTTTTACAAAGGTGTCATCATTACCACCCCTTCTCTCGGCATGCATGTGGCCGGAATCTGACACCTTGCCCTTCATTCAACCAAACTGCCGTAACGTTCTCAGTATTGGCAACGATGGGAACAGTAATTAATTGGATTACTCGTTACTAACCCCTATACTACCAACACCTCTGCTAGCCAGTCAAAGGTGGGACTAAAAATAAATATTGGCAGCTAGAGAGGATCAGTGTTTCGGCATTAATCAGCAATGGCTATCACATGGACCGATGCTGGTTGGTGGTCGATGGATCGGCACATACCTAGTATAAATGTAGGAAGAGAATCAAAAGGAAGTCACAGGTGCTGCTGAGCTCAGATGATGCAGAGCATGAGCGCTTGTTCGTCTTCAACTTGATGTCAACAAGCAGGCTGCTTTCCAGTCAGCATGTCGCTTGAGAGGCATGTATACTTTTTGGCCGGGGTGAGCTGCATTTGTTAAGGATCCATTACAATCTGAGGACATGAACCATAGGGAAGCTTTTCTAAAGCACAATGGCTTCTCTTTCCACGGATACTAAAGCTTTTTTAACAAAGGCGGGCCTGTTCTGCCGCCATGATACGGCTGCAAAGCCAGTCCTGTTTGCATGACTGCCACCACAATATCCGAGTACAAGAAGACGCAACCCTGGTCCGTAGAAACCCAGAACCTTCTTGTCGCATTCGGCTTTGAATTTGTGAGGACAAAATGCTTTTTTGTTGCAAAAGTCCGGACAGAGGAAGCCCGTTCAATAATAATGCATTGAGGACATTTATTTACTCAACTGCAGAGGGTAACAGGTGTCTCTTCAGGGCAAGGACACATTGGTATGATATAATATTGTGTATATATCCACAACATTACAGACCTGAGCTATTCTAAATTTTTGTGTTTTAAAACAAGCACAAGCTTGATAGCACACTCAGTGCTGATCTACTAAGCTTGTGTAAGTGCAATCCATAGACTGTTGGTCTTCATGCATCTGCAATAAAAATGGGAGATCTTGAGGAGCAATTCAATCAATCAATCAATGTTCATTTATATAGCCCTAAATCACTAGTGTCTCAAAGGGCTGCACAAACCACAACACAAACCACTTCGACATCCTCGGTAGGCCCACATAAGGGCAAGGAAAACTCACACCCAGTGGGACGTCGGTGTTATGAGAACCTTGGAGAGGACCACAAATGTGGGCAACCCACCCCCTCTAGGGGACCGAAAGCAATGGATGTCGAGCGTGTCTAACATGATACTGTGAAAAGTTCAGTCCATAGTTGATCCAACACAGCCACGAGAGTCCAGTCCAAAGCGGATCCAACACAGCAGCGAGAGTCCCGTTCACAGCGGAGCCAGCAGGAAACCATCCCAAGCGGAGGCGGATCAGCAGCACAGAGATGTCCCCAGCCGATACACAGGCGAGCGGTCCATCCTGGGTCCCGACTCTGGACAGCCAGAACTTCATCCATGGACATCGGACCGGACCCCCTCCACAAGGGAGAGTGGGACATAGGAGAAAAAGAAAAGAAACGGTAGATCAACTGGTCCAAAAAGGGAGTCTATTTGAAGGCTAGAGTATACAAAATGAGTTTTAAGATGAGACTTAAATGTTTCTACTACTAATTGTTTTCAAAGAGGTGTTTAAAAGACTGCCTTGATATGATGGTTCCTTTTTTTTAACTGCTTTTCTATTCAATGAAACAATCCCTGGTAGTAGTTAGTTGTGCATCATAATCTCTTTGATTTATACCAATTTTGGTGTTAATTATTCCGGAACCCATCCATCCATTTTCTACCACTTATTCCCTTTGGGGTCGCGGGGGGCGCTGGTGCCTATCTCAGCTACAATCGGGCGGAAGGTGGAGTACACCCTGGACAAGTCGGCACCTCATCGCAGTTATTCTGAAACATTGACTTTATATATGTTTTTGTTGTGTTTTCTTTGCAAACATTCCGTAAGGCGCTGTCATATTCCCATACTTAAATAGGGACATCACTTTTTTGAATTTTCTAAAAAACCTAAACAACTTTGCTTTTCAACAATACAAAAAAAGTTTCACACATAAATAAGTAGGAATAAAAGGTATTTTAAAACATATAAATACAAATTTCAAATTAGTCCTACAGAAAAATGGGAATATTATACAACATTGTACAATCAGTCAATCAAGCAATCAACGTTTATTTATATAGCCCTTCTTCACAAGTCCCCTGAAGGTCTGCACAAACCACAACAACATCCCCTGATCTGAAACCCACACTTAGGCAGGGAAAAACTCAAAAATCCCAAAATGGTAAAAAGAAAAAACCTTGGGAAGGGGCTGCATATGTGTGGACCACCACCTGGGTGACTGTCCGGCTGCAATGGATGCCAGATGTGTACAGTTTATATTATTCATGATAACGTGAGAGTCCAGTCCATTGGGAGGTCGTAGGAGGTCTTCTTCCATGTTGTGAAGGAGTGGTCTACCCCGGCTCACGACTTGAAACAGCTAGTGCTTTCTCCAGACTGGTACCTCTCCAGAGAGTATCCGTGGCCACCTGGTAACGTTTCAATGCAGTAAAGGGGGACAGAAAAGAAAATCCGCAGATCAGCTGGTCCAAAACAGAGTGTATTTAAAAGCTAGAGTGTACAGATAAGTTTTAAGGTGGGGCTTAAATGCTTCTACTGAGGTAGCGTCTGTAACTTACGTAGGGCATTCCAGAGTACTGGAGCCAGAACAGAAACACTATAAAGCCTGCAGACTTTTTTTGGGCTCTGGGAATCGTTAATAAGTCGGAACGTAGATTTCTGGCAGGAACGTAGCAAGATAAACTGCTGCTAATTTTATAGTTGCACATGCTATTTATCACTTGTTATTTGCATCTTTGTAGATCAGTGTTACTTAACTGAAATATCCATCGCAGGGTGGGGTAATGGGACACAACACATCTGAGTAGGTTCGATGCCCGGACAGGGCCTCAACACCCAACCATTGTCAATGAATGTCCATTCACACTTATAGACCGTTTTAGAGTCTTCAGTTAACATAAAACACATTTCAAGCAGAGTTTCAAACCCTTTATTCCATGACTATGTGGCCAACATGCTAACAACTCTTCCACCGTGCCGCCCTGCTCAAACATGACATAAATTATAATGCAAGGTTGCCAACAGGCATCAAATCAAAGTGACAGCTATCACCCTGGTGTTGTTTTCAATACAAAGTGAGTGGAGGAGGTGTGGTCTAAACTGCGTCATTGAATTGAAGTAATGTTTGTTAACTTCGTGTTATAAAACATGCCTGTTTGGCTACATACTTTTAACGAGGCTTGCAACACAGCCCAGAGCTCATTTCCTTTATTCTGTTCAGGGTTACGGGAAAGCTTAAGCCTATTCCAGTTGACTTTAGGCGAGAGATATGGTACACTCTGGACGGGTCACCTGTCAACAACCATTGATACCCACTAACATGAAGGTTTTTTGGAACGTGGGAAGAAGCAAAATTACCTGGAATAAACTTGCGCCAGCACAGAGAGCAGGGCGTATTGCACCATATTCTGGGGCCCCATACACAGGACCCCAAAACCTAACGTTGTGGCCCCATACACACATACACACATGCACGCACGCACGCAGGCACGCACGCACGCACGCACACACACACGGTATGTTTATAAGCACTAAAAAATGAAATATTGCATGGAATTGATTGAAACCAGCTTTTTAAAATGCACATAAACACCTCAGATAGGCTTTTGACTTTTTAAATTGGGATTAAATGGGATTAATATATTTAGAATTTATCTAAATATACCACCTAAATGATTTGGTTAAGGTATTTTTTTTTTTTTTTTTTTTACAAAAAAGTATCAACAAATTTAATAGAAAAATGGCCAAAATGTAATATTTGATAATTGTACAACCTGCCATTAATTTCTTAAATACAATACCATAAAAAAATGCAATACATGCAGTATAGGAATATCCTCAATGGATATTATGAATCATAATAGTCCTCATCGTTATTATTAGGATTATTATTCTTTAGAACTTGACGCCTCTGTTTGTAACTGTAATTGAGGGTCACTAAACATACGACAGTTATGTGCAGTGAGACGCAAAAGTGAAAATGAAACCAAACTTTCTCCTATCCTGCCACAAATGTTATTTTATTTTTTATTCTTACCTTTCTTGTAAATGTTGGTGCTGTGTGTGAATGCTTTAATATCCCTAGTTTTGTTCTTGAGTCCTTTTGTCTGTTTTGATTATTTTTGGACTTTTCCGATCCCTTAGTTTGTGTGTGCACTTCCTGTTTTGGTTACCATGGTTTCTGATTTGTCCCAGCTGCTCTTGTTTTACGCGCACGGGTGTCTTGATTGTTACTTTAGCATTTAAGCCTGCATTCTACCTCAGTTCGTCCTTGGTTCGTCATTTGCTACATGCAACAGTCACGTTGGTTTCTGTAAGTCTTTGTATTTTTGCTAAGTCTCGTCTTAGCTTCCGTGCGCTTGGCACGCGCTTCCTGAACTCTTTAAACTCCATGCTAAGTGTAGCATTAGCTTACCGTGCGTAGGCACGCCGTTTCTTTTCTGTTTTGTACCACTGTTATTTCACCTTTTTTGTATATTAAACCAGCTCCTACCAGCAATCCTGCTTGTCTGGTCCCACTGCATCTTGGGGTGACAACTCGCGCATCATGATCTGTTCCAAATGTGACAAAATATTTACTATGAAATGTGTGTTGAGTGAAGTGTTTGAAGCTAGCTGGTTTGCAACTATTCAGTTGGAACAGATCATTTTGCATTTTTAATAGAGGATGTAGTAAGTATTTTTTATTTTTTTATATCAGCATTTATGACGTCGCTTTTTAAAAAACTTACATCCATATATTTATGAACTTTTTGTTTTATATAATTTTTAAAATGTTTTTATATTTTCAAAATACAAAATAATAATAATGACAATAATAATAATTGAAAATGTATAAATGAAACCTTAAATATTAAATGACAGAAGAAAACTCTCGTCAAACTCGACAAAAGCCCAGTGCTCCTTGCGCTCCATTTCGAACCCCCTGAGGGACAGAACATAAAAGTGGACGCACACAACACTGTGGGGCGAGCACAGAGGAGCTGAAGTGAAGTGAAGTAAAGTGAATTATATTTATTTAGCGCTTTTCTCTAGAGACTTAAAGAGCTTTACATAGTGAAACCCAATATCGAAGTTACATTTAAACCAGTTTGGGTGGCACTGGGAGTAGGTGGGTAAAGTGTCTTGCCCAAGGACACAACAGCAGTGACGGGGATCGTACCTGGAACCCTCAAGTTGCTGGCACGGCCACTCTACCAACCGAGCTATACCGCCCCAAAGTAACTAACCACTGAAATGACGTGAATAATGTTAATTACACAAGATTATCTTTAACATCTTTATTATCTTAATTACAAAGTACTCACATGTTTTAGTTATTTAATGCATGTCGTCTTATAGAAAGAAACCCACTAACTGAGGCACAATCTAAATTGTCTACAGGTGTGAATGTGAGTGTGAATGCTTACATGTATCCTGGGATTGACAGGTGACCCAATTAGGGTGTCCCATGCCTGTCACTCATAGTCAGCTGGGAGAGGCTCCAGCTTACCCTAACGAGGACAAGTAGACAAAACGAACGAGTGAAATCAGATTCACTATTCCTGCGTGTAAAAGAGAACCAGGTGGGAAATGAAGTGTTATTTGATTTTTCTAAAGGCCTACTGAAATGAGATTTTCTTATTTAAACAGGGATAGCAGGTCCATTCTATGTGTCATACTTGATCATTTCGCGATATATTTTTGCTGAATGGATTTAGTAGAGAACATCGAAGATAAAGTTCGCAACCTTTGGTCGCTAATAGAAAAGCCCTGCCTTTACGGGAAGTATGTGCGCGTGACGTCATGAGTTGCAGGGCTCCACACATATTCACATTGTTTTTAATGGGAGCCACCAGCAGTAAGAGCAATTCGGACCGAGAAAGCGACAATTTCTCCATTAATTTGAGCGAGGATGAAAGATTCCTGAATTAGGATATTGATAGTGAAGGACTAGAAAAAAAATACAAATAAATAAAAATAAAGCGATGGCTCCGGGTTGCGGCAGTGTGAGCGTTTCAGATGTAATTAGACACATTTATTAGGATAATTCTGGAAGATCCCTTATCTTCTTATTGTTTTAATAGTGTTTTAGTGAGATTTTAAAGATTGTAAAGACATACCTCGAGGTCGGGTGGCCGCGGTGAACACGCAGTGTCTCAGAGAGAAGCCGAGGAGCCAAGCTCACAGCTGCCTTTAAAACAGCTGCTGCAGGACGACGAATAATCTAATGATTTCTCCGGTAAGATATATAGCACAATTTCCCCATCCAAAAACATGCTGGTTGACGTGGAGAAAACATGTTCGCTTGACCGCTCTGCTTCACAACAAACAAAGAAACACCGGCTGTCTCGGTGCAAAAGACAGCTGCAATCCACCGCTTTCCACCAACAGCATTGTTCTTTATAGTCTCCATTATTAAATGAACACATTGCAAAAGATTTAGCAACACAGATGTCCAAAATACTGTGTAATTATGCGTTTAAAGCAGACGACTTTTAGCCGCGAGTGGTGCAGCGTTAATATTTCCTGACAGTCCATGACCTTATGCGTCATCATTCCGCGACGTTTTCAACAAGAAACTCGCGGGAAATTTTAAATTGCAATTTAGTAAACTAAAAAGGCCGTATTGGCATGTGTTGCAATGTTAATATTTCATCATTGATATATAAACTATCAGACTGCGTGGTCAGTTGTGGTGGGTTTCAGTAGGCCTTTCCTCAGATCAAGTGTCCAAAGGGGCACCTGTGCAAAAATTTGCTCAGCTTAAACCGCCCCCACCCCCGCTCCACCTGCCCTGTTACTGTTCGCATCAAACGTTTCACCGCCACACTCCAGCCAGGTCTGCACAAACATCGCTTCCACGCCGGGGAAGCAGCTTTGTGCTGCGCTGTAGTCATTTAGTTAATTGCTGGGGAATGCTGGAAGTGTGTAAACTGAATGCGCAACAAAAAAAGATTTTGAGAGCAAGATGTTTAAGATTCCATCGCAGAGGGTCTTTTGCAGCCTCTTCAGGATCAAAAGCTCAGGCTAGCCTGGCCTGACCTGTCATTGCTGGCACACAGGCCCATTGTGGAAGACTCCTTGCCATTTTCAGTCACACTGATGACCATGAGGATGATTCATGGCGCTTGTGCAAGTGTGTTAAGGTCAAATATAGAGCTGCGACAAGCTTTAAACTGGGCTTTCTTTTGATGTTTTATGAAAAGCCCCGAATCTAGATCTTTCTGGGGGGGGGGTATTGCTCAGAAGCAGAGAGACAGCAGCCACGTAAAGTAGGCTGCCTGAGCCTCGCCTGAAGAAGACTTGCTTCAGCACTTCAGCAGCAGCCCCTTAAACGTTGGAAGATAGTAAACATGAATATAGGTCGGTTGCAATCAAAGGCGCTGATCCCTCGGGTGCTTCGGGGCCCGAGCACCCACTGGATAATGCCAAGCACCCACGTGGGATTGATTGCAACTGTCAATCCTAAAAATAATTTGTGCATCGCTAAGTAACGTATTTGATTGACATGTCAAGTGCTGTGCTGCTGTGATCGTGACGCTAATGAGAAAATGGATAAGTTTGTTTGAAGTTGACTTCCTGCTACAAATAGTCTCATTTACAATTAATGTCTGCAGTTGGTTTTATGATGTGAAGTTCATATGTTTTTCTCAATATTCAGCTGTAAATGTCCCTATTTTTCAGCAATGTTTGCTAGCGATATCAAGATATAGTAAGTATATGATGTTGAGCCTATGAGAGATTTATTTCTCTATTTTAATAATACTATTAGGATAATTTTTCTTGATGCTAACAAATATCGGCAATGACGCAATAATGTGGTCATCCATATCAAATAAAGCATTTATTTGGCTTTCCTGCACAACAACAGCGAAGCTTTTAGTTTTTGTTGCGAAAATCGGCAACAAAAATACGGTGAATTGGACCAACAATTAAAATATTTATTACTAGGACTTAACATTACGTTAGTTTATTTGCACTAGCAGGTCTTCATGGTTATTTTTAGGCATAGCAACCACAAAAGATCACAAACTAATCTGACTTATTGTCCTTTTTTTACGTTTAGTTCTGCCATCAAACACTAATGTACCGTAAGATTTTTTGGTTAAAATAAAGCCAATACTAATTTTTTTGTAGTCCCCTTAAGAAAAGTACCAAAAAGTATCACAATACATTTGGTACCGGTATCAGTACCAAAATATTGGTATCGGGACAACACCAGTACACACACATCGAGGACCCACTGGCAGAAATGTAGATCGGCGCCAATGGTTGCAATCACGTGACCTACGGGCCCATCCGGGCACTTCCAGGTTTCAGCCGATGGTCTAAGCCCCAGTGGGCGACTGTGTATTTACCTGCACCAGTGCAGATTTAGGCCATATTTTGAAAGGTTTAGAGGCAAATATAAAATTGATCATGAAAAAAACTATTTAAAATGGGATGGAGTGGACTTTTACACTCTTAAAAAATATATATTTTTTTAAAGATTTAAACCGTGATCATTACTAATAGGTTATAACGACTTCACTTCACTTGACACTCAGGGTATGTAGTAGAGATGCGCGGTTGCATCCATGACACTTCCTGACTATTTTATACACCCCGCTAGCAGCAAACCCCGCCACCACCCACCCCCCTGGCATCGTTAAGGTGGGCGGGGTTGGGGGTGCGGGGCCGTAAAATATATTCGGGTGTTTCACGGATGCAAAGGATTCTGGGTATTTGTTGTGTTGCGTTTATGTTGTGTTACTGTGAAGATGCTCTCCCGAAATGTGTTTGTCATTCTTGTTTGGTGTGGCTTCACAGCGTGGCGCATATTACTAAGTGTTAAAAATTGTTTATATCACAACCATTAGTATACTCTGTGGCACCCAGTATGCCTTGCAGTCGTGTGCGTGTGACTGCGGAAGCCACACACAGCATGTCGCTGGATTGACAATCAGCTTGTACATGCTGTAGAAGGTGACAAAGCCAATGGCATTGTAGCACGCCCTGATACTTATTAACTGGGAAACTGCCGGCAGTCATTCTACAGAATGATAGCGTCTCCTATTGTCTTCTTCGCTTTGTGACGCGGGTTTGAATAGCTCTTTGAGGGGTAAAGGTGGCCGACCTCTGATGTTGGTTTCGGGTGGACGGCGGGTGGTTGACGACTTTGGTGATGCGGTTGCGGATGATATAATTGCCTATCCGCGCATCTCTAGTATGTAGAGAAGAAAATATTATAGGCACATCATGTTTTTACGTCTGGAGGGGTCCACAAATTAAACATCCATCCATCCATCCATCCATTTCCTACCGCTTATTCCCTTTGGGGTTGCGGGGGGCGCTGGTGTCTATCTCAGCTACAACCGGGTGGAAGGCGGGGTACACCCTGGACAAGTCGCTACCTCATCGCAGCAAATTAAACATTAATCGGTGAAAGACAAAATTTGACTTATTTGAGCATCGCTAAGTAAGGTATTTGATTGACATGTCAAGTGCTGTGCTGCTGTGATCGTGACGCTAATGAGTAAATGGATACGTTTGTTTGAAGTTGACTTCCTGCTACAAATATTAGTCTTATCTACAATTTATGTCTGCTGTTGGTTTTACGGTGTGAAGTTCATATTTTTTCTCAATATTCAGCTGTAAATGTCCCTATTTTTCTGCAATGTTTGCTAGCGATATCAAGATATAGTAAGTATATGATGTTGAGCCATTGAGAAATTTATTCATCTATTTTAATAATATTATTAAGGATATTTTATCTTGATGCTAACAAATATCGCCAAAGATGCAATAATGTGGTCATCCATATCAAATAAAGCATTTATTTGGCTTTTCTGCACAACAACAGCGACGCTTTTAGTTTTTGTTGCGAAAATCGGCAGCAAAAATATGGAGAATTGGACCAACAATCAAAATATTTATTAGTAGGACTTAACATTACGTTAGTTTATTTGCACAAGCAGGTCTTCTTTGTTATTTTTAGGCATAGCAACCACAAAAGATCACAAACTAATCTGATTTATTGTCCTTTCTTTGTGTTTAGTTCTGCTATCAAACACTACTAATATAGTAGAGAATAAACTCTATTGCATCACAGAAAGTTTCTCAAACATATCAAATGTTCAAACATTTCACAAAGTGATCACTGCAGACACAAGAATGGGCCGATTGTATTCTAGAAGATATGAAAGTGATATTTGTAGGAGACATTTCCTTCGTGTTTTTTCAATAACCTTATTACCTTTGTGAATCACTTCTTTTGAGACTATTTTTGAACGACTAGAACGCCCAAGAACAGAACAGCAATACAACATTTTCTGATCAAACTCTACACTTACTCTCACTTGTTTTAATGCTACGCTCAAGCTACCTGACCATCGTGTGAAGAAGAAAAAAGGATGTGACGTCATATTCAACCCTCCCATTAGGGAGTATTTTTTTTTAAAACAAAAAAATACCAAGCTGTTGTGAAACAGGTAATGATGAATTTTTGTGAATGTTATTTGAAATGTTTTGGGACGTTACCCTGCTGGTTTACTAACTGTCACTGTCTTGATTTCAAATGACATTTATTGATAGGTTCCTGTATTTTGTATTTCCTGTCCATAGCTCTTATTTTTTGGTCCACTTCCTGTTTGCCTCCATTTACCACCACTCTCCTGGCCTGAGCGCTGGCTCCCTCACCTGTCCCCGAGTAGCATTCATGACATACCCGTTCCCACTTGCCCATCAGGATGCTTCTTATGCATGACTGGGCTAGATCATTTAGCTGTGTTTACTTTTTGCACTTCTTTGTTTTTTATCTTCTTCTTTCATGCACTTGCCTGCCTTCTCTACATCTCGGGGTCCAGAACGTTACATGTTAGCTCACTATTAGTAAAAATATTGTACAATGAAAGTGAATGACAGCAAAATAATGTTTAAAATATTGTTTTTGTTCGATTGTGTTGTGATTCGCTGCCCGGATCACATTTTGATTTTGGTTTTTGAGTCCTTTTGTGTTTTCTGTTTGTTTTGGACTCTTTCGGTTCCTGGTTGCACTTCCTTGTTTGTTTTGTCTATTTTGTACCAGTGTTGTTATTTTTGTATTAAATCAAGCCCATACCTGCGAGTACTGTCCGACTGGCGGCCTCCTCCACCGGTATCCCGGCCTGCCAAACCGCAACCCCCAGCTAGGCCACCTCCACCTGCACCACGGCTAATACCTGTAGCTAGCCCATGTCCTAGTCCTAGTCCTAGCCCTAGTCCTAGCCCTAGTCCTGGCCCTAGTCCTAGTCCTATTCCAAGCCCTAGTCCAAGCCCTGGTCCAAGTCCTAGCCCAAGTCCTAGCCCGACTCCTGGTCCGAGTCCTGGTCCGAGTCCTAGTCCAAGTCCAAGTCCAAACCTTCGTCATAGTAATAGTCATAGTCATAGTCATAGTCATAGTCCGAGTCCTAGTCCGAGTCTTAGTCATAGTCCTAGACCTAGTCCGACTCCTAGTCCTAGTCTTAGTCATAGTCCTAGTCATAGTCCTAGTCCAAGTCTGGTTTTCACACCAGCACCTGACCCAGGTCTGGATCCCACTCCAGCACCTGACTCTAGGTTGGATCCCACTCCAGCACCTAATCCCTAGGCTGGATCCCACTCCAGCACCTGACCCTAGGCTGGATCACAGCTTCGTCTGCTGCACCCACACCTGCTTCGTCTGCTGCACCAGCGCCGGCTTCGTCTACTGCACCGAGCCTGCTTTGCAAGCAGCACCCGCGCCTAACTCGTCCACTGCTGCGTCTACGCCTGACTTGTCCGCTGCTTCCAAGACCGCCACGACGACGGCGCCGACAGCACCCACCTCCACGTCGGTCGTGCCCTGGTCGTCCTCCTCTCCAAGACCATCCACCTACCCGTCGGCCACGGATTTGTGGCCTTTTCGAGGTCGCCCACCTAGACAGCGGCAGCGGCGTTCTATTCGCCACCGCCACCTGACGTGTCCCCGGTGGATTCGGCTACACATGGCCTGGCGACCCTCCACCATGTCCTCCCTCCATCCTCCCTTCACTCCTGAACTTTCCCAAGTTATTTTTTTTGGGGACATCTGGAATCTATTCCTTAAGGTGGAGGTTATGTTGTGATCCGCTGCCCGGATCACATTTGGATTTTGGTTTTTGAGTCCTTTAGTGTTTTCTGTTTGTTTTGGACTGTTTCGGTTCCTGGTTGCACTTCCTTGTTTGTTTTGTCTCCATGGTTACTTGATTTTCACCTGCTTTGTACGCACCCCTGTTTTTTGTTCATCATTTCCTTATTCAAGCCTGCCTTCTCCCGTCGTTCTGCCTTGGTCCTTTGTTTGCGATGAGCAACATTCACGTTGATGTTCCGAGTTCTGATCTCTGTGCTAAGTATTCCCTCAGCTTCCCGTGCGTTCTGCACGCTGCCCTTGAACTGCTCGATTCCGTGCTAAGTTCTAGCCTTAGCTTCCCATGCGTACGGCACGCTTTTCTTTTGTTGATTTTTTTGTGTATTTTGTACCAGTGTTGTTAATTTTGTATTAAATCAAGCCCATACCTGCAAGTGATGTCCGACTGGTCCTTTGCATCCCGGGGTTACACAAAACACGCATCCCTACGTGACAGATTGCATGAAACATACACATTTTTCTAAATGGAAATAATCCAAAAAAGCTTGGCTGATAATAATTTTACTCTACTAAAACATCTACATTTTTTACAAGTGTATCCCTGTGATTTTTTTTCTATTTTCAGAATTTGACAAGTAAAAGGCTGTATCATTTAAAAAAAACATGTGTTTAGTATTAGCTTTAAAGGCCTACAGAAAATAGATTTTCCTATTTAAACGGGGATAGCAGGTTCATTTTATGTGTCATACTTGATCATTTCGCGATATTGCCATATTTTTGCTGAAAGGATTTAGTAGAGAGCATTGACGATAAAGTTCGCAACCTTTGGTCGCTAATAAAAAAGCTTTGGCTGTATCGGATGTAGCAGACGATGTGCGCGTGACGTCACGGGTTGTAGGGCTCCTCACATCCTCACATTGTTTATAATCATAGCCCTCAGCAGCAAGAGCGATTCAGACCGAGAAAGCGACAATTTCCCCATTAATTTGAGCGAGGATGAAATATTCGTGGACGAGGAAAGTGAGAGTGAAGGATTAGAAAAAACAAAAACAAAACAAAAAAACTAGACGGCAGAGCGATTTAGATCTTATTACACACATTTACTAGGATAATTCTGGAAAATCCCATATCTGCTTATTGTGTTACTAGTGTTTTAGTGAGATCATAAAGTTATACCTGAAAGTCGGAGGGGTGTGGTGATCGGCAGTGTCTCTGATGGAAGCCATGGAGGAGCCAAGAAAGTCGCAGCTGCGTCTTTGACAGCTGCAGGAGGACGCAAGCTCCGCTCATGTTTCCGGTAAGAGCCGACTTATTACCACAATTGTGGGGCGGTATAGCTCGGTTGGTAGAACGGCCGTGCCAGCAACTCGAGGGCTGCAGGTTCGATTCCCGCTTCCACCATCCTAGTCACTGCCGTTGTGTCCTTGGGCAAGACACTTTACCCACGTGCTCCCAGTGCCACCCACACTGGTTTAAATGTAACTTAGATATTGGGTTTCACTATGTAAAGCGCTTTGAGTCACTAGAGAAAAGCGCTATATAAATATAATTCACTAATTCACACAATTCACAATTTTCTCACCGAAACCTGCCGGTTGACATGTGGTAGGGAAACATGTTCGCTTGACCGCTCTGTTCCATGTTAAAGCTTCACAACAAACAAAGAAACACCGGCTGTGTTTCGGTTGCTAAAGGCAGCTGCAATCCACCGCTTTCCACCAACAGCATTCTTCTTTATAGTCCTCAATATTAATTGAGCAAATTGCAAAAGATTCAGCAACACAGAAGTCCAGAATACTGTGTAATTATGCGATTAAATCGGACGACTTTTAGCCCAGAGTGGTGCTGGGATAACATTTCCGCTCGAACCAATAACGTCACAAGCACGCGTCAACATAAGCGTCATCATTCCGCAATGTTTTCAACAGGAGACTTTGCGGAAAATTTTAAATTGCAATTTAGTAAACTAAACCGGCTGTATTGGCATGTGTTGCAATGTTAAAATTTCATCATTGATATACAGGACTGTCTCAGAAAATTAGAATATTGTGATAAAGTCCTTTATTTTCTGTAATGCAACTAAAAACATGAAAATGTCATACATTCTGGATTCATTACACATCAACTGAAATATTGCAAGCCTTTTATTATTTTATTATTGCTGATTATTGCATGCAGCTTAAGAAAACTCAAAAATCCTATCTCAAAAAATTTGAATATTTCCTCAGACCAAGTAAAAAAAAAGATTTATAACAGCAAAACAAAGTCAAACATTTGAAAATGTCAATTAATGCACTCAGTAGTTGGTTGGGAATCCTTTTGCACGCATTACTGCATCAATCCGGCATGGTATGGAGGTAATCGGCCTGTGGCAATGCTGAGGTGTTATGGATGCCCAGGATGCTTCAATAGCGGCCTTCAGCTCATTTGCATTATTGGGTCTGGTGTCGTTCAGCTTCTTCTTCACAATACCCCACAAATTCTCTATGGGGTTTAGGTCAGGAGAGTTGGCAGGCCAATGGAGGACAGTAATGCCATGGTCAGTACACCAGTTACTGCTGGTTTTGGCACTGTGAGCAGGTGCCGGATCATGCTGGAAAATTAAATCATCATCTCCATAGAGCTTTACAACAGATGGAAGCATGTACACAGCTGCATTGACTCTGGACTTGATGAAACACAGTGGACCAAAACCAGCAGCTGATATGGCTGCCCAAACCATTGCTGACTGAGGGAACTTCCGTTGTCTAGAGTTCAGGAGTGGCTTGACCATGGGAATACGGCTATTGAAGCTGTATCTGTTGAAAAGCTCTATGGAGATGATGATTTCATTTTCCAGCATGATCCGGCACTTGTCCACCGTGCCAAAACCACCAGTAACTGGTGTACTGACCATGGCATTACTGTCCTCCATTGGCCTGCCAACTCCCCTGACCTGAACCTTATAGAGAATTTGTGGGGTATTGTGAAGAAGAAGCTGAAAGACACCAGGCCCAATAATGCAAATGAGCTGAAGGCCGCTATTGAAGCATCCTGGGCATCCATAACACCTCAGCATTGCCACAGGCCGATTACCTCCATACCATGCCGGATTGATGCAGTAATGCGTGCAAAAGGATTCCCAACCAAGTACTGAGTGCATTAATTGACATTTTCAAATGTTTGATTTTCTTTTGCTGTTACAAATCTTTTTTTTTTAATTTGGTCTGAGGAAATATTCAAATTTTTTGTGATAGGATTTTTGAGTTTTCTTAAGCTGTATGCCATAATCTGCAATATTAAAATAATGAAAGGCTTGCAATATTTCAGTTGATGCGTAATGAATCCAGAATGTATGACATTTTCATGTTTTTAGTTGTATTACAGAAAAAAAAGGACTATCACAATATCCTAATTTTCTGAGACAGTCCTGTATAAACTATCAGACTACGTGGTCGGTAGTAGTGGGTTCAGTAGGCCTTTAAGCATATATATATATATATATATATATACATATATATATATATACATATGTATATATATATATATATATATATATATATATATATATATCCATCCATCCATTTTCTACCGCTTATTCCCTTTCGGGGTCGCGGGGGGCGCTGGCGCCTATCTCAGCTACAATCGGGCAGAAGGCGGGGTACACCCTGGACAAGTCGCCACCTCATCGCAGGGCCAACACAGATAGACAGACAACATTCACACTTACATTCACACACTAGGGCCAATTTAGTGTTGCCAATCAACCTATCCCCAGGTGCATGTCTTTGGAAGTGGGAGGAAGCCGGAGTACCCGGAGGGAACCCACGCATTCACGGGGAGGACATACAAACTCCACACAGAAAGATCCCGAGCCTGGATTTGAACCCAGGACTGCAGGAACTTTGTATTGTGAGGCAGACGCACTAACCCCTCTGCCACATATATATATGAAGAGTTCATACGCAAAAACCGATAAACGCCATTTTGATAAAGTTTAGCCCAGCCTCGGTAATATATAGTCCGCCACTTCTATTGTGGTATACCAAAATCAATTTGTTTGCAAATGCGGACAAATGCCGCTTTTAACGTCATTTAGTTCAGCGATTTATTGCAAGAGCCGATAAGCGCCATGGATCATCTACCACAAAAGCCGATATATCCGTTTGCCCAACCAGCGCTGCAGTACGGGATCACGTGACAAACAAAATGGCGGCGCGCACGGACTCACTCAGTGATGTTATCCACGCATGAATAATTTGGAAGCTTCTCCTGTGAACGAAACTGTTAAGCCAGCGAAAAAAACTGACCTGTTGAAGTTATTATTTGATGTTGGCGCTAGCACGCGTGTCCGTGAGTTTTATACCGCTACGTTAAACGATGTTGTCGAGCCTGGAGCTAATGTCGATAGCGATGATGAGTGAGCTGTTATCTGCACATGAGTGTTTTTGATAGGCAAACCAGGTTGAGCATTTGTGGTTGTTTTATTAATAAAACATTGTCTTCATTGCAACTCTGTTTTTTTTTGTTTTTTCATTTTGTGCTGAAAAGCACAAGGTAAATATGTGAGGTCACAGTTCCAAAAAAGCATGTCCGGTTAGCAAGTACGAAAAAACAATGTTCGCAGGGACAGCTAGATTTATACGTACCAAGGGATCGAAACTGTTAAATAATGAAGTAAAGAAATGTGAACAGTTGTTACGTTGAAATGTGGCTTTCGATAAATGTCATGTTCTGTTTTTCTCTCTATCTTTATCTTGAATATTATGCGAAATAACGACCGCAAAGAAAACGATTTTGGAGATATCTGTTTTTGCAACATATCATAATTTGGATATATCTGCTTTTGACGTAAAACCACATCAAACACTCTTACTTGAAAGCCATTCATTACATCAGCATTTCTTAAAAGTTTAGGCTTTCATGACTTGTTTATGTTGATATTAAATAAACTATTGTACGCTTGTACATGTACCGGCAACACCAGCAGGCAGAAAATCGTTAATATACAGAATCGGTCAAAATGGATTTATCTGCTTTTGCATATGAACTCTTCATATATATATATATATATATATATATATATATATATATATATATATGTATATATATATATATATATATATATTATGGACAATAAATACATGTATTTATTGTCTAATACATATACATTCACACACTCACTAGTGTATATATATATATATATGTAACCGATAGAAAAAGGAAACGGCATCTTCTGGTATTTTTTATTTATTTCATATTGTTGTTATTAATTTCACCAAAATCCATCACATGATGTGTTTTAGTTTCTTGTTACTTTAAATATGGATTGTCATTAATATAATTCAAGTTTTTGTGGATTTATTTTTGTATTTCCTTTATTCTTACAAATCTGAGCTTTTATTTTGAAAGTTTGAGGATATGACGTTGCGTAGCTGCCGTTCCCGCCAGTCTTCGCCGTTCCTCACTGCGAGAGGTATGTTGTTTTGCTATGGGAATAACAAATCATACATCTTGAGTCTAAATGCAAAATTAACGGAAGAATGTTGGTGTGCAAATGTTCGAGATGTGTTTAAGGAGGTCTTTGTTTAGTGGAGTGTTTTAAAGAACCATTTTGAGCGAGAGAAGGAAAGTTTGTTCGGCCAAGACTTTTACCTGTATGTGCGTGAATGAATGAGCGAGCGTGCGTGTGTGTGTGTGGGTCCTCCATTTTGTAGCCTACATGCTCAATGTGTTTTATATTTTTTTGTGTGTGTTAGGAGTTATGTGGAGAGTAGATGACCATTGCACTCATATTGTGTCTCATGTCACTGTCATACAGGTATGTGTGTGTTTGGCCGCCATGTTAAAAATGTTTGTTTACTTTACTGTATTATAAATGTAGTAGTGAGTAGCGAGTTGTGAACGCGTCTGGAGCCGTTGGGTCGTTCTTGACCGGAGAGAGCACAGCCAGGCGGGTGCCGAGTACAGGGTTTTTATTTTTCACTTTACAATCTATATTTTTAATGTTTTGCTTTTCAGCAATTAGTGGACTGCCGCTCCTTCCGTCCGCGTCTCTGCCTCGCGTCTGTTCCCCAACACCTTCTCATGGTCCCCCGCGCCCCTGATAAAGAGACAGGTGATTAGACGACTCGTTCCAGCTGAGAAATCTCTTCACCTGTCATCGCTTCACAGCCGGCTCCTGTGCACGCCTCGCCCGCAGGGGAAGCGTCGACCACGCCCCTCCACATGCCTCCACCGCCAGTTTAAGGCCGGGCACCCGTCCGGCCGCGACCACTACCCCCCCAACCCCTGCCCCCGTAGAGGGGAGAGAGAGGTAGTCGGCCACGGCCATCTGCGTACCCGGCCGGTGGACCACCCGGAAGTTGTAGGGTTGCAACGCTAGGTACCACCGGGTGATCCGTGCGTTGGCATCCTTCATGCGGTGGAGCCACTGGAGCGGCTTGTGGTCCGAGCAGAGGCTGAAGGGGCGCCCCAACCGCCCATCGGATCGCGAGGCACTCTCTCTCCACCGTACTGTATCTCGCCTCCCGGTCCGAGAGCTTCCGGCTGATGTATAGGATGGGGCGGTCGACACCCCCCACCTGCTGCGACAACACCGCCCCCAGCCCCCGCTCCGACGCATCCGCCTGCAGGCAGAAAGGGATGGAGAAGTTAGGCATGCACAGTACCGGCTCCTCGCAGAGTGCAGATTATACCTGTTCGAACACCTGCTGGCATTGCTCCGTCCACTGGACCAGTTCTGGCGCACCCTTCCGGGTGAGGTCGGTCAGGGGGCTGGTCAAGTCCGCAAACCGGGGAATGAACCGTCGGTTGTACCCGGCCATGCCCAAAAACCGCCTCACCTCCTTTTTCGTCTTGGGGGGTGGGCATGCCGCGATCGCCGTCGTTTTGTCAACCTGCGGTCGCACTTGCCCACCCCCCCCCCGAGTGGTACCCCAGATACTGTACCTCCCTCCGACCAATCGCACACAACCCGGGGTTGGCGGTGAGCCCCGCCCGCCTCAAGGACTCAAGCACCGCCCCCACCCGCTGCAGATGTTCCTCCCAGCTGTCACCCTGGATGATGACATCATCCAGGTATGCAGCTGCGTAGGCCGCGTGGGGTCGCAGCACCCGGTCCATGAGGCGCTGGAACGTCGCGGGCGCACCGAACAATCCAAACGGGAGTGTCACGAATTGGTATAAGCCTTCTGGAGTGGAGAAGGCCGTTTTTTCCCGGGACTCTGGCGATAAGGGAATCTGCCAGTAGCCCATGGTTAAATCCAGTGTGGAAAAAAAACGCGCAGTGCCAAGCCGATCCAGGAGCTCGTCGACCCTAGGCATTGGGTATGCGTCGAAACGTGACACCTCATTCACCTTGCGGTAATCCACACAGAACCGTATAGACCCATCCTTCTTCCCCACTAGAACGATGGGACTACAGCATGAACTGTGGGACTCTTCTATTACTCCCAACTCCAACATGGTTTTTAATTCTTCCCGGACCATTTTGCGCTTGTGCTCGGGAAGCCTATAGGGACGAGACCGCACCGTAATCCCTGGGCTGGTCTCAATGCGATGGCAGATGAGGTCTGTGCGGCCGGGCCGCGCGGAGAACACATCTGAAAAGCGACGCTGTAATTCAGCAACCTCCGCTCTTTGAGCCAATGTGAGCTGGTCATCACAAGGAAGGGGAGGGGGAGAGGCGGAGCGCGGGACCTCCGGCCCCAGCTCCTTCTCCGGCCCCAGCTCCTCCTCCGGCCCCAGCTCCTCCTCCTCCTTCACTACTGTCACCATGGAGACAGGCTCGGCCTCCCTCCATGCCTTCAGCAGGTTCACGTGGTTAATTTGCATGTCCCCGCCCCGGTCCGAGCGCCGGACCTCGTAATCTACCTCGCTAGTCTGCCGTGTGACCACAAAGGGCCCTTGCCACTTGGCCAGTAATTTAGAGCTGGAGGTTGGGAGTAGTACAGGTACTTTTTCTCCCGGTAAGAATTTTCTCAGCTGGGTCCCCCGATTATACGTGCGCTGTTGTCGTTGTTGGGCGCGGAGCAAATTTCCCCGTGATAAGTGCGCCACCTTATGAAATTTTGCTCGCATGTCCAACACATATTTAATCTCATTCTTACTGCGGCTGGATCCTTCCTCCCAGCTTTCTTTAATAAGGTCCAGCACGCCGCGCGGCCTCCTGCCGTAAAGTAACTCAAAGGGCGTAAAACCGAGGGAGGTCTGGGGTGCCTCCCGCATCGCAAACATCAAGGGATCCAGCCATTTGTCCCAATTAGGTTTGTCCTCGTGTATGAATTTACGGATCATGGTTTTCAGTGTTTTATTCAATCTTTCCACCAGGCCATCCGTTTGCGGATGGTAAACGCTGGTCCGGATAGATTTAATTCCCAGTAATCCGTATAATTCCTTTATCGTGCGCGACATAAAGGACGTGCCCTGGTCATTAAGGATTTCTTTCGTAATCCCTACCCGGGTGATGACCGAAAACAGTGCTTGTGCTACACTCTTTGCCGAGATGGAGCGCAGCGGCACCGCTTCGGGATATCGTGTTGCGTAATCCACTAGGACTAACACAAATCGATATCCCCGTGTGCTCGGGTAAAATGGTCCGATGAGGTCCATTCCGATTCTATCGAATGGGACCTCTATGAGCGGTAATGGCCACAACGGGGCTTTTGGGATGGCTGCCGGGTTCACCAGCTGGCAGTCCGGGCAGGCAGCACACCATCGGCGAATGTCCGCCCAGATGCCTGGCCAATAGAACCGGACCATGACCCGATGTCCGCCCAGATGCCTGGCCAATAGAACCGGACCATGACCCGATTAAGTGTTGTTTCATACCCCATGTGGCCCGCGTGGGGATTGCAATGCCCCGCCTGGAAAACCATTTCCCGGCGAGGTTTTGGCACCAACAATTGGGTGTATTCTTCGCCTGTTTGAGTGTCACGGGTCACTCGGTATAGCCTATCTCATACAATGGAAAAGTGGGGAAATACCCGCGTTTTCCCCGGGCGCACCAGCTGACCGTCGATGTAATCCACCTGGTCCCAGGCCGCGCGCAGAGTTTCATCGCGGGACTGTTCGAGGGGAAAGTCCTCCGTGGGTCTCCACTGAGGGTCCGGGGGAGCCTCCCGCAAAGCCCCCGCCGGTTCCCACTCGGCAGCGCTGCTCGAACCCGCGTCGCCACTGAGTACTGCGTGGATACTTCCCTGTCCTACAGCCCGTGAACGCCTCCCCATTCATCGTTCCATTAGTTGGCTAAACCCCGGCCAATTTGTCCCTAAAATCAGGGGGTGCGTAAGTTGCGCGCTTACGGCAACCTTTATGGTATGTTTTTGGCCCTTATGCCAGATTTCCAAAGGCACAATAGGGTACGTGTGCACATCCCCAGGTATACACCTTATCCTCCCTTGTGTCGCGTGCCTCAACGCCCCGCGTCGAACCAGGTTCTGGTGGATCATGCACTGTTTGCAGCCCGAATCCACCATAGCCCGGTGTGTACTCCCTTGTACCCTTACTGGGACGCAATACGTCTCCACTGGATCGGGGGAGGCTGCTGGAGGCCCGGCAACCCGTATCACCTGGTCCACCTCCATTGCGGAGCACTCCCGCCTCAGGTGACCGGGCTGTCCGCACCCCCAACACACCTTCCCTGGTGTTTGCAGTGCCGTCTGCGGGGGAAGCCCGCTATCAGCAGCGCTGGTACCCTGAAAGAGAGGAGCAGAGACACCGTTATATCCCCTCACCCCCCCCCTTATGATGATGTTCGTGTGTGTGTGTGTCTTTTCTTTTTTGTTTGGTGGTCATGTCCGAGGCTGGAACCTGCTCATAGAACGCCGTGGGCCTTGTCGGTCGGGAACGGGGCCCCAATGGCGCTGTTGCCACCGGCGGTGCGGATCGTCTGCGCGGGGCCGGTGTGGGTCTTTCTGTCGGTCTTGGGGTCCCCTCCTCCCTCCGTGCGTCGCGATGGACCGCCAGGTGATCTTCCGCCAGGTTTACCGCTTCGGTCAGGTTTTGCGGCTGGTGGTACCTCACCCACGCCGCGGTCCGTGTCGGGATGGCCTCCAGGAACTGCTCCAGCAAGATGAGCTCGAACATCTGGCTGTCCCGTTGTCCTGGCTGGAGCCATCTTGCTGCCGCATCCCGGAGCTGTTGCCCAAGAGCGAACGGTCGGTCCTCTGGTCCTAGTTTCAAGGACCGGAAGCGGCGCCGATGGTCTTCTGCCGTGCTGCCGACCCGGTCCAGGATTGCCCTCCTTAAGTGTTGGAACTCTACCCGGGCCGCTGCTGGCAGGCTGAGCGCCGCTCACTGCGCCTCCCCTGCTAGGAGTGGCAACAGCCTCACCCCCCACTCTTCTTGAGGCCATCCGCACGCTGTTGCGGTGGCCTCAAAGATGTCGACGCAAGCCTGTGGATCCTCGGCCTCCGCCATGCGCTGCATGGAGGCCTTCGCTCCGGCGCTTGGTGACCCCCCCCCTCTGTCCATCAGCGACTGCAGCACTTGCGTCTGCTGCTGGCTCGCCGCAGATACTTCTGCCAGCACTCTCCCAAGTGCCTCCAGTGGGGTCGGTGCAGTCATTCTGTTCTTCCTTTTTTTTTTCTTTTTTTTTTTTTCCTGGATTCGTTTAGCTGGGCGCCAATGTGAACGCGTCTGGAGCCGTTGGGTCGTTCTTGACCGGAGAGAGCACAGCCAGGCGGGTGCCGAGTACAGGGTTTTTATTTTTCACTTTACAATCTATATTTTTAATGTTTTGCTTTTCAGCAATTAGTGGACTGCCGCTCCTTCCGTCCGCGTCTCTGCCTCACGTCTGTTCCCCAACACCTTCTCATGGTCCCCCGCGCCCCTGATAAAGAGACAGGTGATTAGACGACTCGTTCCAGCTGAGAAATCTCCTCACCTGTCATCGCTTCACAGCCGGCTCCTGTGCACGCCTCGCCCGCAGGGGAAGCGTCGACCACGCCCCTCCACACGAGTCTTCGCCGTTCCTCACTGCGAGAGGAGTTATGTGGAGAGGAGATGACCATTGCCCTCATATTGTGTCTCATGTCACTGTCATACAGGAATAAAGTGAATGTCAGAAGTTGAACCAGCCCCGTGTCCCATGTCATTGAATGAACGCAGAGTACTACATATGAACAGCGTAGTCGGGACGCAGCAGACCCGCCCCGGCTACATATATATATATATATATATATATATATATATATATATATATATATATATATATATATATATATATATATATAGTTTTGTATATGATGCCACTAGTGTACAGTGTACTAATAATATGAACGGCCGGTTGAAAATTGGGACAAATTCGGGAGAATGGTTGCAATGGTAGATCGTCGGGAGGTGCACTGAAATTCAGGAGTCTCCCGGAAAAATCGTGAGGGTTGGCAAGTATGTTGCTAGAGCAGGAAAGCCATTCATAGAAGGTGAATTCATTAAAAAGTGCATGTTATATTTTTTTAAGAAATCTTTTCTTGCGGCCCAGCCTCACCCAGTTTCTGCATCCAGTGGCTCCCAGGTAAATTGAGTTTGAGACCCCTGATCTACATGCTGCCGCTAGGTGACATCATTCGCAAATACGATGTTAGCTTTCACTCTTAGGCTGACGACACCCAACTTTACATGCCCCTAAAGCTGACCAACACGCCGGATTGTAGTCAGCTGGAGGCGTGTCTAAATTCAATTAAACAATGGATGTCTAGCAACGTTTTGCATCTTGATGCTAAGAAAACGGAAATGTTGATTTTCGGTCCTGCTAGACACTGACACTTATTTATTAACAACCAAACAATTACACAAAGCGACTCGGTAAAGAATCTGGGAATTATTTTCAACCCAACTCTCTCATTTGAATCACACATTAAGAGTGCTACTAAAACAGCCTTCTGTCATCGCTGAAATATTGCTAAAATGTGTTCCATTTTGTCCCCCACAGCCCCTAAGATCATTATTCATGCGTTTGTTACGTTTCATCTCAAGTACCGTAACATATTATTTTCAGGTTTGCTTACGTCTTGCATTAAAAGATTACAGTTGGTACAAAATGAGGCTGCTAGTCTTTTGACAAGAACAATACAGTTTCATCATATTACGCCTAAACAGGCTCACGCTGCTGGAAGGGTGAGCTTGTAACAGTTTCATTGCTTGTGGCTGGTGCGGCTCTCACTACACAGTAGCAGGAGTTGACTGGGCTTGATGTGCCGAGACAGCTTGTACATCACCCTATGTCTGTCTGGTCTCACATGGTATGAGACTGTAACCCATTACCTGGAAGACAATAGACTAGGCGAGGGAACTAACAAGTCAACTCCAAAACTTCCCGAAACCTGAAATGGTGGAAGGTTAGGCTTGGGGCTAGCAACCCCAACCCATAAAAACTCCTTGCTACAGAAACGTTGACGAAAAACAAAAATTCCAAAAGTCTTGGAAAGGAAGTCTCTTCGGTTACACAAACCAAAGAGAAAATGATGATGCACTCGAAAAACCATAAGATGATGGTGCGTCCGATTCTTCTGACGCCTAGACACTCCACTAACATCGCAACATGGAACGTCAGGACCATGTATGCAGGAGGAAAGACAGCAGTTATAGCGGAAGAGATGAGGAGATACAGAATATCTCTCCTGGGTCTGTGTGAAACTAGATGGCTCCAGTCGGGGCAGGTTAATCTGGCCAGTGGTGAGTCCATACTATAGTCAGAGCACCCAGAAGACTCTGCACCACATACAGACGGTGTAGGGTTCATGCAATACAAAGAAGCTCAGAGGGCCCTCATCCGTTGGGAACCCATCAACTCAAGGATCATTACTGCAAAATTCCATACCACGCATAAGAAAATTAATCTTCAAGTTGTACAATGCTATGCCCCTACCAACGATGCAGAGGATGAAACGAAGGACAACTTTTACAATCTTCTATACCACATTCTTCAGAAAAAGAAAGGAAAAGACGTTGTGGTCTTAATGGGAACATGAATGTGAAAATAGGAGAACATAACAATGGCTATGAGCTGATAATGGGAACGCAAGGGCTTGGAACAATGAATGTAAATGGAAAACCAGATTGATCACATTTGCATTAGCCGGAAATTCAGGCGCTCACTGCTTGATGTCAGAGCGAGAAGAGGAGCTGACGCTGCGTCTGACCACCACCTAGTCAAAGCAAGTTCCAGTTGAAATTGAAATGCATTAAACAAAGAGGAGGGAGGATCAAATTCAACATACAACAATTCCAAGATATAGGCACCTTGGAACTATACCAAGCCACATTACACAACCGGTTTCAAGCACTACAGGACCAGACAACACATGCACCAGGAACTGTAGAAGGGATTTGGGAAGGTTTGAAGACCACATCGAAGAAGACCTGTGCAGAAGTGGTAGGGATAAAAAAGTCCACGAACAAACCTTGGCTATCCACAGAAACCCACAAGAAAGTTAGTGAGAGAAGGGAAAAAAGGAGGTAGATAAAAAATGCAGAATGAGAGCAGGAAAGGCAGCAGCACAAACACAATATGAAGTAGTAAACAAGGATGTGAAGAAGAGTGTCAGAAGGGACAAAAAGAAGTACATTGAGGATTTAGCACAGCAGGCGGAGGAAGCAGCAGGAAAGAATAATCTGAAATAACTCTCTCTAACTACAAAGATGCTCACTTGCAAATTTAAACAAGCTCATATGCATATTAAAGACACAAATGGTACACTGCTCACAACCAAGGAAGATCAACTCCAGAGATGGACTGATCACTTTCAAGACCTCCTGAACAGAGAGATCCCCTCAATTGACTGCAGATATTCCACCAGCTCCAATCATGCTTGAAATAAACTGCAACCCCCCTACCAAACTGGAAATCAGGAATGCCATCAAAGCCCTGAGAGCAGGAAAGGCAGAAGGGCCAGATGAGCTAACAGCAGAAGCTCTCAAAGCAGATATCGAAACATCCTCCAGCATGCTTTTCCATCTCATGCAAGCTATCTGGGAGGAAGAAAAAGTCCCATCAGACTGGAGAGATGGCATCATCATAAAGATTCCCAAGAAAGGAGACCTCAGGGAGTGTAAAAACTACAGGGGAATTATGCTCCTCTCAACGCCAGGGAAGTTGCTCAACCACATACTACTAGAAAGGATGCGGAAATTGGTTGATGCACAACTGAGGGAAAACCAGGCTGGTTTCAGAAATGGAAGATCTTGTGCTGACCAAATTGCCTCCCTCAGGATTATAATAGAACAATCCATGGAATGGAACTCACCGGTATATATTAATTTCATAGACTTTAAAAAGGCGTTTGACAGTGTCGACCGTGAGACACTGTGGAAGCTGATGGCACACTATGGCATCCCACCGATGCGCATCAACATCATCAAAAGCACCTACCAAGGGATGCGATGTTGTGTCCTACATGACGGATTCCCATCGGAGGCCTTCGAGGTACTGACTGGGGTGCGGCAAGGATGTCTGCTGTCGCCTTTCCTTTTCCTCCTCTGTATTGACTGAACCATGAACCAAACAACCAAAAACAGTAAAACCGGCATACAGTGGAGCTTAACCGAACAACTGGAGGACCTAGACTTTGCAGACAATCTAGCTCTCCTTGCTCACACTCACCAACAGATGCAGGACAAATCACAAAAACTACAAAGAGCTGCTGCATTTCTTGGGCTTAAGATCAATTCACAAAAAACAAAGGTCATGCGTATCAATAACAAGAACAATACACCAATAATAATGGACCATAATCAATTAGAGGAAGTAGTCAGTTTTACATACTTGGGAAGCATAATTAGTGTAGATGGAGGGGCAGATGAAGATGTCAAATCCAGAATAGGGAAAGCAAGAACATCATTCAACATGCTAAACAAAATATGGAGAACAAAAAACATTTCTTTCAAAACCAAACTGAAAATATTTAACTTAAATGTCAAATCCATCCTGCTGTATGGATCAGAAACATGGAAAACCACCAATAGCATACTCACTAAACTTTAGACATTCGTAAACCGTTGCCTCCGTCTGGTCCTAGGAGTCTACTGGCCAGACACCATCACCAATGCCAACCTGTGGGAACTCACCAAATAAGAACCAGTGGAACTGCAAATCAGGAGAAGGAAGTGGAGCTGGATAGGCCACACACTCAGAAAACCCAATAAATCAATCACCAAACAGGCACTAACATAGAACCCACAACGAAAAAGAAACAAAGGGAGACCAAGAAAAACCTGGAGAAGAAGCACGGAACAGGAGATGAGGGCTGAGGGGCTGTCATGGCAAAAACTCGACTGAAGGGCACAGGACCGGAATGGCCTCTGTTCCTCAGGGAATACTAAGGCCTAAGCATATAAATACTAAACGGTCTACCTCCATCCTATCTTGCTGATATCCATTCAAGATGATCCCCTGCTGGTCTCCCAATGGACTGGACATGCACATGAAGCATGGCCACTCCTTATGCATCAGTCGGTGATGTCTCTGTGCCGCGACGTGAGTTTTTTCTTGCCCTGATGTGGGATTAGAGCCGAGGATGTCGTTGTGGTTTGTGCATCCCTTTGAGACATCCCTTTGTTTGGAATTCTGTCTGTCGTTCACTTTTAATGCATTCTAAGTACTAAATAAAGGCACTCAAAAGTCCACTTACAATGGAGCCCTTGGGAGCCGCTCTATTCTGCCTATAAAGCCCTTAAAAAAACATCTAAAAACCTCCATTAAGGTTTTATATCATGTAATATATTAATGGACACATTAATAATAACATAATAATTCAAATCACAAAATGTAAATAGAGCATTGTAGGCCGGTTCTTGAATGGTTATTTATTGGACTTTATGGGCAAAATAGAGGACTTCCCATTGGCTCTGCTGTAAGCTGACTTTTAGTTATGTTTGTTTACGAATACAAATGAATTATTAAAAGAAATCCACCCGTAGCCATGTCTTTCATAATTATTGTAAACGATAGGCAAAATTCCAAAAAAAAGGGCAGTTCCCCTTTAAGGGTTACATGAATAAACTTAGATTGAGTACATTTTTTTTTCTGCCAAAATGGAAAGAACAAATACATTGAGTAAGAAGGTCAAAGTACTTTACTGATGCATATTATTTCCTGTAAAGCACTTCACAGTAACTTGTCATGATTAGGAGCAACTGATATATTTTTCTTGGCTTGAGGTTCAAGATCTACGGTAAATGAGCACTGAAACACGGCCAGGGTGTGTGATTGTTGATCAAAGGACATTTGCAAAGAAGAAAAAACAAACCTAACCAACTTGCTGTTAAATATTTCCAAACAATATTCAGCTGCAACTCTTACAGCCTGATAACATCTGTTCAGTGAAACCATTTTTATGTAAGTCTGCCAAGCTAAGGAATCTAAAGACACGCAAGGGAGCAATTAAAAATTCATATTTTCATTTTTTAGTAATAAACAACTACATAATCTACTGTATGTACATCTCAAGCAGTGACTCATTTTGTAGGCTTCTTCACTCAAACTTGTCTGTGCTTATTTAGTACAAATAATGAAGAGTCAGTCCAGATCAAACAAACATGAGTCAGGATGCGACTTGTATTTATGTCCATTAATACTTGGGGAGCACATGAGTGTGACATCATCCAGTGGACGCAAATACATGATTGGACCAAGCTGACCACGCAGCTTCAACTGGAGGAAGACAGCGGGACACAATGTGTGTGTGTGTGTGTGTGTGTGTGTGTGTGTGTGTGCGTGTGTTCGTGCGTGCGTGCTTGCGTGTGTGTGTGTGTGTGTGTGTGCGTGTGTGTGTGCGTGTGTGTGTGAGTGTCTGCATGTGTGAGTGCCGCTCAAAATATCTCCTCCATGATTGTTAGACATAAAAGTACATCTTCAGAAACACAGCGGTACCTAAATTTTTCGTACTTTTCCCCAAGTTCCTCTCCAATTCAATAGTGTTCACACCTTCTTTATTAAAGTGTTAGCACTCACAGCTTTCTTTGGCCCCGCGTTAGATTATTTTTCATTCCTACTAAAGAAAGAACTGAGTCACCAATGCCTTGGATGGCAATCGATATGTGATATGTGGGCAGACGTACAACACTGAGTAGGAGCCATACATTTATTTGACCTCTGCCTGGAGGTTATGCAATCACTATGTTTTTTTTTAAGGGTGTATCTATTTATGTTTGTCACCATGCGTCGCCAATATAATGTTTGCAGAAACATTTTTACACCATTACTTTCTACACTGGAGAGTCCTGTTTTCAAACTCATGGCCCAGGGGCTACATGATTTTATGTGGCCCTCTAAAACCTGCAAATGTGTGTTAATAAACATTTTGTCCTTTTTGTTATTAATTTTTTGTTGTGGCTTTGCCAACGATTCATTTCAACAATGAAAAAAATAACCAGGCTAAAACTTTTTCTGCAATTAATTTATGTAGGCAGTCATTTTGCCTCATACTGCAACGTACTCAATGACCTAGTGGTTACAGTGTCCGCCCTGAGATCGGTAGGTTGTGAGTTCAAACCCCGACCGAGTCATACCAAAGACTATAAAAATGGGACCCATTACTTCCCTGCTTGGCACTCAGCATCAAGGGTTGGAACTGGGTTAAATCACTGCATATTATTCCTGGGTGCGGTCACCGCTGCTGCTCACTGCTCCCCTCAACTGCTAGGCTGTGAACAAGGAGATGGGTCAAATGCAGAGGACAAATTTCACCACACCTAGTGTGTTTGGCAATCATTGGTACTTGTCAGGTTCAAACACTGATGACATCTGTAGAGACAGAGTTCAATTTAGCTCATGAGGAGAACGCATGGAGCTGCACACTTAGTCACAGTCTCGCCCTACGCTCTAAGGTTCAGCTCCCGTGTCCCTGTATTTATTCAGGAGTTCCATAGTCAACATCACTGAGGCTGAGGGAAGGGGGTAGACTCGACAACTCCAGTTAGACACAGTCAGCAGGCCGAGTCTGCACAAAACACTGATAAAAAAGGCTAGCAATCTTTTGGATTGCTAGCTCTGCACAAATACGGAAATACCACTTCAGCACAAATTGACAATACTTTATAGTAACTTTATAGTAATTTATGATATAAATATAATTGGGCTTCACAGTGGCAGAGGGGTTAGTGTGTCTGCCTCACAATGCGAAGGTCCTGCAGTCCTGGGTTCAATCCCGGGCTCGGGGTCTTTCTGTGTGGAGTTTGCATGTTCTCCCCATGAATGCGTGGGTTCCCTCTGAGTACTCCGGCTTCCTCCCACTTCCAAAGACATGCACCTGGGGATAGGTTGATTGGCAACACTAAATTGGCCCTAGTGTGTGAATGTGAGTGTGAATGTTGTCTGTCTATCTGTGTTGGCCCTGCGATGAGGTGGCAACTTGTCCAGGGTGTACTCCGCCTTCTGCCCGATTGTAGCTGAGATAGGCGCCAGCGCCCCCCGCGACACCAAAAAAAAGGGAATAAGCGGTAGAAAATGGATGGATGTATAGATAATTATTCCAACAGTACTTTAACTTTAACTTTAAACTTTAACCGTCACAATGTGTTCCTGTGATTCCTTGGCCATGTGGGACCGAGCAGCAGCCACCGGTGGTTGTGGCCCATTAACACCGGAGATTGGGGAGAAATGTCCTGACTTCGTGTCACGTACGGCTGCTAACCCAGGAAGCTCTCCTAGGTTGTAATAATACACTGAGTAATTAAGCAACAGTTGAAGTCTTTTGTATCCTCTTTGATAGCACTGGCATGTTTAAATGTAAAAGCAGGCTACTGTATTAACACATTTTGTTGTAAATAACACAAATTAGATTTATATTGGGTGTAATTAGACTCACCTGCCTCTTCTAAAGTGTAATGTATTATTGCAGCGATAGTCTTTTTCAAAGGGGTGCAGCAATAATTTCCCTGACACAGTTTTGCCCATTCACATCTATGCTCTCACCTTCTTCCTGACACAACCATTTCAGTTTTTGTTCTCAGCCTGTGTTCAGTTCTTGGAGACACAGCAAAGTCAGGCTGACAATTGCTCCGGCGTTCGCTTGAAACACGAGAAAGAAGCACCTCCTAATTACCTGTGATAGGGCAGAACGTGCCGAACTCCAACACAAGTTCTATATGATTTGTGTATTTATAAGGAGGCGTGGCCTGGGTGGGGTCTGGGCGTGTCCAGCCGTGCTCAGTCTGCGGTCAGTTTCAAACTGATTGCTATGTAAACAAGAAATGTTCTTAAAAAATATGCATGCGCACACTTCATCTATACATCTGAATTTTTCATTATGTACGTAGTTTTCTGGATTTCAACATACGTCTATTTTAGTAGGAAAGTCACTTAACTCTGATCACATGAGTCTGCTTGCGTAAGGTGAGGTGCAAGTATGCTTGGGAAACGGGAGGTCACACAGTTTCTACTCCTCGCACAGCTGCTTCTGCTGGCTACCTTCCACACTCACTAACCCGTCCATCTTGTCGCCCCAGAACGCTACACCAGATATCACATTTATTCATAATTTTATGAAACAAACAGTAATTTATCTCAAACATAATATTTTGCTTGGAAATTCTTTCTTCTCGCACATTTTAACACAGATAGAATGAGCAGCTTGAAATGTTAGAACTTGAGAACTGTTTGTTGCACTCAATGTTTGGATAGATTATTTGGCAAAAACAGAATTTGTACGAAAAGTGGGGTGCACGAAAGATGTGACATTACTGCGTGGTTAAAGGGTATATCCAGGTAAAATGATTTCTGGCGTGATGGCAGACTTTAGGTTGAGCATATAGGGTGTAAGGCGTGCTTAGCGGGAGTGCCGTAATAACGTGACTTTTTGTGTGTTTCATTGGCACTTTTGCTAACTCCAAAAGTCAACTCTACAAAACTTTTACTAACCTCTGGTGCACAGCTTTCTTTTTGTCATTGCACGCCTCTGAATTCCACGATATCTGGCGGAGGGAAATCCGACAAGCCAGCCCGCTCCAAGCCTTCTGCATCTCCGGATCCAGATATCGTGGAGGAGTCTGTTGTTGACTTGTTTCTTTTTAGGAACATAAGTCAGACGATGGACAAAATGCGAGCCAACATCCACGACAATCTTAAATCTGTTGTCAGAGGAGAAATAACGGCTGTTATGAAACCGTTCGAAAACATTCTCTGATCCAATAGCAGGGGCATCTCTCGCCTGGAGCTCGCTGCTAATGCTAATGCTAACGAGCTAACCGACCTCCGTGCTAGCATCAGCAAACTAAATGCCACCGTGGATCTCCCCTCTAAAAAAATGTGATGATCTGGAGGAATAATATCCGAGTGGTGGGCCTCCCTTACAGCTGTGGGGGCTGTGAGGCTTCCCGCCTGACTGAGTTTAGTCAGTTTTTGACGGATGTGCATGTTGGATCGGAATCACCGGGCACTAAAGGCCTAAAGATGACGAACCTCCTCAATTTATTTCAACTCCTGAACCAGATCCTACAGCGGGCGGGTGAGGCTTCTCCGCTATTCTGTATGGGCATGAGGATTTCCATTTGTTCTCAATTTTATTTCGGCCATAGCTCGGAAATAGCTAATCAGCCAGACACACAGATTTGAGGACCTAGTACAGGTGGCAGACTTTATGGAGAAAAATATCAAAATGGGAGTTACACCGTACTAAGAGGCATCCCGCTGCTGTCAAGGCCTGAATGACTGCAAATCCCAGGAGCGTAAGATACCTTGTCTGGTTACTTGTCGGACTTGTTCATTCTCATTTGGATAGTGTTGCAACTGGGTTTGCTGAGGGTTGGTTTTTGTCAATATGACTACTATTTGAGTTTGTGAAAGTCTTGCCATCCTTTGGAGTTTATTTTGCCTCACTCAGACAGTGTTGTTGCTATTGTTACGTCTTGTCAAAATTAACTACTATTTGAGTGTATATAAGAGCTCTGTAACATAAGGAATTTTTTCTTTCTTTTTTTTTGTTGAACATTTACTTTAGTGCACTTCACTTGTAAACGACATGTCATAATTCCAACGCCCAGTGTGAAGTTTGTTTTTTCACAGCTGCTTAGTGCAGTGGAAGCGCAAAGGTTTTTCTTGAGGGAATAAGAGGATGCGCCCACCCTGTTCGAAGGGATGCCTCTGCAGGTGTTTTGGGGTTGCGGTGGGGGTTGTTTCTATGTTTTCTATTTGTTTACATATGACAAGTTTATCTTTTTATTTATTTTTTTTAATTATTATTTTTTAATATTTATTTTTGTCGAGTTTTACCAAAGATTTAATGCTGGCATTTTGCTATGACATTGTCTAATCCAAAAACGACATCTGGTGGGTGTGACATTAGGTTCACTTGTTTTAACTGTAAGGGACTTAATAATCTTATAAGGCATCTACTCAGTGGCCTAGTGGTTAGAGTGTCTGCCTTGAGATCGGTAGGTTGTGAGTTCAAACCAAAGTCGTACGAGTCGTACCAAAGTCTATAAAAAAATGGGACCCATTACCTCCCTGCTTGGCACTCAGCATCAAGGGTTGGAATTGGGGGTTAAATTACCATAAATGATTCCCGGCTACGGCACCGCTGCTGCCCACTGCTCCCCTCACTTCCCAGGGGGTGAACAAGGGGATGGGTCAAATGCAGAGGACACATTTCACCACACCTAGTGTGTGTGTGACAATCATTGGTACTTTAACTTTAACTTAAAGGAGAACAAAACCTGCACCACGATGCGACCCGGTCGTTACAGAACGAAACCCGCCCCACGATGCGACCCAGTCGTTACAGTGGTGCGGGTTTCATTCTACCAGGAATGCAGACGAGCCTCGGACACAGCATGAAGGTAAGAATAAATGATTTAATTAGGAATAAATCAGACTTTGACAAAGAAAAACCTGCGCATAGCACTTAAGGCAATAAACTAAAAGAGCTAGCATGGGAGCTAGAAGACAAAGAGCCTAGCGTGGAAGCTAGCAGGTAGCAAGCAGGAAACAGAAGTCATCACTTGTAAGAAAACAAACTAGGAAGCCAGACTGACTGACGGGAGAAGGCAAGCTTAAATAATGTCAGTGATTACAAAACACAGGTGTGCGTCCGGAACAAGAGGCAGGTGAAAATAATAAGTAACTATGGTAACCAACTGAGAGGTCCACAAACATGAACCGAAGGAGTCCAAAACCAACAGAAAACACAAAAGACTCAAAAATGCAATCATTATATGATCCGGGCAGCGGATCATAACACAAAGTAAGGTGCTACACCATATTCGCCATATGGGTGCTCCCACAAACGCTTACACGAACGTCAATTTTCCCGTTGCATGTGGATTTAAAATTATGTCTAAACTGGTAGCTTTACGTCTTAACACTATTCTTTATTCTATTAATAATGTAGATCAAACTGGGTTAATTCAAAATAGGCACTCCTTTTCTAATCTTCAACATCTTTTTAATATATTGCACAATGGGATAGTTGTCCAGGGTGTACCCCGCCTTCCGCCCGATTGTAGCTGAGATAGGCTCCAGCACCCCCCGCGACCGCAAAGGGAATAAGCATTAGAAAATGAATGGATGGATGGATAGATGGATCGGCTTGCTTCCAACACCCAAGAGGCAGTAATTCGCCATCAATCTTTGCTATTTCTAGTGGGTTAAGCTTCTCTATTCATCCCCAGTAGCCTGAGTCACAACAAATATGATCAAATCCCAAAACTTTTGCCTCTATCGTTCCCTGTGGCAGGGCTGTCTTCTCAGCCCATTGCTTTTTGCTCTTGCCATTTAGCGTCTGTCAATAGCGTTTCAAGCCAATCCGCTTATTACAGGTATATGTAGACACAATGTGCAGGCGAAAGTCTCTATTTACACAAATTACCTCCTTTTATATGTTTTGGACATCTCCGTATCAGTCCCGGTTGCTCTGAGTACTCTTCAAGCTTTTAGTCATTTGTCTGGTTACAAATTGAATTTGGGTAAAAGTGAAATATTTCCTATAAACTCTGCTGCTAAAAAAATATCCTCAGCACAATTAAATGTTCCCTTTGCCTCACAAAGTTCTCCATACTAGGGTGTCTTGGTTACGCAAATGCTTGCAGAGCTTTCTAAAGCCAACTTTCTCTCCACTGTTCTCGAGAATGCAGGGAGACTATATGCTGGTTCTTACTTAATTTATCCACGGTGACACTTGTCAACTCTATTAAAGTTAATCTACTTCTGCGATTTTCCTATTTGTTACAATGCATACCTTTTTCCCTCCCTGAGCCCTTCTTTCATAAAATACATAATCAGATTCTAGACTTCATTTGAAATAAGAGGACTCACAAGTTACGGAAACAGTATTTAAAAAGACTTAGGAAGATTAGCACTACGGAACTTTAGGTTTTATTACTAGGTACCAACTTTAGAATTCTTAAATATTGGCTGCAATATGAAGCATTGAACTTTCCCTGCTGTGGTTGGTTATGGAGACTAACTCAACTAAACTGGTTTCTCTTAGAGCTGTGGCTCACTCCCCTATTACACTCATATACTTTTCATATACTACTCGCTTTTACAAAAATTATATGGTAAAAGCCTCATTTCAGGATTTGGTTTCAGTTTAAGCGCCATTTTGGTTTTGCCATCACTGCTAATCATGCTTTCCCCCCTCTCTGTGTCGATAGTGTTATGATCCGTTGCCTGATCATAGTTTATTTACGTTTTGAATTACTTGTTGTTTAAGTTCTGCTTCAGCACCTCGCTTTTGTGTCTCCTTGGTTGCTATAGCTATTCATTGTTTTCACCTCCCTCTGATTAGTGTTCGAGACGCTGAACTGTTCCCAGGCACTAATCAGAGAGCTATTTAGTCCTGCCTTTTCCCATCACTCAGTCTGGAGCTTTTGTTTGCTTTACGCAACTGCTTTATTGGATGATTTTTAGTTCCCTGTCTTAGTGTTTCTTTGTGAGCTATTCTGCTAGCTTTCCTTGTGCTAGGCACACTTGTTTTGGTTTGTTCCTGTCTTTTTTTTAAATGATTTATGAGAATAAATAATTTCCTGCCTGCACGCTGTCGCCGGAACTCCGTTTGCACTCGTGGACGAACAATCCGCGCATCACCGTACTTCATCCCCATTACAGAAAAGCACCAGCAGCTTACCGTTTTTCCGAAGCAGACTTTGATGTGCTTGACGAAGGTGCGTCCAATGTCCGCTATTCCCCCGAGGAGCTCAAAGACATCGCAGCGCCGCCGTCTAGAAAGGCTGCAGCTCGCTGCCAGGATGCGTCCATCCCGCCAGCTTCCCCTCCAGCACGCCACAACCTGTCCTGACTTTGCCGATGTACGGGAACCCGATTCATTACTTCTCCCAACAGTTCCATGTCTGGGCTCAAAGCAAGGTGGATACCCGGGCCGATGACGTCATTCCGCTGGCCCCCTCTGATGTCGTCACTCTACTGGCACTTGGTCATGACGTCAGAGGGCAGGAATTTTTTCTCTTTACTGATACGTTCTGCTTTCCTCCCGCTGGGGACACCCAGTCTGCTTCAGTGGACTATCAGGACAATTTTTGACAATCCAGCTCCCAAGGTCAGTCCCCCGTCGTACAAGGCTGGTCCCCGCAACAGCACCTGCTCCATTGCTGGTCCCTGAACCAGCACCTGCTCCAAGGCTGGTCCCCGCACCAGCTCCATCTCCAAGGCTGGTCCCCGTACCAGTACCTGCTCCAAGGCTGATCCCCGCAGCATCACCCGCTCCAAGGCTGGTCCCCACACCAGCCCCGCTCCAAGGCTGGTCCCCGCACCAGCACCCGCTCCAAGGCTGCTTCCGGTTCCTGCTCCACGGCTGGCTCCTGCACCCGCTCCAAGGCTGGTTCCTATGCCAGCACTCGCTCCAAGACTGGTTCCCGTGCCAGCATAATAAATAATTTTCTACCCGCACGTTGTCGCCGAAGTTCCGTCTTCACTCGTGGAAGAACAATCCGACAGTATGCCTCATTCCTGTTACAGATAGTTCCTCTTTAAGGTGGTCAAGTCTGGGGATCAACAACATTAAACATTTATACACAGACAGCATGTGTGCCTCTTTTCAGCAACTCTGTAAGTAATTTTCAATCCATATGGAACATTTCTTTAGGTAGCTACAGATCTGCAGTTTCGTTTGCAACACTTTCTCTAGGTTCCTGGACTTACCGACTGAAAAAGTTTTAGATGTGTTTTTTACACCACCTCCGACTTAAAAAAGCTCAATTACACGTATCCATAACCAAATTTTTATTCTGCGCCTTGAGCCTTTGACTTCAATTAAGTCGGTCTAAGGATAGTTGGAGAATTATCTTAAGTAGAGTTCATAAGTCTTCCATTTGTGCTAGACACACTATACCAAGGTCTGATTAGTGAAGAGATATAATGGCATATTTGTGTTACGTGATCAGTGTAAACATCCGTCCATTTTTTACCGCTTATTTTCTTTGGGGTCGCGGGCGGCGCTGGTGCCTATCTCAGCTACAATCGGGCAGAAGGCGGGGTACATCCTGGACAAGTCGCCACCTCATCACAGGGCCAACACAGATAGACGGACAACATTCACACTCACCATCACACACTATGGCCAATTTAGTGTTGCCACTCAACCTATCCCCAGGTGCATGTAGTTGGGGGTGGGAGGAAGCCGGAGTACCTGGAGGGAACCCACGCAGTCACGGGGAGGACATGCAAACTCCACACAGAAAGATCCCGAGCCCTTCGTAATGTGAGGCAGATGCACTAACCCCTCCTCCACCGTGCTGCCCCAGTGTATATATATATATTTTTTTCTTTTTTTCCCAAGATGGCGCTGCTGTAGTGGCTGCTGTAGGCAGGAGCTCTGTGCTCTTGTGTCATCCTTTTGTGTTTCCCTCTTTTTTTCATGTCTTATTATATTTTTTTGCCTTTTGGTCCGGGACCCTTTGGGACTGTGTGATAAGGGGTGCCACTTTCGTGACCCCTGTGGTTCTTTTTTTTTTGTGGACTTCTGGATCTGCCTCCCGGGAGCCTTTTGGCCATGGAGACCAGCTGCTGGGTGTCTGCAACACCGGAGTCGGTTTGGAGGGACTGGCGGAGATGCGGATGAGGGGACAGGACTGCAGAGTTTGGAGGGATTGGAGGAGATGCGGATGAGGGGACAGGACTGCAGAGTTTGGAGGGACTGGAGGAGGTGCGGATGAGGGGACAGGGCTGCGGAGCTAGCACTGAGCGCTGGGACGGAGAGGCTTCGCGGTGTCTTGGCTGGGTGAGCAGGTGTCGGACACCTCAGTCACCTTGGACGTATCCTCACTCATCCATGCGGACTGGACACAGGCCGAAAATGGAGTCGGCTGTCTTGGTTGCTTTGTTGGGTCTGCTCCTGTCTCTGGCCATGCTCCCTCCACCCCAGCGAACGATGGGGTGGAACACCCCAGAGGCCACCACAGTGTATATGTTTCTTTTACTTTTTATTCATAGCTAGTATGTAGAAGTGTCTGGTTGTATCTGCTCCTTTAATGTCTTTAATGTCCTCTGTGTTCTTTGATATTTGATGTTTCCCTCTTACACACATGGAAGAGGGATGTGTACCATGGCTATGAGTTGTTGTTTTTTCCCTTGGCCTCAGTCTGCACCTCCTCTCCAGGGCCCAGGCTAAGACCGATTTTTATTTTTTTATTATTATTATTATTTTTTATTTTTTATTTTGTTTTAATCTTCTATTCCCCCTCCTTGTTTACCTGTATCTCATCTTTTTTGTAAGGGGCGCTGGAAGCCGGCAGACCCGTCAGCGATCCTGTTCTGTCTCCCTGTAATGTTTGTCTAAACTTGAATGGGATTGTGCTGAAAATTTTAATTTTCCTGAAGGAACTCTCCTGACGGAATAAATAAAGTACTATCTAATCTAATCTAATCCAAACAGGCTCCAGAAAATGTTTGCATATGATTGTCTCTGCCCATCCCTGAACAACTATTGGACAACAATTGTTGACAGTTTGTTTGTGGTCACTGATGAAAGGATTTAACCAAAGCCTCTAAGTGAACGATTTGGGGTAGTACCTCAGTCATTTACCCTCAACAAATCCAAAAGAAATCTTGTTGCATTTACTACTCAGTTGTTGTAAGGTAACAGTGCCTTCGAGCCATACCCTCTGGATTAAAGATGTCCTTTATTTTCTCAAACTGTAAAAGATTAGGCTGACATTGAACGGTTGTTCTGCAAAGTTTCAAGAACTGTGGGGTGCCTTTCTAAAATATGTCGGAGAGACTGATCCCCACATTAACTTGAAATGAGGGTGGTTGATGAGCCTCTTGTGTGCTTGTTGGTCGTTTCTCTCTAGGGCCATTCAGGAATGCAACTGTCTGTAGTTTTATGTTGTTATCTGCTTGTGGTTTCTCTTTTGTTTATTTAATTGTATTATTATTTTTGTGAAGTGAAGTGAATTATATTTATATAGCGCTTTTTCTCTAGTGACTCAAAGCACTTTACATAGTGAAACCCAATATCCAAGTTACAATCAAACCAGTGTGGGTGGCACTGGAAGCAGGTGAGTAAAGTGTCTTGCCCAAGGACACAACGGCAGTGACTAGGTTGGCAGAAGCGGGAATTGAACCTGCAACCCTCAAGTTGCTGGCACGGCCACTCTACCAACTGAGCTAAACCGGGTTTTTCATTATTATAATGTTTTACTTGTTGGGGAAAAACGTATTTGATGTATCTTTTTCTAGTTCTGTCATTTATTTGTGTCAAAAACCCAATAAACAAATGTTTAAAAATAAAAAAAGCTTCCCCATTTGATCGTCACTCTGTGTGTTTTGTCTATGCCAAACATCTTATTTTTCTTCAAACAATAGTTGTATTAGGTCCCACCAATGCTCGAAAACACATTAACTGGCATGCAATGATATGATTAAGAAAGGTAATGCCGTCCCACAGCAGTGTATGACTGTCTTTTTTCACTTCGTACTAAGGGATAGTTAAAGGATTACAATATCATATTGTCAATATGTTTCTTTCTTGCTTGTTATTAATCAAATGTCCAAGAACGACAACAAACAAGAGTCAATAGCGAGAATAACATGATTTGCATAAGCAGAGACGCTTAGATACATCAAAAGTGTAGTAATATACATATTTGGATTATAACATTTATTGGCAGTACAGAAATAAGCAACCAAAAGCACAGATCATCAAACTTTTATTAAATGTTCACTTGCACTTAGTGGATGTAGACAAGAGGACTATCTCACTCAGCTGAGTAAAAATTATTTGATGTGTATCATTTACAGATCCCGGAAAAATATAATACAATAGTTCAACTCAGGAAATACAAAAATATCAATATTAATTAATTAATTAAAAGGAGTGCAAAAACAGTGCCAGCATGATGATGAAAATACTAAAATATATACAGTATATGTAATGATCTTACAATACAGATATTATTAGTTTTTTGTACTTTGTATTATTTCCTGTCCAGCAATCTTGTTTTTCGTTTCATTTCCCATTTTCCTCGATTTCTCTGGTCTGAGTGCTGGCTCACTCGCCTGTCAGGATGCTTCTCATATCAGCCCTGTCCTCTTGCTTTGCACTCCACACATCCATTTTATTTTTGTGCAATTCTCAGCTCCACAAATTAATTTTTTGTGTTACCTGCATTTTCCCTAATAAAGAGGGCTACCCCCCTGCACGTGCCTACCGTCTCTGCAATCTGGATCCAGGCAACACCAGAATGTAACAATGTATACTAATATAAATTGGAAATACAATTCACCAAGTTATCCTGCCTAACTAGAATGAACTGACTTTGAAACTTAGCCGTATGGCACAATAACAAGCTTTAGTCATTTTTAATAATGATGAGGATATGATGTATACATAAAATGTTAGTGGTCAGTATGAGGGCCTCACAGCCAGTAGACTGAGTGTTTGAATCGTGCATTTGTGGGTTTTTTCCGGCTACTCCAGCTTCCTCTCCCATTCCAAAAACATAAATATTAGGTTACATAGGTTACTATTTGCAATGTGTTTGACTGACAACCAGTCTATAATGTAGTACTGTTGGAAGTGACAAAAATATACATCCAATTATAAGTATTTATAAATCTTCAAAGCGATACTCCGATATAGTATTTCTTCAAAAAAGTATATGCACATGACTTTAATGCCAATTTTGCTGGTATTTTCTCTTTTTATATGTAGAGCATATATATCCTATCTAAAAAGGAGAAGACAATACAACAAATGTTCAGTTTTGACTGTGTATACTGGGGTCCTGTCCAAACAAAGGTGTTAGGAGATGGAATCTATGGCGTTGTCTTCGGATTACATTAGTACGTTGTTGCATTTTAACACTGTGCTGTGCAAATGTCGTGTAGTCAAGTGACAGAAAATATTAGACGTGTTGAAGTCGCTAGAAACGAGTCGTTGACAGCATGTTACTGTTTGTGATCGATGCCTAACTTCTTTGATCCAAACACACAAGAGTTCCTCTTTCCTCTTTTTGGTTTTATTGGTTTAGCTTCCATTGATCTCTCTGTCCGTGAATTGGTGACATTCATTCTCATGCTGGGTTGTTTTTTTTGTGAAGTTCCTTCAAGGGACGTTGCTGCAGTTACATTAGCTGTAGTCCAGATGTTGAATTATAATATAAACAATAGATCATTGTATTATACTGTAGATATTTTTATGGCGTATTACATGATTAAATCGCAGTGGTGGGCCGTCAGGGCCAGCAAGGCCTTTTCTGCTGGCCTAACATAAATCATGATCATAAATTGACATAAGTTTTTTTCATTTTTAATTTACATTCCCTAAATATATAAAATTATTCCTCATGTTCTCTTCGTGTCAATTTAGGCTCCAGTGTTGCTGTTTTTTTGCTTAGAGCTTTCATCCAATCAGAATCCAGCTACTTTTCTGTCAGGAACTATGAAATCTACCCGAGGCTTCGGAATCAACAATGGGTCGGTCCGTGCAGTGTTGGTGAACGAGGCACATGCAGTTGATAAAAAGTTGCGATAGCCTATCAGATCACGAGCCGTTGACAGTAGCCCTCCTAGGTTGCCTTACATTGAAATGTTGATCGTGACATCTTACCAACCTTGAGACATCCGAATTCGGGAGATGGGAGGTGTGGGGGGATGGGGGTTATTTGAGGGGAGGTGGGGTGGGGGGGGGGCAGGCTTTGGTGGTAGCAGGGGTGTATATTGTAGCGTCCCAGAAGAGTTAGTGCTGCAAGGGTTTCTAGGTATTTGTTCTGTTGTGTTTATGTAGCTGAGATAGGCACCAGCGCCCCCCGCGACCCCAAAGGGAATACGCGGTAGAAATGGATGGATGGATGGGTGTTTATGTTGTGTTATGGTGCGGATGTTCTCCCGAATTGTGTTTGTCATTCTTGTTTGATGTGGGTTAACAGTGTGGCGCATATTTGTAACAGTGTTAAAGTTGTTTATACGGCCACCCTTAGTGTGACCTGTATGGCTGTTGATCAAGTATGTCTTGCATTAACTTACGTGTGTCTGTAAAAGTCGCATGTATTATGTGACTGGGCCGACACGCTGTATGTACGGAGGAAAAGCGGACGTGACGACAGGTTGTAGAGGACGATAAAGGCAGTGCCTATAAGGCACGCCCCCAATATTGTTGTCCGGGTGGAAATCGGGAGAAATTTGGGAAAATGGTTGGCCCAGGAGATTTTTGGGAAGGGGACTAAAATTTGTGAGTTTTCCGGAAAAATCGAGAGGGTTGACAAGTATGCATATGCGTCTCCTGTGATTGGATAGTCACTCGAGTATTCAATCACAAGTTGTGAGTTGTGAGAGCAGGCATTGCTATACAACACCGGGCTAGCAGAGAAATCTGATATGTGCTGGCTTTTTTTTTTAACCTATCATGGCTGAAGGAGAGCAACAAGTTGAATCGGTTACAGATATAT